>NC_137667.1:21276668-21754168 GCF_963422515.1 Blennius ocellaris | reverse complement strand
AGAATCACCCGTTAGCTTTCGATGTGTGTTGGACTATGGAAGGAACCACAATAATATACAGGCAGAACATGCAAATATTAAAGAGAGAGATCATCAAGTTAATATTAAACTATTCTTAGTAGTGGTTAATAAAAAAAAATCAAAAATTTTGAACTTTCATTAACAGTTTTCAATAAGTTATTTTGGAGTTTTCTTGCTTCGGGGACCTTTTTCAGTTGTGAGTAGAAGAAGACCAACAAAGGCTTTGTGCAGCATTTTACAGCAGGATGATTTAATCTACAAGTGATGGGTGAGTGCTAGTTTTTTTGTTGTTTTTTTTACTTTCTGGATTATATTGGTGCTGCTGTTGGCAATTGGTGCTGTTTTTTGATTGTAAAGTGGTGTTTCCCATACAATGGTGCACACAGATAAAGCGCACATGCATGACAGTAGTGCACGAGACTCACACTACTAATGGGGGGGCCAACGGCGGGTTAAATCCTTAACCCGCCATTAGCTAACCGACCATTAAATATGCATAGCTTAAATGTGGGAACATGAAAACTGAGCTGGATGATGGATCATCAAAGTGACTGTACGAAGCCCCGGAGTAGACATAGAGAAAAAAATTATAATAACGCGTGGGAACGAGATAATAAGTCGTTTCCTCAAATTAATAAAGTGAGGGAACGAGATCATTTAATCGCTGAGATTCTTTACTTGTGGCCATGGAGGGAGAGTCTGTCTGAGGCTGCGTTGCACCGCTATGAGACGCTCCACACAACTTCTTTATAATGAAGCAATACATTTGATCAGTAACTACTAAACAAACTTCATCTTACTGTTTATGAAAACTTGGATTTTTTTTTTGCCATAAAATTAGCCTTTTAATGGTTTAATGTGAAAGAGAACCTTTATTGTCGATCAGCGTGTGTTTACATAGGTTGCTATTGGAAATGTCTGCAGAGTTGCATTCTATCATTCAACTCCTCCATTCCTCCTGATGTTGAAGCATTTGATTGAGACACGTCCAGAAATGAAGTGAAAGGAGCAGAAATTCACTATGTAATGCCCAAATATTGAAAAATAAGCCCCAAGCTCATTTATTTATGGTTAAAGAGGGAATACATGATTTGGTCCTACCGAGAATTGGATCCTTTCTTTTTGGACCAGGGTGAGTTTAACATGTATTTCACATGCTTTGGTTAGAAAACACAACTATCTAATGTGGTCCACATCATTTGATCTCAAAGCTCCATAACAGCAAATATGACAGGATGGAAGCGGCATTGGTGGAAAAATATAATATGAGGGAATGACATAGCAACTCGGTGTCCAGTTATTAATTTGAGGTTACTAGTTATCATCTAATTTCTACATGTTTTTTCTTTTTCCCATGGCCACTCCGGGGCTCCATAGAGGCGTAACTCTTCATTACAGTATTGACTTATATAAAGGTTCAGTCCACAGTTCATCTTATCCTTCCTTTGTTGAACTGGCATCATGACCGCAGCGCTTCGAGTGAACGCCATGGTGAGAGTTAACCTCTGTTAACTAGTTAGCCATGGTGAGAGTTAATCACACTAAACTAACTGAAATAGTTAGTAGGTGCGTTAACTTTATCGTCAAGATAACGCCCAGTTAAAGTTAACCCAGTTTTAAACAACAAGATAACAGTGGTGTTAAAGTTAACGATCGGTTAAATGTATTTAACGGCTAGTTAAATGATAACTGGGTTTTGAACACCCGGACCCTGATGGAAGCTGCCATGAGGAGAAGCACCGCCAGAAGCGGGAGCTCCGAGAAGCAAATCCAATCTGTAGCTGTGAAGGCTGTTAGCGTGCAGGGCCATGGGAAGCTCTGATCCACACGCTAATCCAATATGCTTTTATCCAGCTGCTGTTTACAAGCTGAACACAAGGCATCCTCACACCTTGACCTCACATCTTTATTCCAGTACTTCAATCATAACAATCTTTTTCTTTTTCTTCTGCTTTTTGTTGAGGCTGCACCATACCTGGCAACATGTGGCACAAAGCCTCACCTCTGCAGGGAGTCGGGGGGGTCGGCGCTCCAATTCTGACCAAACAAGACTTTGTTTTGAAAAAATACTGGCCGAGAAAGACGTTGTGCTGCGGGATTGGATGGAGTGTGCACCCCCAGCACACCGCGGGTTAACCATAGCATAACTGCAGCCAAACAAAGCAGGAAATAAAAGATGTACACTGCCGTCGGCTGGGCGAACAAGCAAACACGGCGCTCACCTGGGGACAGAAAAAGTAAATTATTGAATAGATGATAACCCAACGTGACTGAGCAAACAAACACTGGATAATCATTGCCGCTCCGAGGACGCCACAGTCAACAAGACCCATATCAATTATTGCTGTTGAGGGGTTGAGCAGAACGGAGCAGAGAGGAGAGCCGGGACCGATCATCAGAGGGAAATTACACCGCTTCATAATTGCCACCAGTATGAGCTTTCATGTATTTTAACCAGGCCCAGTTTTTTTAATTATTAAGGCAGAAATAAATCACAAGAAGCATAATTGAAACTCCACGACCTATGTTATTATTGTTATGTGTGATAATCTACCTACAGCCCCATGGTGGCTGCGAGGCTCCACTCAGAGGAAGAAGCTGGATGAAGTGACTATTTGTCGTTCTTATTTTTATGGGTGAATTGAGCACGGCGGGTGAATTTTCACCGTGTTGCACCGGAGCCACCACACTATGGATAGGATGTCAGGGAAGATGTGAAGACGGGCCTCAAGACACAAACAGATCCTGGACACACGGTAATCCTGCTGATGGTGATGATTGAATTCCCAGAGTGAAGACTGCAGCTTTCTGCGGTGCTCAGACTGTTTCTCTGGAGGGGATCATTGGAATATTCAGGGTGTGGGTGCTACGTGATTGCATCCATACGTCACTTCTGGTTCACTTCTGTGCTCGTTCCATAATGTAATGTAACAATTGTTAACGTTCCAAAACGTAACGTAAGGATCCATAACGTAACGTAACAATCCTTAACATTCCATAACATAAAGTAACAATCGTTAATGTTCCATAACATAATGTAAGGATCCGTAACATTCCATAACGTAGCATAACAATCCTTAACATTCCATAACGTAACAATACTTATCGTTCCATAACATTCCATAACATAATGTAACAATCCATAACGTTCCAAAACGTTCCATAACATAACGTTCAGAGATGAGCCAGAAACTCGTTTCAGACGAGTATCCAGTACGGATAATACATTTTTTACGAGTACGAGCACAATACAAGTAAAACTCGTCAATATCCGTGCTCGTGCTGAAGGAAAATGATCATTTGGTAACTGACTGTCTTCACACTCTCTGATTGGCCAGTCACACACAGCGCCGCCCCTCCAGACACACATCTCTGCAGGCAGCTCGTGCACGCATAGAGTAGTGATGAGAAACCCGACTCCTTGAACGGATTCATGGGTTTTTGAGTTGTTCATCCAAGTGAATCGGTTGTCTGAGTCATTTGAGTCATTTGATTCAGTTGCGCATGCGCACTATTTCCACCCACTCCTGGACCTGGAGGCTGAACTGTGACATGAACCAGGGGGAGCATCATGTGTTCATAGTAAAATGCTGAAACACTTCTGAGGAAAATAAACAATAAGTACACATTAGTTTTTAGTTGTCCTGGTCTCCTTATTCTAGATTATGTGTGTTGTTTCTGAGGTTTAGTTGAATCAGAAAATAAATTAGATAAATGATTAAACTGAATAAATACCTGGCATCCAGAATGGCAGATATACAGTATATATTAATGTATACATATATGTGATATACATATTTGTTTTCCTTCCAACATTCTGATTTTCTTTTTTTACTAGTATCAATAAATAATGTGACGTTGATAGGGCAGATCTAAGTATAGGGGACAATATTAAATGTAACACAATACACGCTACAGTTGTATTTTAACATTGTTTATTGTGTATTTATTCATGTACTATTCATGTATTTATCTCTACAAGCTTTATGAAACAAACAATGTGTGTTTTTTTTTTCTCCGCCGTCACTCAGAAACTTTCTGAGCGCCGCTGCAGATTTTCAAGTGAGGGAGGGGCGGAGGGGCAGAGCCTCACCACTCACCAGGTGAACGACACAGCGGAAGTGCTACTTCACGACTCTTTCGAGTTTCGAGCTGACTCGGGCATGTGAGCTGAATGACAGAAACGAGGTGAGTCGGTCATCCATGCTGAACTTCACCTACGAGCTGCTGAAAGCCTCATGTGACTGTAAGGAGCCGGAAGCTGCTGTGCTTAGCAGCTAGCGTTAGCGGCTCGGCTACTAGCTACTTTTAGCAGCTCTTTTAGCATTACAGCTGCTTTTCTCACATGAAGACTAAAGTGAGTAATGGAGTTAGACTAGCAGCAGAACAGCGACATTTATATTTTCCTCTCTGCAGCTGGAGGCTGTAGCAAGAATGACTCAGTGAACGAGTTAATGAACGTGATTACTCGTGAATCACCGTTCAGTAAAGTGACTCGCGGGTTTTGAACGATTCGTTCAAATTCGATCATTACCAACAGAGTGACAGTTGCTCCCTATAAAAGAACTCCTCAGGTGTTCTTCAGCTCGCATCTATTTCGGTTTGTATGATATTTAAAGCTACTTGGTGAACTTGTTTCATAACGTACGCGATGCATTTCACAAGACAGAGCTGAAAACGGCTCGTGTCGCATTGGAAACTGCCTCTACTCAGGTCGTGTTTTAAATTTAAAAAAAATGTTTTACCGTCTACTTGCTCTTAGTTTGGCTGGTGGTGTAAAGTCAGTCAGAAAACTTTGCTCTTACTGAATGCGGTATTTATTTATTTATGTATTTATTTTTAAATTTTATATTTTTTTTAACAATAAGCTTTTAACAATTTGGCCAGAAAGACCTCCCGCTTTTCCTCTTTAACACATCAATCTGATGCATGAAATGATAGATAGAAATGTGTGTCATAAAAGCCAGATGTCTTTTTCAACAGTGTCGCCGCTGTACAGAAACATGAGGTGTAAAAATAGTGTCTCCAGTCTCAGTGAAAGGCAAATACCAAGCAACTTTAGCAGAACTGCTTCTGAAATGTTTCTTCAAGGTGAGAAAGGTTAATAAAATAACACATGGAGCAGTAATTGTCTTGGAAAGATGGTGATAAAGAAATATTGTTTTTCACAAGTTTTCATTCTATTAAAGGAAACATTGTCATAATAACAGTGTCAGTGTGGGTTAGTATAGGTTTTATGTTAACAAATTTCACATTCAGACATAATGTACAACACAGGGTTAGAAGATCTCCAGAGTTACTCACACATGAAAATCCAAACATGGAATAAAGCAAATAGACATTAAAAAAAATAAAGGTAATAAAGGGATTTTAATAGGTTAACTTGCCCGTCACTCACGAAGATCCTTTATCCACACAACAACTTGTGTTTTAAGTGATTGAAGATTATGTTTGTTTTTTTCCCTGCTCATCAGTTCATCCACCAAATTTGATCTTGTCCAGATGTCAGAAACATCTCCTACCCATTGGCCATGTGTAGGGAATCGCAAGTGTCACAAATTAATGAGGCAGAGGTTCGTTAGCTTGATTGTGCTCTGACATTATGGATGAAGGACTCTGTTTCTGTCTTTTGTCTGTGTCACAGCAGATGAAACCTCAGACTGAAGAAATCACTTTTAACTGGCATTACAAGAAGTACTATGAACTGTAGAAGCCAAAATCTCACAAAATTGAAGAATAATGTACTTTTTGTCTGACTTTTTATCAAATAGTGAGTGCCATTTACTATAGAAAGTGACAGAGAATATAGGAATGGTTGAATATGTGCAGCCAACTGCTCCTTAATCAAACTAATGTTTGGCAAAGGTTTCATCCACAATCGTGACAGATGGTAATTTTGGAAATGGAGGTTAAATGTAGACATTTCTCTATTAAGTCTGCAAGTTTGTCCTTTGTTGATTTACTCCAATTTCCTCCCACAACCTAAAAATATGCGTTAGAGGCTGTTCGTTTACTCAAGCATTTTTGTGAGCATGTGTGACGATCTCTGTCTAACACGATAAAATGGCTTTTGCCATTTGGATGGTTGTATGTATTTATGTATGTATGTATGTATGTATGTATGTATGTATGTATGTATGTATGTATGTATGTATGTATGTATGTATGTATTTATGTGTGTATGTGTGTATGTATGTATGTATGTATGTATGTATGTATGTATGTATGTATGTATGTATGTATGTATGTATGTATGTATGTATGTATGTATGTATGTATGTATGTGTGTATGTGTGTATGTATGTATGTATGTATGTATTTATGTGTGTATGTGTGTATGTATGTATGTATGTATGTATGTATGTATGTATGTATGTATGTATGTATGTATGTATTTATGTGTGTATGTGTGTATGTATGTATGTATGTATGTATGTATGTATGTATGGATGGATGGATGGATGGATGGACAGAATGCTTTTGAGCCACTCATTCACTCGATCATGTTTCGTACATAGACTAACCAAAAGCAAGAAAAGAATCCCCCCCGATTGTTTTCTTCTGTGTACAAACTCTTTACACAGCCACACACTTCTCCTGTGATTTCGCCCAAGTTTGAATGTTCTGTGTCAACCTGTCATCTGCTTTTGTATGACTATCTGCTCCCTTTCGTCGAGTCAACAAGAAACAAGAGACAAGAGACAAGAAAGTCACCTACTACAAGCAGCTTGGAGTGGCCGTCGATCGAACTTAATAATCCTGAAACGCTGAGCAGACCAGAGTGGAGGGAAACCTCTCACAGTCAGCAGCCAGGATGTGAACCAGCAGGATGTCCAGCATAATGGGCAGAAATTCAACAACAAAAACATTCTAAAATAAAAACCTTAACCCTATCACACGTTAAAACTAAGATGTATACCAGGGGTGTCAAACATGCGGCCCGGGGGCCAGAACCGGCCCACCATGTGATTTTTGAAGTGTGAAGTATAAATATGAAAACTGACAGAGGCTGATCTAAAAACATTAATGCATCTGTGGAGGTCACATGACTCAACACCTTCTAAGTCCAATTTATGTGAAATGATACTTTAGACACGTAAACTCAATTTCCAGATTATGACAAATTGTTTTAATCCCAAATACGATATCCAGATACAAGTGACTGAGGGTTTTTTTGGTGGGTTTTTTTGCAAATATAATATCTGATTTCCTTTGATATGTATATTTCAGAATAGACTGGCAAATTCTAGCAGTTACAAAAGAATCAAAAGAAGGAAAGACTGCATTTGTCCATATCTGCAGTTTAATATGTTCTGTTTGACTTGTTCGGCCCTCCAGAGGTCAGATCAGGTTGGATGTGGCCCCTCAACTAAAATGAGTTTGACGCCCCTGATTTATACCCATAAACACTCATTTTAAAATACGATGGTCCAAAAACAGCTTTGACAGGTAAAACTACCAGGACCACGATTCTTTCATCCATGAGAAATACAAATAGATAATCACACAGTGCACAAAACATGCATTGACAAAATAACTGGTGGAGCAGTGGTAGGCGCCCTCACCTCACACCGAGAACGTCCAGGTTCAAATACCAGATGGGGCCTGGTATAATTAACCCATCAAATATCTTGGGCTGCATTAAAAATGTGTAATCACAAAAATGATTTAATGAAGCTCAGAAAAATACAGAATACAGAGATGGCGCACCAGACAGACAAAAACAAACACCCTTTTAAAATATTTCTCAGTTTTTCACACCTTTAAAAAAAATTGTATGCACAGTGGTCGGTGCCATTGATTAAACAAACAGAGAACATCTTTCCTTGCTCTTTCTCTTTCCATCATCTTCATCTTCGTCATCAAAGAACTCTTAGGCTTCTTAAAAGTCCTCCTCACCACTTCTAATGGTTTTCCACCTGAGGAGCACTCTTAGGGCTGAGAATACTTTGTGAATTATGTTTAACTTAGTAAGGAACAATTCTCAGAAAAGTCTTAAATTTCGAGGAATTCTAAGATTTTTCTAAAGAGTGATGTCACTACGTGCTACTATTAGCCTTAGGATGCTTTGTGAATACGGACCAGGAGAACAGAGCGTCTTCCTCTCTCTAACAACCAATCAGCTCTCAGCAGACTGCATCATACATAGCAACAGGGTCACCCACACCTCCTCACTAAGATAAAAGTTGCCGTCAACTCCTTGCTGAGAGTTACTCTTAGACACCTCCTATATCACTTTTAAGGTAAAAATTCCTTCCTAAGGGACTTTTAGGCTAAGATAGGAGCTCCCTGAGACGCTTTGTGAATATGGGTACAGGTGAATCCTCATCCTCATCCACATAGTAAACTGAGATCATGCGCATGATGAAGTAGCTTAAAAGATCAATGAAAAGATGGACATTCATACATATGTATTCACCAACTTAGCCGTATATTCACGTACACGCACTTCTACTTTTATTGACATATCCACCTAGTGGACAAAGTACTCTTCACCCTGGTCTGAGTGTTTCTTCACTCAATTGCAGTCATTTCATTTCACATCTACATTCCACAGTTTCACACCACTAATGGGAACACAGAAACAGTTCGTGTGTGTGTGTGTGTGTGTGTGTGTGTGTGTGTGTGTGTGTGTGTGTGTGTGTGTGTGTGTGTGTGTGTGTGTGTGTGTGTGTGTGTGTGTGTGTGTGTGTGTGTGTGTGTGTGTGTGTGTGCGTGCTTGAGTGCATCCAATGTTTTTAGATGTGATCGAATTATGATGTTTAGAAAAACAGATATTTCAGAATATCTTAAAAAAATATGATCCTTTTTCTGACTCTGAAAACATGTTTTTTTCTCGTCTAATGTGTTAAGTTGTAAAGGTTTGAAACAAACAAAATTAATAGAGTTGTGCACTAACCATGACCGGCGCTTGTCACTCATTTACACGGGGGAAGGAGGATCAGATCAGCCAAGATTAAAACACACAGACTCTTGTTTCTCATGAAACCCTCTCAATACTCATCATATCTCCCTCATTCACCCAGTAAATGTTAAAACCTAATAAAACAGAACATATGAGCAGCATTGGCAATGTGATGAGTTTGTCAATGGCAGGAAATGTCTGGAAATTCATCCCCTCTCCTTTTGTCTTCCTGCATTTAGCGGGACATTTTCGTCATGTGTCTCCTCGGTGATCACGACCATCAGTGTGCGACAGCTAAAGCTCTTTTCTGTACAGATTTAGTATTTGTGAACACAAAGATAACAAAAGCTCCCTTGAAATGTTCTGATTCGGCAGCTGTTTGCATTAAACATCCCAGCTGAAGAGCGATCCGTTTATCCCGAGACAATAAAGCTCTAATGTTGTCGCTTTAAACCTTCAGCATTTGGTATTCTTTGCTGAACCTTGACTTAACTTGACTCCCTGGGAATCTGCAAAGCCGCTTGACACTTCTTGAAAGTGCATGACTAGATGCTGGAGCAATTAAAAACTGCAAGATGAAATCATCCCCACTCAAATGTTGGACTGTACTCCCTGCTGGAGGAGACGCAGTAATCCAGCGTTAATAGGACGGGTTCAGCCCGAGTGTCATGAGCAGCCAGAAGCCGGGGATTTTCACCAGTTATCCCGCTTCCAGATCCACTCCACTGGCGGGATCAAGCAGCTCAGTCACCAGCGAGAAGGTACGACGCCGCGGCCGCAACGAGCGCAACCATTAACTTCCCTGCTACCTTGTAATTAGTGCTCAGGTTCATGGAGGCTGTTGTGTTTTATTTATACGAGGAGAAAACACGGCTGTGTGTGTGTGTGTGTGTGTGTGTGTGCGCAGCTGAAATGGACTAATGGCGTCATCTTTGTAAGGCTGCCGATGCTGATCACACCCACCGTGTGTGCAGACCATACGGTGTGACTTGACCTGAAGAGTCCACTCCAGCGTACACAAGCTCATCGCAGTTTCCTGAAACTAGTTGTTTACAACCACGATCACAGGGTACTAACAGAATCTAATTGTCACATATTTATGCAAGTAATGTCATGAAGATGTTATGAAGCGAGAAGAGGATCTTAGTGCATCTCTTACATAAGACCAGTGAGTCAGTTAGGCGATACTGTATTTCACACCGTGTGAGGTAAAGATTGTCTTCAGGTTTGGTATTAGCCTGCGTAACATGAAGACAATCAAAGGCAGAGTCTGAGGTTTGTTGCTGGGGAACGTGTTGCTTTGTGCATCAACTTCACCTTCAGTCCAAATTTACCGAGGTTTTGAGTGAATGTGGAACATTTTATTTGCAAAATGTTGAAAATTGATCTGACAGTGGTTCCAGCAGTGTGTCTGCCGTGGAGGGAGGAAGATAAAGTTTCTCCTGAATGAATTCCACCGTTGCTGTCTCGGTGTTTATGGGTTCATATCTGCAGAGGAAACACTCTTTAATTTATGAGTAAAACAGGCCAATTCAACGGATCCGTCTCCGGTCTGAACAAACGTCTCATTCGCATGGAGAAGCTGCAGATGATGAGGTTGTGAAGTGAAGTGAGCAGATTATAAAAATAAAGTGTAAAAGACCTCCTGGTATGATGAAATCACACATTAGTTTCCTGAACCTGACGTCACTCACATTTATTGTGCAGGAATATTAATGCAACAGCCGTATCATTTGTTCCGGAGTCACTCAGGTTCTAGGTCAGCATTTAATACATGGCAGGTATTTGATCACTTATACGAATCATTGACATGGAAAACTAGATGCACAATACATTGTGATATTTTTATTTGGGGGATTATAACAAACAGAATGAGCACAAGAAGCTCTACAGTGAAGTTGAATTGGACCGTCAGAATTGGACAAGTAGAACATTTTAGTTTACTGATTGCCTTTTACACAGTATCATGCTTATTACTTCAGGGGTTGTACCTTATATCATAAAATAAACACAATATTTGATTTGTACAGGAAGCAAGCTTTCAGACAAGGATAATATAGTTAATATAGATAAAAAATATGGAAACCTCTGGAACACTGAGTGATTTGGCATAAATACAATAAAACCCTCGCCCACTGGGGAAGACACAACATCACCACCATTCACCACATTTCAGACTCTTCTTGTGGCTTCAAGACTCTTTCTTTGAGAAAGTCTGGCTTTTTTTCACTACTGGATCTGTCAAATGTTGATATTTTCGCGACGCCCTTTTTGATATTCCAGAATCCCTTGCATCAGGTTTCCCAAGATGACGTCAGTCAGGGAACATCAACAGTTTGATGGATCCAGATTCAGTTTTTTCTGTAAACCTCTGGACTTCCGTGTGACGGATTTGGGAAACTACAGGTTGAAATGAGAAAAAATGAGGGGAGATGGTTTTGCTTTATTCTCTGGAGAGAATCACTCCGTTATGGAAAGGAGAGTTTAAAGAGGGATTCTGGCAAAGAAATTTAGGCTTTAAATCAGGAACCAGATTTCACAAAATACTGTAAGAACTTCATCCTTATAAGTCAATGAAGAACATCTACTGACATCTATGTGGTTTGTGTTTGCATCTGCTGTAATGAGAAACATTTCCTCTGCTGGCCCCCCATCATTCTTATCTGTCAACCTTTGTACTTCTTTAGAGGTCAGATCATCAACCATATTGTGTTTTCCTTTCTGTTTTAAATTAATTTCTTAATTGGGCTTAGGCCCAATTAACTCGGCTTTAAAATGAACGGAAACGGAAATCACTGCAGATTTAGAGCGACACTTTATTGAGTCAGTTGTGTTAAATTAGCAACGTCTACACTCTCACCTCAGGACAATATTCCAAGTTTCCTTCTCACAGGCTGCAGTTGTAACAGCATTTTCTCATAACTACTGTACTTTAGTGAGACACTTCTCCAAGCTCTGGTGAGAGATCATCACGTTAACCACTCTGAAAAAAAACCCCTGCAACTTCATGCACAAGATGTGAGTTATACATTAAGTCCAGCCTGCCTGCTGCCAGACTTCTCCTGTTTTTGTGATAGTTGAGGTGAGATTGAAGTGAAATGATGAGAAAACCACATGAAGCCGACTACAGGCAGGCAGCAGGTACTAAAGAGATCAGAAGTGTGAACAAAGTGAGGCAGACCTGCAGGGCGGCTCAGGATGAGGGGAGCTGTTTTCTGCCTTTTCTTGGGAAAAGTCGCCCTGGATGTGTGAGCAAAACACCTCTAAGCAGATTCATTTACAAGGCTAATTAGCTTTTTTTCTTACGCGCTTGAAAACAAGTGCAGAATGATGCCATAAAGCTGTCAGCCTGCAGCTTGTGTAACCATGTTAAAAGAAAGCGAGATTGCCCATCCTGGCCGGCCTTCGGATGTTGGTCTGAGTTCAACATCCTTCATCTTGGACAGATTGGACAGGACTGCTCAGAAACCTGAAATACTCGGTGTCCGACTGGAGGTTGGAACAGTCAGCAGTACGGAGGGATTAAACTGGACAAAGCCTGGGCCAGTTTGTTTATGGAGATCATTCAAAATGAAAGTAAAAAAGAAAAAAATGTAAGACATTAAAGTGTGAATTTGTTCAAATGTTCTAGTTTTCCATGAATGGTCTATTTCAGTAAAACCATGCCCAATGAGCCACTTGGAAAAAGACGTCATGGAAGACTTGTTACAAAAATCTAAACTGAATCACTGCCAGAATGAGGCAACACATATGGCAAGGTCACTACTTTTTGATGAATTAAAAAAAAACCCAACAACAAATCATATCAGGGCCATCAATTTCAGGAACAATGTTATTTTATTTTAAATGTGATATTTACCTCCAGATTAAAAGGCTCTATTATGTTTTGGTTTTTATTTAGTTTTCTTCTCTTTGTCTTTTACCTGTGAAACCATTTTATGGATATGTTCACGGGGGGGCTGAGAGGTTCCAGAAGCAGGTTGGAGACCTGAGGTTTGCAGGTTTGAATCCCACCACTGTGGCTCCTGAGTGTCACCATGGAAACCACCACTCCGAGAAATAGGACAGGTTGAACGTGGAGACATTATTTTCCCAAGAGGGCTCAATGAAGTATTGGTATGGGTTCTGAAAGTGTCTGAGAGAAGAAACACTGAACAGCAGAAGGATCAGAAATAGTCTCCTTATTCATGAAGCAGCATTAGAAATCATCAGTGGATCACACACACACACACACACACACACACACACACACACACACACACACACACACACACTTTGCAGTTGTGTTTGTGTATTCATGAGTGATTTTTTTCAACGTCATATTGTATGCACTATTAATTATTATATCTATTTGAAAAAAACAATTAATTTATTCAACAAAAACCCAGACGCCACATGGAGAACATGACAGTTACATGTCTGAGACCATGTATTGTGTTATCCAACGAAGCTCACACTGGGTTGTATGAGGCTCCTGAACAATAATGTGTTTACCACCGCTGACTGCTGCAGTATTAAAGGTCCTATATTCTGCTAAATTGACTTTCTAATGGTTTTCTGACAGTAACATGTTTTCTCCTTCACTTTTTAGTGAATGTGTGCTCATACAGGCCAATCAGAGATGTTCCCTTCATGACATCATGTGGGGAAATAACCACTCTTGTGGTGAATACTCACTTTGACCCTCTGACAGGAAGATGAGCTCTCCCCTGTAAAATGACAAATGGGCACCATGTTTTCTCCTCACAAATGCTGCCAAAAAAACAGCCATGGAGTAGGTGAGGACAGACTCAGGTCATTAGCATTTAAAGGGGCAGGCACAAAAACAGCCTGTTCTCAATAGGGCTCCCGAGAGGGACTTTTAGACCGACTGATATTCAGGACCAAGGCTGGATTTGGGGCAATACACTTTGAATATAATGTTGTTGGACCTCTGATTCCAATGTGAAACTGCTGAACAAACTGTATATTCATGAGACCTTTATGGATGATCCATTTACCTCAGTATTTGTGTCCATGCTAACATTCTGAGGGGATTATCACTGGTGATTTTACTTTGTTTCGTTTACAATGCACTCCTTGTAGAGGTAACTGCCAATGAAAACAGCTTACCGAGCTGTGACCGCACTTCACCTCAAACTTCCAAACTTTCTGAGTCTGCTGTCACGTGTGCTGGGCTTTGAGGGAAACCCAGTCATCACATTATCCCAGTGTGGGCGACGTCTCTGCAGGCACTGCACTCAAGTAAAGGACAAGCCTTGTCTGTCCACCCCGAGCTATCCCAGACACAACAATTAAGGTTGGGAATTAATCAGTGTAAAAAGGCAGCAGGGTACTTTTGATCATTTTTATATGAGGGGGCACCACTAGAATATTCACTAAAAGAAATTAACACTATTTGACCTCAATCTTCTTAACTCCACTTGAGTTAGGAAACACTTTAATCACTTCAATTAATTGGTTTCTAACTATGTTCATAATGAGTAGGATGTAGAGGCTTAAAGGAGCAGTGGGCTTGAACAGGGTCAGTTCCAGCCGGGTTTGAGCTTTACATGTGTCACAGACCAGAGTGCAGACTGGACCACACTGTGAATTCCTCCATAGATGCTGATCTGTGATGCTTCACACAACTGGCATTTCCCATATCGATTCTCTTTGTTGCTCATTAACTCCGTTACACAGTGAAGGAAAATGAGAGCGCCATCATTTGGTCAATGTGTTTGTATTTCGCCTCTCAGATGCGTCTCAAAGAGCTTCACAAATCAATGAAATAAAATTCATGAATGTATAATGCACGGACACAACATAGACATTTAAATAATGGTAAAAAAATAAACTACTGAAAGAAGACCAACATATGCCTGAAACAGTGAGATAAATAATAGAATAAAATCTTGGTAATCTGTGACAAGTGATGTGAAAGAAAATATACTATTCTCAACAAAAAGGAGTGGAGAACCTATGTTTAGTAGCCAGATACTCGTTTCAGACGAGTATAAGGTACGCATAAAGCAGTTTTGACGATTACAAGCATGGTATGAGTAAAACCCGCCAATAACCCGGAAAATCCTCATTGCCTAACTGACTGTCTTCACGCTCTGTGATTGGCCAGTCACACACAGAGCCCGCCCCTCCCGACACACACACACACATCTGCAGTCACAGCTCCACTCTCGTGGACACAGAGCCAGTGACTGAACTCTCTGTGCTTGGCTTGACTCTAGCTCAAGTTGCTTTCTTCAACTCGCCTCTATTTCGGCTTGTATGATATTTAAAGTTACTTGGTGAACTTGTTTCATAATGTACGTTTGACAAGACAGAGCTGGAAACGGCTCATGTCGTGTGGGTCACTGCCTCCACTCTGGTTGTCTTGTTTTTTGTTTTTTTTACCGTCTGCTTGCTCTCAGTTTGGCTGGTGGTGTAAAGTTAGTTGGAAAACTTTGCTCGTACTGAGCGCAATGTTTTTGAGAATACAGTAAACAAGGCTGACATATTATTTATTCCCCTGTTTGCCACCACTGGATGTTTACATGAATCACCAGGTTCACACAGATCATTAAAAAATAAACAGTCTTACAGACCACTTACACACATACACACATATAGCTGAACACACAAAGTAGCCTATATTAATATGTTTATTGTATATGGCTGTTCATAAAATAAATATATTATAAATATCACAAAGTAAGCTTTATACGCCATATAGTATATATTTTTTAATATATATAAAACATTGAATCTCAATTCTGAGGCTGTTCTGTGAATAGTTTTCAAATATACAATAAATAAAGCAACTTCTGATCAATCCATAGCAAGACTTGTACCGATTTAAGCCCCACCCTGTTTCACTTGAGCCACGCCCACATCTGGTTTAGGCCCCACCCATTCCGAGTACAGATACAGATAATTTAGCTGGTCGAACAGATACAGATAGTGGCGCACTCGCTCATCCCTTTTTTATATATAGCTTTGTTGTAAAGCACTTTGGATACCACTAGGTGATTGTAAAGGGCTATAGAAATGAAGTTTGATTGGTTGATTGATTGATTGATCCCTAATGTTTAGAGGAATATCTTTAATATAAATGCCCTCATGAAGGAGACAAATCCTGAAGGAGTGAAAAATACTAAAACAAGGCTGTATTGTGTAATGAACACTAATGGTCAAAGTGGGACAATACAGCCACAAGAAAATGGGAAGTAATAAAAAGAGAAACACAAAACTAATAGACTGTCTTCAACACATCTTTGGCTCATTGGCAGCTGCTTTCCAAAAGTGTTTTCTTGTCTGAGCTGATGGAAGTTTGGAAGGAAGTTTAGAGTCAAGAACATCTAAAGTCGTCCACAATTGTAATCGGGAGATATTCTTGGTTTTTGACAGACACAGTGAGTAACATCCAAGCATTCATAAATAAATACTTTCAGTCTCTACTTATGTTAATGTTTTTTTGTTTTTTTGTTTTTTTGAGTTAGTTAGTTTATTATATTTCAGTTGCATCATACAAAACAGCAAACAAGAACATCATTCCCCGGGGGTCATCTGAAACAGATGCCCAAGCCTCCTCAGCTGCCTCCTCTCAATGTGGAGGAGCAGCGGCTCTACTCCGAGCTCCTCCCTGGTGACTGAGCTCCTCCCCTATCTCTAAGGGTGACGCCCAGCCACCCTACGGAGGAAGCTCATTTCAGCCGCTTGTATCCAGGATCTTGTTCATTCGGTCATGACCCATAGTTCATGACCATAGGTGAGGGTAGGAACGAAGATCGACCGGTAAATCGAGAGCTTCGCTTTTTGGCTCAGCTCCTTCTTCACCACGACGGACCGATACAACGTCCGCATAACTGCCGACGCTGCACCGATCCGCCTGTCGATCTCACGCTCCATCTTTCCCCCACTCGTGAACAAGACCCTGAGATACTAGAACTCCTCCACCTGTGACAAGGGCACTCCACTGAACTGAAGGGGGCAATCCACCTTTTTCCCGTCCAGAACCATGTCCTCGGATTTAGAGGTGCTGATCCTCATCCCAGCTGCTTCACACTTGGCTGTGAACCGTGTCAGTGCACGCTGAAGGTCCAGGCTTGATGGAGCCAACAGAACCACATCATCTGCAAATAGCAGAGATGAGATCCTGTGGTCTCCAAACCGGACCCCCTCCAGTCCCTGGCTGTCCCTGGAGATTCTGTCCATGTATGTGATGAACAGAACCGGTGACAGAGAACAGCCCTGCCGGAGGCCAACGTGCACTGGGAACAGGTCCGACTTACTGCCGGCAATGTGAACCAAACTCCTGCTCCGGGCATACAAGGACCGAACAGCCCTTAACAAAGGACTCCATACTCCCGGAGCACCCCCCACAGGACGTCCCGAGGGACGCGGTCGAACGCTTTCTCCAGATCCACAAAACACATGTGGACTGGTTGAGCGAACGCCCACGAACCCTCAAGCACCTGGTGGAGGGTATAGAGCTGGACCAGTGTTCCACCATCAGGAGAACCTGGTGGAGGGTATAGAGCTGGTCCAGTGTTCCACCATCAGGAGAACCTGGTGGAGGGTATAGAGCTGGTCCAGTGTTCCACCATCAGGAGAACCTGGTGGAGGGTATAGAGCTGGTCCAGTGTTCCACGACCAGGACGAAAACCGCATTGTTCCTCTTGGATCCGAGGTTCGACTAACGGCCGGACCCTCCTCTCCAGTACCCTGGAATACACTTTCCCGGGGAGGCTGAGGAGTGTGATCCCTTTTGACATTCCTTTTCGGGACATGGAATGTCATTAATATAAAGTAAAAATAACTTAGGTCCCAGTACTGAACCTTGTGGAACTCCACAGGTAAGCATAAGATTTAACATGATTAATGCTCACATATTGAAATCTATTATTCAAATAACTTCTTAACCAAAGCTGTGCTACACCTGTTTTACCGTAATGTTCACATTTCTTTAGAAGTAATCAGTGATCAATTGTATCAAACGCTTTTCGTGAATCAATAAACACGCCAACTCCATACATCTTGTTATCTTGAGGTCTTGCAATGTTTTCTGCAAATTCCATCACTGCTCATGATGTTGAGCGATTCCTCCTAAACCTAAAGTGATGCTCATTCAATAAATAATACTTCTCAATAAAAGCATCCAGTTTATTTACAAATATGTTTTCAAGAATTTTTGAAAACTGAGGCAGTGAAGACACTGGTCTATAATTTGAAACACATTGCCTATCACCATTTTTATAAATTGGCATCACTTTAGCTGGTTTCATCTTTTCTTTTCTTTTGATGTAACCTCTTTCATAATTTTATCAGTTTATATTTGTATTTCTTTATGACATTTCCCTAAATCCAGATCAGTTAAAGATATTGTTGTCACATTCTTAAATAGTTTATTCATCTTTTTGTTTTTGTATCATAATACTTCTGCTGTTCTTTATGAAATCGCTCAATGTTTTGCCATCATGCCCTTTCAACCTGCTTTGTGTGCTACATGGTACAGCAGAGTTATTTTCAGTTATTTCTGAACAGATGTATCGATTAAAAGTCAGTCAGGAACAGTGGGTGGTCTGTGTCTTCTCTCCAGTTGGCGGAGACACACCCAAACTCAACGCAGAGGTTACCGGAGTTAACAGAGTTAAAGAGCAGCCCAGCAAAGCATGCCTGTTATATTAATAAAGGTAAAACCCAAAGAGAGAGAGACTGGGAGATATTTCAGCTGCTCCTCACAAGAAATGATTATAAGTCAACAAACTAAATAACTTTATATATAAATAACAACATCCTGGTCAGACTTCATGGGGAATCATAAATTCATGGAAAAAGAATGTGTCCAAATTTTGTCAACAGAAACAGGAAATCTTGGTATGCATCCATTATTAAATTAACTTGATACCAATTAAATCTGTCACAATCTGTAGTCATGATGATAAAGTGTTCAAACAAGTGGCGAGCCGGTCCGAAGAATGTGAAGAGGAGAAACTCCAGAGATTAGGCACTTAAGTGTTTACAACAAATTCAATTATGTAATCAGTGTAACTTGCATGTGAGATTTCATTCCTATAATACTACCAAGTATTGATTTGTCACTGATATTGTATCTGACATCTGAAACCATCATCTAGAGAAATTCCCTCCAGCTGACAGAACCAATAACACCTTAATGGGACATTTCCTCACACAGCACCGATGTTACCGACTAAACCAGCAGTTCCCGACCCATCACTTTTATTTGGGTATTTTCCCGAAGCTGTTGATTATTTGATGTGCACTTAATGAACTGTCAGACAAAGTTTCAGACGGAATGTGAAAAGCATTTTGCTTTGATGAACATCTCCATCAGACAGCTGAAATATCCCAAGAGGAATTATGCAGGAAGGCAGAGGACTTCCTGCTGTCATCACCAATGTTGATTGTTTCCACTCATTACTGAGGGCACAAATCCCAATTTGTTTAATTTTATAGTAATAGAACAAATCCTAGTGGTGAACGAAATGACTGACAGAGTAAAGGTAGTCCTAGAGACACGGCTGACACTGAACTGCACTGGACATTGTTAATGTTAGACCAGGACACCCATGACCGGCCTGCAAGTCTGAACCCACAGTAAAGAAAACCTGGAAATACAGACAAATCTACCCACATGGAAAGAACCTATATAAACATATATGTTTTAATATAGGTTTTGAATATATGTGACCTATATAAAATTGGCCATTTTCCTATATTTTATGCGTATACATGTTATGTACATATATGCACATATATGTAAATTTCCCTATATGTTATGTACATATATGTCATGTACATATATGCACATATATGTGCATATATGTACATATATGTACATAAAATATAGGAAAACGGCCAATTTTATATACGTATGTCACATATATTCAAGACCTATATCAAAACATATATGAAAACATATATGTATATATAGGTTCTTTCCATGTGGGTGACTTGAAATGGTAAAACAAGCTTGATTGACAAAATAAAGAAAACGACAAACCATTTTGTTATACATTTGTATAAGAAAGAATTGTGAAAGAAATGTTTCAGGAAAACGTGTCGACATCATAGCTTTCCATCTCCTCTCACTTAATTGCCATAGTTAAATTAAATAACATGCCAATTACATGTGATACCAATTTCACATGTTCGCGCATACATAAGTTCTTCTTGCATAATTGTTTTTTAGTTAGTTCTTAGTTATTGCCTTGATATGACAGTTGCCAAAGTGAGATATGGGATATATATATATATATATATATATATATATGTGGAAATAAAGTAGGGTTAGGGTTAGCAGTACAGGAGACCTATAAGGCCTGTATATTCACATATATGCGCCTCAATTTTGCCTATATGTGGCATATATATGCATAGATGCAGCACATATGTGCATATATGCAGCGTATATATTGTCATATATATGCATATATGCAGTATTTATGTGCATATATGCAGCATATATGCAGCATATATATTGTCATATATGTGCATATATGCTGCATATAGGTTTCATATATGTGCATGTATCCTCATACAGGTTCTTTCCATGTGGGTAAACTCACAATCCACTTGAAAAAAGAGATGTGTGAAAGAACCGGTTGAAGACAGACATGCAAATGTAAGTCATTAAAGTTACACAAATATCAACATGTGCAGATGAATCCACAGTCACAAATAGAAATATCAATGCACACACACCCATGGAGAAACACACACTGACAGCACTACATGCTTATCGTCTGACTATTATAATAACCCAGTTTTTTTTAACTGAGAAAACAAAGTCCAAACTATCTCAGTTGTGTGTACTATTTAAGACACATTGCAAAGTTTGTAAAGTTTTCAGCCTAAGAGCCCATTTTCCTCTTTGCAAGGACGAGGACTGAGGAGCTCTGCTGTATCCCGCGCTGCGGATGTGTAACTTCAAATGATTTCCATGAGAATTAAGTCTCCTGCAACTGCAGCCTATATTAGCACTGATGGAGGTGAAATGTGGTGAGTGGTCCCATTTCATTAAGTATTTCTGCTTTACTCATTACCGCTGCACTTCCCAGCAGAGAGAGTCGTCATCCAGGGTATAGGCAGCCTTCCACATGAAGGGGAAAAAAAGGTACTTGCAGTGTTGTTAGAAGTAGTTTGGCCTCCGCTCGGCTCCTCTATTGATGAGAGGATGATCTGCTGGTGCCTATGGTATCTGTGGCCTGTCGGACTGATTGATTTACTGAGATTCCCTGGAAGAAGGAGATCAATGTCTGCCGTTGATGGTTCAGAGATTACACGGGTGTAATAGAGTCAGCCCTCATTTAAACTTTTCTCCAGGCTTGGAAATGATGTGGATCAACATTTCTCATGCCTGCACGGAGAAGAGTATCCAGCCACTGACAGGACTAAGGGCTTCATGTGATTTCTGTCGACAAAGTGACGACTAAGTCACAAAAAAAGATGCTTCGGTCTTTTAGAGGAACTAAATATGCCCACTGAACAGAAAAGTCAGGACACTAATGTCCGCTGTTCGACCTTGAGCTAATGGAAGGTAACGCCCCATGTTCTCACCTCGGACAGTTCAAAACTGTTTCTCGCTCCCACCTCTGCTGGCAAAGCAAAGCGACACTCTGGCTCTCCAGACGACTCTGGGAATCGAGCTGAGCCTAATGACCGTTTGATACTGTTGGAAAGCTAATTCTCTCCTGTAGGGATGAGAATTGATAGGATGTTTCAGATTCCAATTCCATTTTCGATTCTGTTTAACGACTGAATTCTTTATCGATTCTCATCGATTTTTTTTTTTTTTTAGGGGGGGAGAATACACAGGTAGATTAGCATCCACTTTTGTTTTATATTTTCATTTTGTCTGTGAACAAGGTACAAATTCAAATGTAACATGATGTTAAAAACCCAACAGTGAGGTCTTAAGAGGTCCACATCCTGGAACTCCTTGATGGGGTGCCATGTGGTCCCCCCTAAAATGTTTTATTTGTTTTGAAAATACATATTAAATAATAGTAAAATAAATATTTTTCAGTAGAAATTGACAAAATACAATCTAAATTATGCTGTGGCAATTACACAATAATATCCAGTGACATATCATCACTCCAGTTAAAAGGATATATGCACTGAGCACTCAACAATACAACTACGTCAGCCAGTGACAAATACAATCAACTCAAGTCCAACTGTGAACTGGGAGCCGTGCATTGTGCATTTCTGCAACGATCAACTATGTTGACAATTATTTTGCAGAAAAATAAACATATCTGCTTTTTCAGGACTTGTGGTGTCTCCCGCGGTGGAGACGGGGTGGAGGATGCCTGCACACACAGAAAGCTTCTCTCTTGCTCTCTTGCACCATAGGGTTGTGTTATCCTTGCAGGGGATGGAGGGCAGGCTTGTGTACAGCTGGACCTCATGATCCACTCTCTGGAACAGGGAAAAAAGGGGCTGCCGTTGTTGGAATGATTGCAACTCGTTGTCTTCTTCAAAGAGTTCCTTCAAGGCAGGCTTTTTTTTGCTTTCCTGGTGACACCTCAAATTAAATGGACAGAATAAAAAAGTAAGCCAAAAATGAATGACCCATCCAATTAGCATCACAATGAGCTAAACTTAAAGCGTCTTCTTCCTCCTCACCTTCATCATCAAACCCCTCCCTTTGTGTCTCTCCTTGCTCCCAGAGCTTGAGAAGAAAGTGGCAAATAAAACAAAGAAATCTAAGATCCCACTCTCACAATAGAAATGTGCTACAATCAAAGACATTGTCAAATTCAAATACTTCCTCTGCTGCTGCTCCTGTGTTTGCTGCGATTGTTGCTTCCCTGATCGTGTCCCACACTTCATCCTTATCCACTTTCAATTTAAATCGGGGGTCTAAGCTGGTGGCATGAAAATGTAGCATCATGATTATCCTTCAGCATGACTGTAACTGACTGTTAGACATTCTGTACTTGTCATGTTGTCAGTTTATTTATGTTAAATAAATCATTAACTGTACCTGGTACCGTTGGAAAGATCTTTCCAAATGTTCTCTTTGATGCTCCTTGCAAGGGCAGAGTCATCTCCTTGTACAGTGTAGTCTTGCTGTACCTTTTGCAGGATGGGCAAAATCTCACCACAGGTCGGACTTTTGTCACTGGAGACTGCCAGAGTAGAAGTGGCGTGCCTCCGCATAAGCAACACAAACTCTTCTGCTTTTCTTAAATTCTCTTCCCCCATTTTAGCCAGTCTGCAATTTAAACAGAACAAAAACACAAAAGATATTTTGCAAAAACATGAAAAAATAAGCCACATTATCATTATTTTTTAATATTACTCACCTTTCCATTTCCATGGACTTTTTTTGTCCGTATGTCAATAGCTGCAGCCTGGATGGCAGGAAACTGCTCGCAGAATCTCTCCATCATCAAATATAGCGAGATGATGATCTGGTCTTAACATCGAGGAGGAGCATGTGCTTGAGCAGCTCTGAGGGCTAAAACATGCACTTAAATGCTAGTGTAGTATTCTTTATCTCAGTTTATACATTTAATTTGATCATAATCTAATGAGTCACATGTACACAATCTTAAAAACGTCATTACTGAACTTACTGAGCAAGTCTTGATTCTCCGTAAGCACTACTTCTTCATCCATACAATGACAGAGGGAATTCTTGCCGCCCAGCTGGAAATGGCAGAGCAGTTGCAGAGTTTCTGAGCTCCAAGCTTCAGGGTGTGTGCAAAACATGGACACATGGCAATTTGTAGATTTTTGACAGCTACACTCACGTTTGCTGCATTATCATCAGTAGCTGCCACAACCTTCTCTTTGACACCATGACACCAAGATTTCATCAATCTCCTCTGCCACAGCTGCCACATCCCTGCCTGGGTTGTATACACTGCTTTGGTGTTTCCTGAGTCTGACCATTCTTGACATAATGCAGCATTACTGTGAGCTAATGATCTTGACTACAACGTGTCCATCCATCAGGACTGAGAGCTGCCTTTGACACGTTTCAGTTCAGATATCAGATTTCCCCTTCCAACTGCATACCAAGCACGGATCAAATGTTTAGTTAGACTCTCTCTGTTTGGGGCTTTTTGCTTTGGGTTGAGAATCTTTATCATCTCTCTGAAAAATATATAACAATGATGACTCAGTGATGACTGAAACATCTGGTTAGAAGAAAACATGCAACTTTGACATTCTCTGACTGAAACTACAATTGAACACATTCACCTACCGAAATTCAAGTGCGTCTACTGAGGCAAATGGGTGCAAGCCTTTTACTGGTGATGACCAAATTAAGCTTCAATAAAGCTTCATGAACCACTGTCTTTATTTCCTGAAGCCACTAGATCAGGGGTCTTAAACTCCGGTCCTCGAGGGCCGCAGCCCTGCACGTTTTGCATGTCTCCCGGCTTCCACACAGCTGATTGCCATGAGCAGCTCGTTATCTGGCTTTATGTTGAATGTGGTGATGAACCATCAGGACATTCAGGGGAGGGAGACGTGTAAAACGTGCATGGCTGTGGCCCTCGAGGACCGGAGTTTGAGACCCCTGCACTAGATGGTACTGTCTGTTCAACAAATGTTTGAAAACACACTTCATTGCCAGTCTTTCAGACTCAATCTGCAAACCAAGAGTGCCACCTGGTGGAGTCAGGAAATATAGAAAGTGGTTCATGAACTTTAACCTGACTGGTCAGGGCCGGTGCCTTGGCAGGTGCCAGGGCCGGTCCCCGGTGCCAGGGCCGGTGCCTGGGCCGGTGCCTGGGCCGGTGCCAGGGCCGGTGCCAGGGCCGGTCCCCGGTGCCAGGGCCGGTGCCTGGGCCGGTGCCTTGGCAGGTGCCAGGGCCGGTCCCCGGTGCCTGGGCCGGTGCCTGGGCCGGTGCCAGGGCCGGTGCCAGGGCCGGTCCCCGGTGCCAGGGCCGGTGCCAGGGCCGGTGCCTGGGCCGGTGCCTGGGCCGGTGCCAGGGCCGGTCCCCGGTGCCAGGGCCGGTGCCTGGGCCGGTGCCTGGGCCGGTGCCTGGGCCGGTGCCAGGGCCGGTCCCCGGTGCCAGGGCCGGTGCCAGGGCCGGTGCCTGGGCCGGTGCCTGGGCCGGTGCCAGGGCCGGTCCCCGGTGCCAGGGCCGGTGCCAGGGCCGGTGCCTGGGCCGGTGCCTGGGCCGGTGCCAGGGCCGGTCCCCGGTGCCTGGGCCGGTGCCTGGGCCGGTGCCTTGGCAGGTGCCAGGGCCGGTCCCCGGTGCCTGGGCCGGTGCCTGGGCCGGTGCCAGGGCCGGTGCCAGGGCCGGTCCCCGGTGCCAGGGCCGGTGCCAGGGCCGGTGCCTGGGCCGGTGCCTGGGCCGGTGCCAGGGCCGGTCCCCGGTGCCAGGGCCGGTGCCTGGGCCGGTGCCTGGGCCGGTGCCTGGGCCGGTGCCAGGGCCGGTCCCCGGTGCCAGGGCCGGTGCCAGGGCCGGTGCCTGGGCCGGTGCCTGGGCCGGTGCCAGGGCCGGTCCCCGGTGCCAGGGCCGGTGCCAGGGCCGGTGCCTGGGCCGGTGCCTGGGCCGGTGCCAGGGCCGGTCCCCGGTGCCTGGGCCGGTGCCTGGGCCAGTGCCAGGGCCAGTGCCAGGGCCGGTCCCCGGTGCCAGGGCCGGAGCCAGGGCCGGAGCCAGGGCCGGTCCCTGGTGCCAGGGCCGGTGCCAGGGCCGGTGCCTGGGCCAGTTCTTAAATAAGTACCGCCAAAGAACTGGTTCTCCTCGTCGCTCTATTGGTGTTTTTTCCCGTCTTGCTCTGTCCGGAGCCACGGAGTGGCCAGAGAGAGAAAAAAAATGCGTGAATGAGCTTAGGGTTTATTTTTCAACATGTGGGCATTACATAGTAATTTCCGCTCCTTTCAGTTTATTTCTGGACGTGTCTGAATCAAAAGCTTCAACATAAGGAGGACTGGAGGATTAGAATGATAGAACGCAGCTCTACAACCGTTTATAATGAAAACCTACATAAATACACACTGATTAAAGTTCTCTTTCACATGAAACCATTAAAAGGCTCATTTTATGGTGAAATAAATCCAAGCTTTCATTTACAGTAGTATGTAGTTTGTTTTTTAGTTGCTGATGAACCAAAAGTATTGCTTCATTATAATGTTCTGTGGTCAAAAAAAATAGTGAAGCGTCTCATAGCGGTCATAACGCGAAACAAGACATGAAAGTGGAGTTAGTTAGAATGAAGTTACGATGAAAAGCTTAAAATTCTATATCTCACGCAGGTGAGAGCGCAGTGGAGAAGCTCTGCACCTCGAGAGCCGCGACCACTCCCTTCTATTATTGATTTGAAGGCTCGACTGATTACATCGTTCCAAGGATTTATTTTAATTTTTTTCTCGATAACGACTTCGGGGCTCCGTGTTCGTTGTAGTTTTTAGAAAGCCGGTTCGTGTCTCTTCCGCCTTGCAAGTAGCGATAACTAACCCACCTGGTCTGGCTCCAGCCTGGTTCCTCGCTGGCCCAGCAATGAAGTGGAGCCAGCGTAGCCCCAGTTTAGCTCCTGTTAACAACCAGTTTGGGCGGTGGAAAGACAAAGAACTGGTGCGAACTCTGGCCCTGGCTCTGAAATAGCCCTTGATTCTTTCCAGTGGAAAAACCCCCAGCGAGGAGACAAAACAAGACCTTAAACTGTTTAGGATGAGCAGTGAGAGAGGACTCATGAAATGTAGGTAACTGGTATCCGACGTTTCCCCCCATCTATTAGACATTGCTCATAATTCCACTTCTTTGTCCCAACAAGGCCCTGGCCTTGTTTTAAAGCAGCCTTGACGGTGGGGGAAACCCATAAGAGATGGCATGTCAGGGTGAGAAATAGACTAACTAATGAGGACTCTCATAATCCTTTAGCTCCAGCCTAATGGGCCATTTAAAGCAAGACAATGCATCTTCTGGCACATAACCCCCACTCTTCCTTACCCTCTCATTTGTAGGAAATCATGTTACAGGCGAACACAATTAGCCAAAGCAGTGATAAAGAGCAACAGTTTTTCACCAGCTAAAATAGTGTGGCACTTCAAAGCATGCATTAATCAGCAACGCCACTACATTATAATACTCACAGGCATGATTCATCTATTTGACTCCATTATTAGCTATGATGATGGAATGTGGCTCATTTCAGGTGCAGCAAGTCCACATTTTTCTTTGGATAATATCCACATGGATTGTATTAATTGTCATGGAATTTTTATAAGTAAGATAAAGTGATGAGGTTTGTTTCTCTGCTGTGACAAGCGCAGTAGAGTGAGCTGCAACTGGAAATGACTGTGTCTTCACATTTTCACATTTGTAGGCTCATATTTATGCCGTTCGTTCTATTGGCATTTATTGAACTATTTCCGAAAGTTTCATGAAATTTGGAACAAACATGAAGTCTTCCTCAAAGATGAGCTGATTTCATCAAGGAGGTCAAGGCCACTCAAGCCTGGCCAGTTTTGAGGGTACAATGAAGATTGAGAGTGCAAATGGTAGAAAAACTGATCTGTATGAAATATCAAGTGTGTGAAAACAAGCGAAGGACCACAAAGTGGCTCAGATTGAGGTCAGGGGGAATTCTCAGGTCCTATCCACACCACAGCGCTGTTCCATGTCAGCGCATCATTTTTATCCACAGCCTACATGCCGAAGTGTCCTTGGGCAAGACACTGAATCCCAAACTGCTCCCATTGGAAGTGATAGCGCCTTGCATGGCTGATGCCTCCAATGGTGTGTGTGTGTGTGTGTGTGTGTGTGTGTGTGTGTGTGTGTGTGTGTGTGTGTGTGTGTGTGTGTGTGTGTGTGTGTGTGTGTGTGTGTGTGTGTGTGTGTGTGTGTGTGTGTGTGTGTGTGTGTGTGTGTGAATGGGTGAATGTGGTGAATCATGTAAATCGCTGTGGGGCTGCTCACACAGCTGAAAAGCACTATTAAAGTGAATTCCATTTACCATTTAAATACGAGGACATTGTGTTTTCTCCTCTGTTTTTGGTGTATTTCTGTGGCAGAGTGGCTCACAGAGTTAGTATAAGCCAGTCATTGGTACTGCATCATTCTGAGTCATTTTCATGGTGACATGTGGACGGGAAACTTTTTTAGAACGACGTGGAGAAAAAAGATTTTGTGTCATGTGGACAGAACCTCAGTTTCCTTTCAAGCCATTTTACACCAAGTGTATGAGTTCAAGTGTATCGTGTCCTTGTCAGTTAAAGTCTACCATAAAGTACATATTGTAATTAATAATGACCAAATATCATCTTTAGTCGCATTTGTCACTATCAAGGATTACCTTTTGCAAGTTTGAATCTACTCAGCCAGTCGAGTGAAGCTGAATTACTCATTAAATTAGTTTCTTGTCCTCTCATGGTAGAAAGGAGAACAGCCTCCTGGTGATAGAAATCAAGTATCTCAGGTTGCTGTTCCCAAGTGATGGGAGGAGGAATCAGCAGCTCGGCTGCACAATCAGCCAAGTAGCTGTTGTCATGTGGCCGCTGTGCAGGAGTGTCGTCTCTACCTCCGCTCCTATGGTCATTACCTTTGGGTAATGACGGAAGAAATTAGATTGTGGATGGTGTTTTCTCCTCAGGGTGGTCGACTTCACTCTGTGACAGAGCGAGACGCTCAACCATCCAGGAGAGACTCTGAGAGGATCTGGGGCCTCATTTAAAAAGGCTGCTGAAGCACAGAACGGGTCCTGAAAGATGCGTACGCCACTTCCCACGCAAAGTTTGTGATTTAAAAAAAATAAACTTTGCGGGAGAATGTCCTGGTACATCCTGGTACACAAACTTTGAACCTGGAGCAAGACATTTTGGAGACAGGGAGCCTGGTGGTGCTGATGGTAAGGTGGAGAATTGAGGCCAGATTCATCTCATACGTTTAATATCTTCAAATATCTGGCTTATTGATCCACATGATAATAAAAAGCCAAGCTGCATTGTTATAGATGTTACTTTAGTGGAACATTACTGCGGAATCAGCAACACCATGTTCATATGTCAAACTTTCATCTTCAAATGATACAGAGTAGATAGAACCGATTGATTGTCAATTATGACAAAGTGTGTAACAATCAGTCTAATTTCAGAGTAAACATAAATAGGGTGGTGACAGCCGTGAGTAAAGCTGCAGTGTCGGGAGCAACACTGACTGTGTCCAGTCACTGGGGACGTCTGTTCTGGTCCTGCTGCTTTTATCAGGGTTTACAGCTATAACGTACACATATACTAAACTGTATGAACACGGTAACAAAGTGAGTCAATGGGAAAGTCTCATGCAAAAAAGAACTGCAATTGCATGTAAAATAAATTGGAGATTTTATATTGCATAAGCAGTATAAGCAGTTTTCCATTGTTGTTTTCTACAGGCTTTTCATGGTAACTTCATTATAAATAACTTCACTTCCAGGTCCTGTATGGTGTTACGACTGCAGGCTGATACTTTTGGTTCATCATACTTTTGGTTTTAGCCATGAAATGTGCCTTTTGATGGTGCTTCATGTGAATGAAAACTTTAATCAGCGTGTGTTTACGTAGGTTGCCATGGAAACGGCTGCAGAGCTGCGTTCTATCATTCTACACCTCCATTCCTTCTGATGTTGAAGTATTTGATTCAGAACCGTCCAGAAGGAAAGTGAAAGGAGCAGAAATGCAATATGTAATGCCCAAATGTTGAAAAATAAGCCCCAAGCTCATTCATGCGTTACTTTATCTATACCAATAGAGCTGCAAGGAGACACAATGTTGGTTGGCCAGACGAGATGGAGCGACCCGGACCAAACCACTGTTGCAGTCTGTCTCCTGGTTCCTGGATTACCGGCGCTACATTGGTGAAAACAGTGACATACCACGTTTTGGAGTAACACAATGACGCAGCTCTCACTTGGCTCCGTTAACAATGGAAAAAGAACCAGTTCTTTAGCGGTGCTCCTTTAAGAACCGGCCCTGAACTAGGACCTGGTTCTTTTTGGTGAAAAAACCCTATCCTGACCTGACCCTGGTCAGGTTTGTGGTCTGGAGGAACAGGGTTTTTTGTGCTTTACTGCTCTCCATGCTGCCATCGCAGACAGAAGATGGGTGGATGGATGTACCAAAATTGAAAGATGGTGCCTCATAAAAAATAAACTGCACATTTGCTGACTTCACATGAAATACCTAATACTTTCTGCAACACGTCTTAAGAATCCTCAGAAAAACTTGTATCAGTTGCCGACTTGGCAGGTCGACAGAGGGAGCAAAGCTCTGAGGAAATATTTTCACAGGAGACTGGGATCCCACTCTTTCCTCCCCTGCTGTCCTCTGTCTTTGTATTATAACACTCTGACCTCATCCCTGGTAGATCCGTCCCATGAATATGTATGGAAGTGAGTAATAACAGAAAAATCTTTGTCAAATTGCTCCTGGCTGTCTCAGCTGTGTGTCCCTGCATGAAAAAAAAAAGAAATCTACAGCAATAATTTTCTTTTTCCTGCATCTTATTTTTTTTTTCTAGTTAAAGACTAATCCTCTTGCACAGAAGGTGTTGATTGCAGGTCTGCAGACCAGCCACATCTCACATACCTTGAGAAATGGCCGTTCGTTTTTAAAGCTGTTGCATTTTGGATTTTACGTGACTTCAGTGTTGAGCTGCTAATAAAGAGGTGACGTTCACCAAGCCGGCTGAGCGCTCGTGCTGCAAAAAGCAAGTGTCATGACAAAGGCATGTCACGCACGTTTAATGACTCTTTTCCATAAAGGGCCAACCAAATGGTGTGTGTGTGTGTGTGTGTGTGTGTGTGTGTGTGTGTGTGTGTGTGTGTGTGTGTGTGTGTGTGTGTGTGTGTGTGTGTGTGTGTGTGTGTGTGTGTGTGTGTGTGTGTGTGTGTGTGTGTCTCGCCTCCAGCTATCTTTCGGAATAATGAGAGCGATGGTATTTCAATTTAACTAAAGGTCAAGGTAGTTTAATTCAGACATTTCTTCCTAACGTGACTCAGTTGGAGAAATGAATCCAGCAGATATTTCGAGAGCCTCCACCCACATAAATCCCAAGTGATGCGTTGATTCGGCTGGACGCTCCACCTGAGTGGGAAGCGACTCAACACTTCAGGAACCTCTGCTCTAAGAAACTGCTAACATGAGGAGGGCGACAGAGGAAGCTGAACCTACAGTAGACAAGCTTGATAACTGAAGCTGAATTCAGTCAAATCCATGTTGCTCTGTATTTGTTAGTGTTACAAAATCCACATGACCTTCATTTCACAGCTCAGATTGTTGTGTGGCTCTTCATTCCTGTTGTTGACGTTTAACTTGATGACACACTGACGGGAGAAGAACATGTGTTGTTTTTCCACCAGACCCTGGCAACCTGAGCTTCCCATCTCATATCTCAAAGACTTCCGGACCTTTGATGACACAGCAAAACCCTGTTTAGCAGACAACTCTATCTTCTCAATGTCTCCATAAGATTGACCCTGTTTATCATCTATCTCTGAGGTTCATTACTAACTGTAGGGCCTTGATCCATCATTGTGAACTGCATTCTCCAGTGGGAGGCCCTTCTTTGTCCTCCAGGAAACTGGGTCATTAGTACACTTTTATTTATAAGGCGATGCTTGGTCTCCTGCCCTCCTACATCTGTAACTTAATCACACGGAGGAGTGTTGAGTCATACAGTTCACGTTCTAATGATCATTTGTTGCTCGCTGTTCCATTTGCCTGTACAGAACTGGGAAAATTGGCTTTTGTTTACTCTGCTCCTTCTACATGGAACATGCTGCAAAAAGACTGGAAAATCACTGATCTTATCCTATTGAACACTTTTGAGTCCAGATTGAAAGCACTTGACACGACCTCTTTAAATTGTAACTGTTTTTTATAATGTGTCAATTTTATAATGTGTTGTTTTTTTTTTTTATATAATTTTATCATTTTATTATGAGTTTTGACATTTTAAATTGGAACTGTAAGTTTGGGGCCTCTTGGCCAGGACTCCCTTGAAAAAGAGGTTTTTAATCTCAACAGGACGTTCCTGGTTAAATAAAGGTTAAATAAATACATAAAATCTTAAAGTAAGAGTGTAAAGTTCAGGTGGGTAAAACTATAATTTAAGCTCTTATGCGTGGATCACACCACCTCAAACTGTTTGTGTTAGTTAGTGATTGTTAACTTAGTAGATGTGTTGTTACCAGGTTAACGGCTGGTATATTCATCTTTGTTGACCTACTGAAAACACTCCACTGAAGAATGTTTTGCTCTCTGTGCTTTGACAGAAGCACCGTTTGGTCCAGACACAAGTTTGCTTCATTGGTCCGGGGTGAACACTCACCGGGCTCGGATCCAGATCAACCAGGCCAACTCTGCTGTCGAAGACAACGTGGGTCTGAGTTCACTTGCAATTGAACTGAGGTCAGTGGGAACAGGTCTTGGGCTATCAATGAACTTTCCATCAGACGGAGCGAGAGGATGTGACGCAGAGCAGAGTGTATTCTGGGACCTAAACCATCAAGGCTAACAGCGATAGCAAGAGTAAGGAGAAGTGAAGAAGAACTAGTGAGGAAGACTCTCATTGGTATGTGGTCTGAAGACTATATTGGGATTGCTTGAGCTACACATTAGCCACTGTCCGGGGTAATGGGGGGGTGTTACGCTTTCAGTCCGGACCAATCAATGGCCTTGGTTTCTTCTTCGTCTCTTCCTCTCTGGTCATAGCGTCCCCAGACAAGCAGTTGTAGTAATTGTGTGACGTTGTCCGGGCGATTTGGTCTGCAGTGTGAAAAAAAAGATGTCAACACCCCAAACCCCAGTCGAACAGAGTCCCTGGACGTTCCTGGTGTGAAATGAGTCAACTCATTTTCTCCTTCGGTCCTGTTGGATTTAATGGTAGCATAAAGACACACAATCAGCCACACTTAAAGCATCCGTGTTAACAAGACCTTGTTAAGAATAAAAACATAAACACTGAATACGCACCTGGAAACATGAGCAGACTTGAAGAGATTCCACCAGCAGCTGTTAATCCTCAGGACAGTGATCAATGAGACCATGAGAAGTACCAGAGATACCGTGTTATGCTGTCCTCTTTAATACATGACCATATTCAAACAAATCTTGTGTTGAGACTGAAAAACTTTGATTTTGTGTTTTCTCTCAACCACATTTATTTATTTATTCAGTTTTCTGGAAATAAGCATTTCTGTTTCTAGCCTCACTTTAACAGGCTGCTAACACAGAAGGTTTCAGTCAGACTCATTAAAATAAAGTAATCTTTTCTGTTAAGTTGAACTATTTTGAGCCACTTGCGTAATGCTCATGGCTTTTATGTCTCTGCAGGGAACTTAGAACAAGTTGTTGGGAGATTGACAAGTAGATTGTAAAGCAGTTTAGATTCATCTGTATGTAATAACGATAAAATAACAGAAGGTTGACGTCAGAATGACAAATGATCTTTGACGGCTTCAATCACACAGGTCATTCTCTCCATACTCTGCAAATATTCAATATCATTGGAAAAAACAGTGAACCCAGAGTTTTCCTCAACACCTATTTCCCCCAATACAATAAAGTCAAACTATAAAAACCCTACATGAATCAGAGAGCAAGTATCCATCCAAATGTTTTGTTTTTGTTCTTCTGATCTGACAGCCAGGGGGAACCAATGCTGCCGTCTGTGTCACAGATCCACCCTGATCAAGATTAGAAGGAAAAACAATTCTTCTCTCACCTTGACGTGGCCTCTGGAGAGGGTGATTAAGTCAGCCTCCAAACCTGCTGTGTGTTGTACAGATGGAGCAAGCTTGATGAGGGAAGGGCCAGCAGGTCCATGGTCATGTGGATATTGTGTCTTCATTATAATCCACACTGGGCTCGGAGGGCAGCGTTGGTGAGGGGAGTGGCTGAGTCTCTCAAGGCTCATCCTGCAGAAGCAACAGCAGGAGGCGAACACATCCACGTGTTCTCCTGCTACACAGCCCTCGCTTTTAGAGCGGTGAGTAAACAACATTGAGACTGAAACTCAAACAGAGCTCACTTCTACCCCTCCCTTGAATGTAAATGTTTTGTTTTGTTTTGGGGAAAAAAATCCATTTAGTAACTGGGAAGGATCTCCACCCAGAGCGCACAGTGAAAACAATCCTAATATTAGGAGTTTGCTGAAATGCTCATTGTGTTTTGCAGTTTCCTATAATACCTGCACCGTGCTGCTATCCCGGCTGTTCAGTGGCGAATTTTCCTCTCAAATAAACTTTCAAAGTTGATGAGTGCATGATGATTTTTTCTTTTTCTTATATGGGTTTGTGATGTTTGGAGGAGTTCTGATAAGACGAGACCAGAGAACGAAAAGCCCCGGGGCCCAGTGCACTCTGAGTGATGCAATTAACTATCTCTTAATTCATGTATATCTTATGACTCCAAAGGCCAAGCGGGTCAATTATAGCCACTGGCCAGCCAAAACTCGTAAAACGACGGGAATTCTGGTGCCAGTGTTGAAGTACGGCAGCGCAGTTGTGAGGAACAAAAAAATATAGAATAGAAGTCAATCAGACCACATTAGAATTACACAGATAAAATCTGATGGATTTTCCTGCAGCCATATCAAAGTACGTGTTGAAGTAGTCAGAAGTGGAAACTGAGTGGCTTTTCAGTTTCAGGACTATTTCTTCGGAGTCCAATAACACGAGGATGGTGGATCGGCTTGTTTTGTTTCTAACTGAAGTGGGCGAACCAGTGAACTGGTGACTTTGGAATATCTGCCCCACGTGGCATTACTGGTCCTCCAGTAAACTGCTGCTGTGTGGATTTCTGGGGGTTTCAGGAGAAATCAGATGACACAAGTCAGTCACGTCACCTACGTCAAGCTGCAAACAATGAATCCAGTTTCTGAAGCTTCAGGGGACACCGTACTTATTTCTTTTGGTGAAAGCACAACCTTCTGACTCCTCAGGCAGAAACTGGAGGATTCAGGCTGAATTAACACAAACCAAGCAAATGAAGCCAGCACGAATTGATCTGTGGTGACGAACGGCCACAAATCCCCGGGTTTATAAAGTCTTTACACGTCTGGATAGACTTACCAAGATGTCCGTTCTGCAACAAGACACATAAAGGTCTTTGCAAGCAATTTGAGAATCTCTGCTTACCATCTGACATTCCACACGAGAGCAGTGTGAATAGATGCGACTATGTGGAGGATAACCTTTCAGTTCTGGGGAAATACTTAAACCTCCTCTGAGAAAGTCCCTCCAACTGTACAACCTCAAAAAAAAAAAGCATTCAGGGTGTTGACTCCTTTGAATTTCCCCAGATCTCAAACTGATGAACTATCCAGGAAACTATGGATGAATGCGTTGGACACTCTAATGACTGAATGAATCAGAACTCTTGGAGCACAAACACAAATTTAACCAGGAGGCTTTATGCTGTGGCTGTTTACTACATATGTTACTATATTATTATATACAATGTGAAATGGTGGGAAGACACTTAATATTGCCTTAACTTGATGAACAACATGTGTTTATTAGTTTAATGAATTAGTACCAACCTCATGTCAAACATTACAATGGATAATAACCTGGCTGGAGCAGCTCAGAGATAATTCTGCACAGAGTTAAAGAGGGAATGATGCGTGGAAAGTAATATGTGAATCTCGTATTTTTCTCCCTTAACAATTGACATTGACTTTCCCGCTCAGCCACAGAAAGCATTGGGCCATCTGTATAAGCAGTAATAAGCTTTAACATATCTTCTTTATTAAGGATGGAGCCTTTTTGAGGCCGAGCCAGCGACTGATTGGTTTGTCAGAGAAATTTGGTTGAGCAGCCACAACATGCAGGAACTTTACATCCAGTTTGTTTGCGCTTCATAATGCGTAATTAAGAGTGACTGTGTGGTCTGAACACGATGACACATCAGAAATGCTTCACATATCATCATCATCATCATCATCATCATCATCTTTATTGCAGACATAGGAGTCCATGAAAAAATATTCATAAATACGTAAAACTGGGAATAAAACAGTGTATAAATATCAGAAATAGAACAATCACAGATAAGTAAAATATCCCCCTATTTATAAAAGTCACCCATACCAATGCCTCTACCAGGATGACTGGTATTTTACAGTACTATGACTGGGATTAGTCAATAGCATTTATAATGGTGTTCTGAGAGTCCTCTCGCCTGCGTATACATTTATACATCAGATTCCTCATGAGAGCTTGAAAAATAGAAGCACCTGCTTGATAAAACATATTATTTGCACTTTCCCAGTGAGGTTCTTTCAACAGGATTCTCTGAGCATCATTGCACGCAACATTGAGTGGTCGTAGGCTTGTTTTTCTATATTTAATCCACAAGGGGGCAGTATACAAGGGAGTACAATAAACTCTAATGCAGGGATGAGAATGCCTGGTCCTCGAGGGCCGCAGTCCTGCATGTTTTCGATGTTTCCCTGCTCAAACACACCAGAGTTGTCATGATGAGGCTCTGCAGAAAACTTGTGTTGATGTGAGGACACAGTGAAAATGTGCAGGACTCCTTATCCTCCTCCATGCTACATATCAGAACTGTGCTCTTTTTTGCATTCTATTTCACACCAAGGCCCCTGCCTGAGACAGTCTGCCTGAATCCAAGCTTCGAATGCTTCCTTCGTTGCTGTCTGATGGAAAGCCACATGTTTATTCCATCCTGGTTTGATGTTAGCTATATTCTTATTAACAGTAAAGTGTGCTCTGCTAGCCTCATAAATAGATCCTATAATACCCTCATAAAAGGAACAAATGGATTTACCGTGAGAAACATCTTTACAGTTTACATTAGAGCACATTATAGGTAGAAATAAGCCACCCAATGTATACATATATATAAAAACCTAAGATCATTTACAAGTTGGCATTAAAATAGGAAACTTCCCGCACAACATTGATGCAGATTCTTCTCTTTGTGTAGGTCAACAATCAAACCAAAGCACGTTAGTTAGGTATGTGAAGATCTCGACCGCCATTTTCTTCCCAATTGGTGATATGCATTTTTGTCAGCGACGTGCTGCGTTTTCCCCGGAAAACATGCATTCTGATTGGATAGCGTCACAGAATTCCTTGGGACTCCCTCGAATGACGCAGTGGGGAAACCCCTTGTCATCCGCCATTTACAATTTTTCACTTCCGTTAACATTCAGGTTGTCACCAGAATGTATTAAAAACTCACTCGACTTCCACACATAAAAACACCTTCAAAGGATTAAGTGACGCTTTTGAAAGGTAAACGATATTTTGACTTTCCTATCCTGAAGTTTTATAACTTTTTATGAGAGATGCACGGTATTGGAAATTAGTGCAATGTGCGATATGGGTGTCTCTTATTGCAATAATGATATTATTGCCATCTTTTTATCTTTCACCGAAAATGTAATCTGCATAAACGATATGAACAAATTATTAACAAAGTTAATATAGCGATTTAGATCAAAACTCAATAATTACCAAATGTTGTAAGGTACATATATTTACACTTGTTGAAATTTAAATTCTTAAAACTTGGAGTTGTTTTTAATTTTACTCGAGACCAAAAAAAATACTCAGGTATTACGAATATTACCGACATTTTATTTGCATTAAAACTAGGCATGCCGTGATACCAAATGAGCACAGTATAAGTACTTGGATTTGAGTGCTCACCGATACCAAGACAAACACTTAAATTTACTTAAAATTAAAAAAATTTTCTGGCACTGCCAATTATACTGTTACAAAACATTGCGTGCATGCTACTTTAACAGAAGAGCTGCTAGCTTGACCAGCGTGCACAAGAGAGAGAGCGTGCTATGCAAGAAGGTCTCGCAAGAATCTGTATATAAAAGTACGGGGCAAATAAATACAACACGTGTTCAGAAACTGAGTTCCATGTCCTGCTTTCCACCAGCTGTGAGGCGAGGGAGTTAACTGCTCTTCGTTGCCCACCTGTGATGTCTGCTCCCTACCGTGCCTTGCAGTGAAGTGCCGTAAACCTCGCTGTTATGTCGTCAGTGTATCTTCTTACATAGCAATGATGCAACTCCAGTAGCCAATTAACCTTTTATTTATGTACACACTGAACACACAGAGACGCTGCGGTCTGCGGCAGGAAGTCAACACACACGCTACACTACCCACAATGCATTGTGTCCGTCACAGCTATGACAGATGAAGTAGGTCTAAATACACAACAGTCACGCTGCCATAAAGCGGTATCGGGTGTCATGGTGTCAGTGGCAGTTTTATGAGTATGAGTACTCATGCCTGATATCGAACTGATACCTGATACAGGTATCATATTGGTGCATCCCTAATTAAAACATGTTAATATGTGCACATATGTTAGCCATGCAAATTGGCTATCATTTCTGAAAAAAGCTTAAAGGCCTAGGTAAATGTAACACCCTATTATGCAAAAAACGATAGTTCGGGTACTACTTGAAAGGTTTCTCCAACGTTGCCCCACGACTGTTGTCACATAACAAAACGTCATTTGAATTTTGAATCTCCAGCCGAAGAAATCAGGGGAATCCTTCTCCTTCGTGGCCATTGTGGGCGGAGCCTATGCATGACATCACGAGTTGGACACGATCTCGATCTGTTGTGTGGCGTTAATATTGGCTTGCGTTGTTTTCCATCTTAAATATCAATGTTTTTACAGTGTTTTGAAGTTATAGTCGGCATTTTATGAGCCTTGACGAAATATTGAGCCTGGAAGAGACCAGAGAGGAGAGAAAAGGAGGAGGGGAAAAAAATATCCAATGGGGCCGGATAAAGGACACGCTGGAGCTGAAGGTAAACTTGTCTTTTATTTTGCAAATGCCAAAAACTGAAAACAGAACAGCACAACACATCCAAAACGCAGAAGTCCCACTCGGCTAAACACCGGGAGTTAGCCAAGGCTGCTGACGATCAATGATACCTGGACTCATCTTCGGTGATTCTGCGCAGTCATAAAAGTGCTTCGACATGCTCGAACCACAAAGGAGACGCGGATGAATCGACGTCACAGTCTTCACCTTCCTCAAACATGTTCCAGACGGAGTCACCAATGGCAGAACGACCCTTCTGTGTCTTCTTCATCAATAACTGGATTTGAAATGCCCGATGATGATGAAATATCGTTAAATTCAGCCCTCTCTTCTTCGTCAAAACTCCGATCCGCCATAATGTAAACACAACTTGGGCACAGTGTGTGTCCAACTCGTGACGTCACGCTCAAATCGTCTGCTACTTCCGGTGTGGTCAGAAGCGGTTCACCGAGCAGCCAAACTGGTGCTGTTTATCCGCTATTTTCTCGCAGATTGCCGTGTCTTAACATTTTACCCTTCAGCCAGTTAGCATAAAAATGTGCCTAGAAGCGATAGCCAGAGTTTTGGAGGTCGAATTTTCATTTTCCAAGGCCTTTAACAAATCCGCTAAAGCTTCAACATTCAGTTTTTGTACCTGGAAAAATTTAATCTGTAAACTAAAGCATTTTTGACAATTACGAGCATGATACGAGTTCAACTCGTCAATATCCGCGTTCGCGCTGGAGGAAAATCGTCATTTGGTCGTCACTGTCTTCACGCTCTGTGATTGGCCAGTCACACACAGAGCCCGCCCCTCCCGACACACACACATCTGCAGCTGCAGCTCCGCTGAACTCTCTGTGCTTGGCCTGACTCTCGCTCAAGTTGCTTTCTTCAGCTCGCCTCTATTTCGGTTTATATGATATTCAAAGTTACTTGGTGAACTTGCTTCGTAACGTACTGGGTGCATTTGACAAGACAGAGCTGAAAACGGCTCGTGTCGCGTTTTTGTTGTTGTTGTTTTTTTACCGTCTGCTTGCTCTTAGTTTGGCTGGTTTTGAGAAGAATGCATTGAACAAGGTTGACATATTATTTCCCTGTTTGTCACCACTGGATGTTTACATGAATCACCAGGTTCACACTGATCATTAAAAAATAAACAGTCTTACAGACCACTGACACACATATAGCTGAAAACACAAAGTAGCCTATATTAATATGTTTATTGCATATGACTGTTCATAAAATAAATATATTATAAATATCACAAATTAAGCTTTATACACTGTATGTAGTATATAGTTTTTTATATACAAAATAATGAATCTCAATTTTGAGGCTGTTCTGTAAATAATTTTCAAATAAACAATAAATAAAGTAACTTCTGATCAATCCATATCAATTTCAGACTTAAAATAATGTACCGATTTAAGCCCCACAGATAAGCCCCGCCCTGTTACACTTGAACCACGCCCACTCCAGGTTTATGCACCGCCCACTCTGAGTACAGATACAGATACAGATCATTTAGATGGTTGAACATATACAGATACAGATAGTGATGTACTCGCTCATCCCCAGTAAATATGATGAATTTGGATGATAATAGTAGGATAAAAGTTTGAGGTGTGGACCTGTTTTCACCCTTAGTTAATATATTAGCATGGTTAGCATAAAGAATCATGAAACTGGAAAATTATTCTGTTTTACAAAAATCACTGAGTCTTTAAATGTGCCTCTTATTGTGTTCGAATATATACAATATTCTATATTTGGCATATATTGTCTTATATCTCATCCACACACTGTATATACATTATTCACACTGGTTATTTATGTCTTGCATTGCTAGTATGAACAATCATTTTATACTGCATCTATTCTATGTATATATTGTGATCTTATTTTTTTTTTTTACTTTTTCACTGGTCACCCTTTGCTGCTGCAACATCCTGGTTTTACTTACTATTTGACTAAAATAAATATCTCATCTTGTCTAATATAATCTGTTGTGAATGTTTGCAGTAAAACAATATTTACTCAGTTAAACACAGATATCTAAAAAAAAAATCTGTTTTATCCTTGAATAAATTCCCATTTATGTAAAGCAAAAAAGAATTAATAGTTTAACCCTGAAAACTGTTTTTTTTATCTCAATGCTACAAACGATATGCTAACATGATTTTAATATCCTTATATTTCCATTTTCCTCATTTGCCTTCAAATGCAGACTGTATTGACCGACACCGTTCCAATGAATTTTTACAGTTATGTTTGATATGTACTTATTAGAAGTTGTCATGAACACAATGACCATTTTAGTTGCTTCTATGAGTAACGGATGTGAATTAAAGCACTAATGCTACCGTGAACGGCTATTGTTTCTTTACTCTGAAACTTAAGACACTGTTAAGGATTTAGTGCTTTTTTGTTCTATAAAATGACATTTTGACAAATACTCATTGAGAAGCAGTTAAATGACTTTAAGTCTATTGTATTTCAGGTTTAGTGATAATGAATCGTTGTACTGTCTGGACGGCACTGCCTCTCTCACCGTGGCTGTGATGGTGTGGAGGGAAGAGGCCTTGCAGCATGAGCAGCTCGAACACCGTCAGGCGTCACTTTGACGGCAGAGTGTGACTGACCACTGGCCTGTTAGCCGTGAGTCCAGACAGAAATCATGTCGGCGCTGACCTTCCCCTCCACCTGGAACACGCTGGTGTTATTAACTCCTGGAAGAGGAAGGACGGCACCCGCAGGTGTGCTGCGGCACCGAGCAGGTGGAAGAACGCCTACTGCAAAATTGCCGTGCTTTACAGAGAATATAAAGATGTTCTGCTTTAGTTGTGGAAGTTGAAACTGCATCGTCTCTGCAACCGTGACGGCGATAACTACTTAGATGTGGTGGGATGAGAAGCGGAGCCACAAGCTGTAAATAAAAGGGAGGACATGAAGCTGCAGAATATAGATGAGGTGGTAAATAGTTGTTAGGTCTCTCTGTAATGACAGTTTGTCATCATTTCAGCTGTTGCCGCTCAAACCACATGCGGCTAAAATGACAAATTCTCCCCGGCTTTGAGTCGGGAAATTGTTCCTGACGGAGCGGCTGGGGGAAACAGTGGCCAGAGCCCAGGGATGAAGATGTGGACTTTAAAATGTATCAGAGTGTGAGGGGCGGAAGGAGGCTCCGGGAAAATCTCTTGCCGAGCCCCAGAAAATTAACCTGCAAGAGTCCAGTCCCCATTACTGCATCACTGACAGAGGGTCACCATCTGGCAGAGATCTATTGCACAATTACCTGAGGCGCTACAGCGACGCTCTGTAAACAAAAGGCCCTCAGATGGAATCTCAGAGCAGCAGCTGAATTCCATAAGCAGCCTGCAAAAAACAAACAGACTCCAGCTTCTTTCAAAGCACCAATTTTACTACTAACTTGCAAGCATCATAGCAATCGCTCGCCTTATGGCTCTGCTGTTGTTGCTTGAAATTGAATTAGTTGTGATACAGTTTCTGTTTGCAACTTGGCAATTTTGGGTCCAGACTCCGTGGCAATGTTGCACACCATCGCTTATAAACAACCCAGAGAAGCAGCATGGGAAGAAAAGCTCTGCCCCTTCCTGAGACATTCAATGGAACTTTTTAGGGTTCATGAAAGAGACCATGCTCTCTGCCCAGTCAGATGCTGAACTCATCCTAAATCCAAAGAAAACACAATCCAGTCTTTACATTTTTGTATCTATAACCTCGTGTTTTTCAGGACGCCATCGATGTGTTGAATGATAATTCTTCATTAAACCCGCCTGGCTGTGGTGTAGGGATGAGCGAGTACACCACTATCTGTATCTGTTCAACCATCTAAATGATCTGTGTCCATATCTGTACTCAGAGTGGGCCTAAACTGGAATTGGGCTTTTTTCAATTGACACTGTGTGGGGCTTAGATCGGTACATTACCGTATTTTCCGCACTATAAGGCGCACCTCCATTGATTGACATATTTTAGAACTTTGTTATATATAAGGTGCACCGCATTATAAGGTGCATGCAATAGACCAGTGGTCAGCAACCTTTATGGCTCAAAGCCATTAGGTTACATTTTCCACTGATTCTAACACCCAGAGAGGTGCACACACTTTATTTTGATAGTCCTACCTGCAGCCTATGCCAGGAGGACACTACACACAAAACCTTCTTCACTGCTGGTTGACAACTTACAACTACCGGTAATAAACTAAACTACATGAACTAAGCAACAAAAACACAACACAACACAATTATTACCGACACCACAAACCAAATATAACCCCCAATAATTGCATTTAAAACACCACAAACAGAAACTCCCATAATTCATTGCAGCTATCGGCTGCACTGAGGAGCTCAGGATGCAAGGCATGATGGGAATTCATGTTTTGTGTTGTTGGAGGTTATTGTGGGTTGTTGTTGGGCTTGGTGTTGTGTTGATTGTGTTTATGTGTTTTTGTTCCCCAGTTTAGGGAGTCATTATTTCATCTAGTTTATTTTGGTTCGTTAGAATGTTGGTGTGCAACCATGAGTGATGAAGTTAGAGTTGTCAAAATAAAAGCTTCTGGTTGTTCAGCTGTCAAATAGCATCTCGAGTAGAGCAATTCTTCCATAAATAAGGCGCACCGGGTTATAAGGTGCACTGGCAGTTTTTGAGAAAATTTGAGGTATTTAGGTGCCTTATAGGGCGGAAAAGACGGTATTTTAAGTCTAAAATTGACATGGATTGATCAGAAATTGCTTTATTTGAAAACTATTTACAGAACAGCCTCATAATTGAAAATCAATGGTTAATATATAAAATACTATATACTATATACAGTGTATAAAGCTTAATTTGTAATATTTATAATATATTCATTTTTATGAACAGCCACATACAATAAACCTATTCATATAGGCTACTTTGTGTGTTCAGCTATATGCGTGTATGTGTGTAAGTGGTGCTGTAGATTCTTTAATGATCTGTGTGAACCTGATGATTCATGTAAACATCCAGTGGTGGCAAACAAGGAAATAATATGTCAGCCTGAAGCCCCGTTTCGGGGGAAGGACACGGGACTTTATTCACTGTATTCTTCTCAAAAACATTGCGTTCAGTGCAAGCAAAGTTTTCCAACTGACTTTACATCACCAGCCAAACTAAGAGGAAGCAGACAGTAAAAAAACGAGACCAGATTGGACGCAGTGTCCGACACGACGCGAGCCGTTTTCACCTCTGCCTTGTCAAATGCACCGCGTACGTTACGAAGCAAGTTCACATGTGATCGGATCACACAAGATGCATGTTCATACGGGGTCAAAACGGTCCCGGAGGTTGCATAAAAGGCATCTGACGAGCCACTCCAGGAGCCGGGCGGAGGGAGGCCGGCACCCTCTCAAACACCGGGGATCACGTCCGTCACTCCCCTGGTCACATGATGTACAAATCAACAGACCATGACACATCAAATGAGGCTCTGAGGAGGACTGTGGCTGCAGCTGGACCAATGTCGCCATTGCAGTGGGAGTGTTAAGCACTACATACTGTGACCTACATGATTGTGTCTAATTTGAATGACTATAATCAAGCTGCTGCTTCAGCAGGAGGAGGATTGAGCCATTCTTAATCGCTCAATATTTATCCAAAAACAAAGTATTGTACTATTATCTTCCTGTCTGTGTTGGCCCAACTCTTTTTCTTGAAGACACAGTTTATAAAAATCCTCCTGCCTTTCAAGATCTTCAGAAAAGAATCCTGGTCTTCACATCCTCATCCGTCCAAACGTTTTCCACTGTTATCTTCTTCTTTTACCTGGAGAATTGCTCTCTTATGTTGCTATGCATCACTGGAGTAATATAATAATAACCACAAAATGGTCTTTCATTTTGCATCACCTCATCACCCTGCTGTTATTCCTTTCTCCAAAATGATCTCTCCATACTGAAATAATAGTGGTCCAGCACTTGAGTTAGCGGTAAATACACATTTGTTCTTTACGGCATGTGTTTAACCAATGTATTATTTGTTTGTAATGCCAATGTCTGTGCGGTATCATCCACATTACTAATGGCACCTCACTTTTACTTTTACCTTCACATGGATCAGTCTTCACAGAAACTGCAAAGCACTTCCACTCGGTTTGCGAGCACAAACATAAAGGTCCCCTGTTATGCAGAATTCACTATCTAATGGTTTTCCAACAATAAAATGCGCTTCCATAGCCTGTGACTGAAGCTTTCTCACTTGCTTGTTACACTTTTTAACAAATAAATGCTCATACAGGACAATCAGAGATTTTCCCTTCATGTTGTCATGTGGGGAAACAGCCAATCCCTCCAATCCCCCCCGCCCCCCCCCCCCACACACACACACACACACACCCACACCCCACCGGAAGATAAAAACGTCTAAGGATATGATACTAACTGATATACTGAATAAAATCAGTGTAATATGTGGAACTGTAAACGTTCCCCTTACAGTTAGCAGGAGCTAGCGTTAGCTACTCGGTGGTAATGCTGGGCCCGGAATCGATGCTCTCCTGCAACCTTACAGGTGTCCCAAATTCAAACTTGGTCAAACTACTTCCCAACCAACTGGCTTCTCATTCCAGCCTGAAGCAGGACGCATGTCTCTGCATCACCAGGAAGACCAAGAGAGCACACATTGGACAACAGAACCAAACCAAGGAACCACACGTGAAGCCACTTTAAAGGACAAGTGCATTATGGGAAGTGGAGTCATAGTATTTTTTGGTTTTGGGGAGTTTGATGTTGTCCCCCTGCTTTCAGGTCTTTCACTGAAGGTGTGTGTGTGTGTGTGTGTGTGTGCGCGTGTGTGTGTGTGTGTGTGTGTGTGTGTGTGTGTGTGTGTGTGTGTGTGTGTGTGTGTGTGTGTGTGTGTGTGTGTGTGTGTGTGTGTGTGTGTGTGAAATGATTGATGTTAGTGCAGCATGTGATAAAAAGAATAAATGGCCACAATTCTGCAATTAGCACCTCCCTCCCTAAACTCCCTAAACTCCCACAGTCTTCCCTCCTCCCTCATCAACTCCACATCATCATCAGGCAGACAGCTTTAGTTACCATCACAATCGAGCCACAAGTGAGTAAATCCCGTAATCAACCAGGCTTCCAACTATGGTTCAGATGGTTACCTGAAGGAAAGTAGGGCAAGTCTTCTCCAGGGTTGCCAGATCTGACTCACTATATCCACCACGGCATATAAAACCTCCCACATCAATACTAAAACAGCCCAAATATCATTGTAGAAACTCCTGTCCAAAACATAAAATTAATTGTGCGTAATAAAGAAAACATCATAAGTACACAACTAGACTCAATAAACAAGGAAAAAAAATAAAATACAGGCTCCCCAAAGCCGCCCAATCTGGCAACATTAATCTTCTCCCCGGGACGAGCTTGGCGGAGGCGTGAACAGAAACAGCTCAACAAACACTTTGAATACAATGTTGTTGGACTTCAGACATCAATGTTTAACTGTTTGAAAAACTGTATATAATGGAACATTCAAGCTTACAAGAAAGTTCAACATGCGTCCACACATGAAGAAGAAAAGGTGTTGCACCAGAGTAAAATCAACTATTAGCTGAGATGAACCCCCACTTCGATTTCATCTGATTCAAAATGCATTTAAATAAAACTGTAATCTGCAGAAATGCAGACATGGACTGTTTCTTCCGGAAAAGTCCTGAATGCCTGTATAAATGTGCTACTTTATGAAAATCCTACATTGACATTAGCAATACAATAATAGATCAGGAACATACGGTATATTCAGAAGTATTTAGGATTATAGGTGAGGAAAAAATCAACTTGAGTGCAAAAACATTACTTCTTTTACTTCAAAAGGTTTTGCAACATCACAATATAGAATAGAGGCAGTCGAACTTAACATTGACAACTTCGTACAATGCTTAAGAGTACAAGAGGTTTTAACAATAGTACACACAGGGTCATAAATTAGGGACGAGTCAAGGCTGAACTGCTGTCACAAGGTCTAAAAGACAAAGTTTTCTCCAAAGTAAACCTCTCTGAAGGAACACGACAGTTCTTTATGCCTCACTGCTAAGCCAGATTTGCCGAGTACGTTGGGCTGGAATTTTGCGGTCTGAAACCTTATCCTCTGCAATCTGTGTCAGTCAAATCCATTTGACAAGTGGCATTTGAGACAGAGGGCTTATTTCTTCGTTTTGCACAATCACAAAACAGTTTTGTCAGGGTGAAAATGGCTTCTGATGAGCAAGGTGGGAAAACAATACAGCTGTACGAGCTGACAAGTCTTCAGCTGGCGTCTATCACAATGCTTTCTTTTTTAATGCAGTACAAATGTGTCATCAACTTTTTTTCTAAGTGACTAACTGCTGATTGGAAATATCAAGCAGATAAAAAGTGAACAAAAAAGATCGAAAGTATTTGAAAAGTAATTTGCCAGCAGCTGGAACAAAATGAAACAAAGGTTCCATCTCTAAAACAGACGTTTCTGTAATGGCTGTACAGATATATAATGATTTTAGTAAATTCATATGAATTATTTATAGCTGATGGCTGGATGGATGGATGAGCAGATGGATAGGTGAACAGATGGATAGGTGAACAGATGGATGAATGAACAGATGGATTGATGAACAGATGGATGGATGATGTATGGATAGATGGATGAACAGATGGATAGATGGATGAACAGATGGATGGATGGATGATCAGATGGATGGATGAACAGATGGATGGATGGATGATCAGATGGATGGATGAACAGATGGATAGGTGAACAGGTGGATGGATGGATGAACAGATGAATGGATGGATGATCAGATGGATGGATGAACAGATGAATGGATGGATGATCAGATGAATGGATGGATGATCAGATGGATGGGTGAACAGATGGATAGGTGAACAGATGGATATTTGTTCTTAATTTTTTTACCCGCTGTGAGCCATGGGTTGCACTCATCCAGCACCAAGTGAAATATATTTGGTTTCAACAAAAACAGTTTCATGTTATATTAAAATTATGATCAGAGAAATAACAATTGATTTTTTTTCTTAAATGCTACATTTATTATTGCAGATGCGACATCGCAGAGTTTTCTTGCCTTATGATGGACGTCAAAAAGGAGAAAAACAGCTCAGGATGTAGTGACCCCCTCTGTCCCTCATCACCTGCCTGCTGCTGGGGGGGTCACATCGGCTTGTGTACTTTTGCTTAGGCGATGGCTTCTGCACATCGCGCAACAACAGCAAAACTGACGTATGACAGAGTTCAGCAATGTAGAACACAAACTGACAAAATGTGTATCAAGTTTGTCGTCACTAAAATATTTTGAAAACAAGTATTGAAGCACAATTCAGGAACATTCAAATGTTCTTATTTCAAGCTTCTGATCAAGGGACAGCTTCAGGAACTTTGCAGTAGGGAAGCACCGATCCACGTTTTTTCACGTCCGATTCGATCCCGATACCCAAATGTGGATATCTGCTGACACTTATACTATTCTGATACCAGAGTTGTTTCCTGTAATATTATTATTATCATTAATGTTGATTTTATATGAGGCATTAATAAACTCCTCTCTATAGCAAAGTAATAAATGTAGGAATGTTTGCATGTATTCTCTCAAAAGACAACTTGAGGTTAGTATAAGGTGAGAAAAGGAAGCAGTACAAAGTATTTTAGTTCCATGTGGACAATGTGGGGGTCTGCATGATGTCATCATCTCATAATAAACTAGTTCTATCTTTAAAACCTCAGAATCACTTTATTAATTCCTGGAGAAATTCTTTATCACTGCAGCACCAACAGAATGTTTCCAGCTCTAACACAACAAACATGATTGGGACTATTTTCAGGGAGTTTAGCGTGGAGTAGGACGCAGCTTCACGGAGTTGTGAATCGCCTGCTACAGCGCGGAGGAGTTGCTGCTTTGATGCCGCGATCAGCGCCGCTCATCTCTCGACGGTGACATCTGGCGGCAGAGCGTCCGCCTCGCTGGACTATGGCTTTGCAAACATCCATGTCGATTTTTGCTTTGCGGTGTTCTGAGCGTAAAATATGTTAAAACACCGGACATGTCATGGAAAGTTGGTTCGCCGCACTGCTAACTTTCCGAGCAGAGCAGCCGGCAGATAACAGTAAAGCAGACGAGGCTCCCACACACTGGCCATTGGAAATGTGCACTAGACCGTAGAAATATGTACTGGTCTCGGGCTGGTGGACTGGCAGTAAGATCGACCCCCAGATAGATGAACAGATGGATGGATGAACGGATGGATGGATGAACAGATGGATGGATGGACATCAGCAGCCTTGAGGTGATCACATCCACAGTTTTCTTGTAGGTTTGATTATCGGGGGTTTGGCTCAGAGTACCATGATCCTCACTGCCTTCTGTTACCAGGGTTACCCCTGTCTCAACGAGTTCAGTCAACGAATTATGTCGACACATCTTCTGGACTTTGTTGTTTACAGTATACTGCAGTTCACTTTGGTCTCCTGGAGGGTTTTACTATTTTAACTTGTAATTTGTTTGTTTGTTTGTTAAAAAAGACCCTTCAAGCAGCATGTTTAGGAGAATATATTGTAGGGGTGGGAATATGCAGCTGGATACTAGTGTGACGGGGGGGGGGGCAACAAGAGGGGAATGCCAGTATTTTGCCAGTACTAGTTCATTTTTGGAACTGAATTATGAGCTATGAACTGAACTAGTTTTGTAGAAACTGAACTTTCCCAACACGGTCTGTTACCATGACTTTAATTCGCTGCTCTAATGTCAGTAGTACTGAAATGAGGACTCCAGATCAAAGAGGTACATGAAGAGGCAATGAAGGCAAATGGAAGGAGACACTGCAAAACAAATCGGAGTCCATGCGTCGCCTGAGGACTATAGTCATACCAGTTCAGTCTGTCCATCAGGATCCAGTATGAATAAAGCAGGATCCCAACAAGCAGCAGTACAGACTTTAGCTCCTCTACCGAGACATTTTGAGTTGCTTTTTATTGGCAGGGTAAGTCCAGGATAATGCCATGGTTTGTTTGAAAAGTGACTTTGCCCTATGTATCAGGCTAAATGGCGATAATCTAACAAAACTGCACTCAGAGCACATTGCTTTGTTTCACAACCCACCAGCGTACATCAGCGTCTCCCAGGCCAATCGGGAGAGAAGCACAGTGAAGAGTGGGGGGACAAACGCTTACTCTTCTGTGAAGGCTTTGAGCCACGACTGAACCCTGAGTGCAGCCTATAGAAAATAAACCTTATTGAGACTAAGCTTTTAATGTCCTCTTCAGCTACTTCAAAGCTGATTAATGCAAATTGATGGCTTTAAATACCACACTTAAGAGCACGGCTAAATCCCTGTGTGTGGCATTTATGATTCACAATGCTTATAGTCTCTATTTTTAATACCTTTCATGCCTCATGAGCTGTTTGTCTACATGGAGCAAAAACCAAGGGTGAAGTTTTTCCTCTGAAGCAACAGACACATTCATCAGACATCAATTTGAAATGAATCGCTTCATCTCCTCACAGCAGAGTTGAATCTGAGCATACTGGTATCTACTGCATAGTGAATGTGCTTCATAGGGACTGAGAAATGTTCCCTTTCATAATTCCCAGTTAGAAATCACAGCGTTTGGTCAATTGTTAAAATGTGGAGCAGCTGCTTGTGGATTGATCACTGTGACGTGTGTTTATTGATAATCAGAAATCAAATGAAGCCTCTAGACTCAGCAGAGGCTGAAAAGAAGTAAATGTGTTTACATCAAAATCGTCTTGCATGAGCCTATCTGGCAAGGAACCGAGCTTAGATTCAGTTCGATTTACAAGATTCTAGACTTTGTTTCTGGTGCATTGGTTCTTTGAGTCCCTCCATTTAAAAACACTTACCAGTACTTTCTCCTCTTTACATTCTTTAATCTAACTTGTCTGAAGGTCTATGAGGACGATTCAGTTACAGGGGCAAGACCAAAGCATGTCTCAGTAATCATATGATGTCAATCCCATGATGTCATTTTCCCATTACAAAAAAAAAAGTCCTTGGAAAAAATAGGTGTTATTCAAAGTTTTTGAATAATTTACTTATGAAACCATATGAAAGTAAGCATGATGTGTTCGTTGCTTATGTTTAAGAGAGTGTAAACATAGTACTTCAATGATAGTACTTATAATCTACATGTACATTGTGCGAGAACAATTTTTTTTAATTTTGATGTTGCATTTGAGTGAATTTCAGAACCTTAATATTTTATATTTTATATACTTTACCTAAAACAGTGGATTAGTTACTTATATATATATATATTTGCGAGACAAGTATCTGCATTGTGATACTGCTCTTCGGAGGGAGTGTTAGCACTATTACGAACTGATATGAGCTGCTCAACCAACACTCACTCTGACATAGTTTAACCAAAGGATGCACGATTTATTACTTTAGTTTGTACTGTTAGCTAAAACCAAACCAGTGGTAATTAGTAATGGTGGTTTTACTTAATTACTTTGTTAACTTGTAGTATGCAAACGTGTATTGGGTCAATTACCAGCTGTTTGGGATTGATGGGTATACTGCTGATTCCACAAAGAAATGTGCCTTTCAAATGTGACACTGTGAAACAGTGAAAGACAATTTAATATTTATATTCAAACTATCAGCTTCAGACATGGGTTTGATCATCACTGTCATCTCGTTGTTTGTTTTTCTTTTCTTTTTTAATTGAGTTATTGAAAAGTTTTACCTGTTTTTTTTCTTATTATTTAATATATATGTAGCATACCCCCCGATATGAAGGATGACACTTTACTGATGGATTTCAGGTTTAATGGCAGTAAACCCTCAATCTCACCGTAAGAGCTGGGAATACACACAGAAATTGCACGTGAACTTACAGCCATACTCTTACATCCGTTAGCCTAGCATAAACGTAACAGCTTTAACACTTTTTCTTAGCTTCACAATAAAATCAATACATTTGTAACCTTTTAAACCATAAAACAGTCAAATATAATCTCATTACAAAGTGAACAAACCTTGTGCCTCTATCAAGGGGCTGCCAGGGGTAAAACATTTATAATACAGTGATTACGCTCCGTGAAACTTCCTTCTCCGTGTCCTTTCGTTGACGTAAAGCTACACATTTTCGCTCGAGATCAGGAAGTTGCACTTTCAAAATAAAACATGAAACAGGAAGTTGTATTTAACAAACCAAAAATGCACTCAGGGTTATTTACACTCCCACCAAAATTATGACTGTTGGTTTACATTAGAACAACAAATAATTTTCTCAAATGAAAACCCATGTAGAATGGTTACATTAGGAACTTTCCAACAGCAAGACAAGTTTTTGGACAGGACGCTCTACCACTGAAGGTTTATTAGAGCGTCGACCTTTGTTGTTTAGCTTTTTGTCTCCAAATGAGATCTTTGCTCTTCTCACAAATCCATCTTTCCCTGTGACAGTCTCTAAAACTCTTGCAAGTTTCCATTCGCTTCTGGGCGATAGTTCATCCATGTCCAACACAACATCACCTACTTTCAGGTTCCTTTTAGGGGAGTGCCACTTTTGTCTTGAAATGATGTTGTGAACATATTCCCGTCTCCAGCGACTCCAGAACTGCTCCGCCAGGAACTGTACGCGGCGCCACCTCTTTTTGCCGTAGAGATCCTCCTTTGGAAAAGCACCAGGAGGGGGCAGCGGTGCGTTGGACTTCATGTGGAGCAGATGATTAGGTGTAAGCGGTTCTAAGCTATTCGGGTTGTTCAAGTTGTCCACAGTTAGCGGTCTGTTGTTGACTATCGCCATGGCCTCATAGAATAAAGTCCTTAATGAAGCATCATTGAGTGCACCATGAGCAAGTGACAGGGTGGTATTCAGCACACTTCTGACAGTCCTTATTTGACGCTCCCACACTCCGCCGGCGTGACTGGAGTGTGGTGCGTTCATCACGAAGTCACACTGCCTTTCTGCTAAGTAAGTACTTAGTCTCTGAGCATTTAGTTCTTTTAGTGCTGCTTTGAACTCATTTTGAGCACCAACAAAGTTTGTTCCCTGGTCACATTGGATTGTTCGGACTGCACCTCTGATGGAAATGAAACACCTCAATGCATTGATAAATGAGTCAGTTGACAGGTCATCTAATAACTCAATGTGAATGGCACGAGAACAAAAGCAAGTAAATAAGAGTCCATACCGTTTGTGTTGTTTCCTTCCTTCTGTTGTCACAAACGGGCCAAAACAGTCCATGCCGCAGTGTGTGAATGGAGGAGAGGGCTCAAGGCGCTGTGGAGGTAAGTCACTCATCTTCTGACCTTCTGGAGCCTTTCGGAGTCTGCGGCAGGTCACACACTGACGGATGAATGAAGCAACAGTTTTACTCATCCCAGGAATCCAGTAATTATTTGCACGGATTTCATTTATGGTGAATCCTTTTCCTTGGTGTTTCACTTTGTTGTGACAGTGAGATATTATGAGCCTGGCTGCATAATGATCCTTTGGAATCACTATTGGGTGTTTGAAAGAGTCACTTGTTGAGTGTCGGAGTCTCCCTCCCACCTTGAGGAGACCATCTGTGTCCACGAAAACATCCAGTTTAAACAGTTTGTTGTGATGTGGGAGCTGCTTTCCTTTGTCTAACAGTTTTATTTCTTGTCCATATGTTTGACTCTGTACATCTCGAATGATCACACATTCAGCATTTTCCTGTTCACTTACTGTAGCTGGAGCACTTGACTTGGCCTGCTTAGCTCTTCTTATGAGATGTGCTACAGCTTTGATTGCATTGGACCATGATGAGAACTTACTTAGACGTTCAGCAAGACTCACGGTGGTCGTGGCTTTCGTTAACATTGTCTGGGCTTTTCTGACTTCTGGATCGCCAATGACTAGATCCAACTCAACAGTTTGAAATGTGGGCAGTTCTTCTTTCCATAAAAAGTCAGGGCCACTAAACCAGCTTGACTTGATTAGCTCGTTGACCGTTTCACCTCTTGACGCACTGTCAGCCGGGTTCACTTCTGATGGGACGTAAAACCATTGCTGGGGGCTTGTGCTCTGTCTAATCCTTTGGATCCTGTTGGCTACAAAGGTGTGGAAACGACGTGCGTCATTGTTTATGTAGCCCAGTACCACCTTTGAGTCAGTCCAAAAATATTCCTTTGCATCATAACGCAGTTCTTCTTTTAACATGTTACTGACTGAGGCTGAGACGACAGCTGCTGTGAGTTCAAGTCTGGGAATTGTGGTCAGCTTAGTTGGAGAAACTCTAGCCTTTGCCATCACCAGAGAACAGTGAATCTCGTCTTTAGCATTTTTGGCTCTCAGATAGCTGCATTGTCCATAACCATTTGAGCTTGCATCAGAAAAGTGGTGCAGCTCTATTTCTTTCGGCTCACCAAAACTGACAGGTATGTAGCAGCGAGGTATGTTCAGCCTTTCAAGGTTTGCAAAGTCATTTTGCCAACTCTCCCACCTAGGCTTTAGTGTGTCTGGTAAGGCGTCGTCCCATCCTATTCCATGTTGGCACATTTCTTGCAAGATCCTTTTTCCGTTTAAAACATATGGTGCTAAGAATCCAAGCGGGTCATAGATTGACGCAACAGTGGACAGAATGCCTCTGCGTGTAGCTGGCTGGACTTTTAGTGTGTTGTCGAATCTGAAGCAATCCTTTTCAATGTTCCATTGGATGCCTAGCGCTCTTTCTTGAGGCATATCCTTGAATGTCAGGTCCTTTGTGTTTACGTTTACGGCACATTCTGATGGAGGGATGCTTTCCAAAACAGTTTGGTTATTTGAAATGAACTTATGTAGACGGAGGTTACCTTTGCTGCAGATTTCTCTGGCCTCCTGCGCCAACTGCATTGCTTCTTTCACTGTGTTAGTGCTCGTAACACCATCGTCGACATAAAAATCGTTCTCTATGAACTGTGAGCCTGCAGGATGTGAGTAGCAGTGCTCTTTGGCAAGGTATTTTAGTCCGTAATTTGCACAGCCTGGAGATGATGTTGCACCAAAGAGGTGTACCTTCATTCTGTAGGTTTGAGGTTGTGCGCTTGTATCGCCATTTTTCCACCAGAGGAACCTTAAATAGTCTCTGTCCCCTTCATTGACATGGAACTGATGGAACATCTTTTCGATATCACACATTAGAGCAATAGCATGTCGCCTGAACCTTAAGAGAATGCCTGACAAATTGTTTATTAAGTCAGGCCCATGGAGGAGATGATCATTGAGACTTGTTCCGTGGTGTTTGGCTGAACAGTCGAATACGACACGCAGTTTTGTGGGCTTTTTGGGGTGATAAACTCCATGGTGGGGGATGTACCACTTTTCACCTTGTATTCCTTCATTGTGTATTTCTTCAATGTCTCCTCTTTCAATGATGTCGTCCATGTATGCAACATAGTCCCTTTTGTAATTTTCGTCTTTGTTGAACTTCCGCTTTAAGTGTTGGAGTCTGATTTCTGCAAGCCTTTTGTTGTCTGGTAAGTGTGGCCTTTGTTTGAATGGAAGAGGCATCTCACAGTGTCCTTGTTTGTTTTTCTGTATTCCTTCCTTAAGTTTGTCGAGAAAAATGAGATCCTCTTGTGAGACCGTTTTGTCGCTTGCTTTTGCATCTTTAAAATCTGACTCAAGAACATTTAGCACATCCATTGGTGTAACAGGAGGTAGTTCTTTTACCTTGATCCTGTGGCACAGACTTGTTTCTGCTTCGTTGGGCACCAAGGAGCTGCCAACTATACTCCATCCGAGATCTGTCTGGATCGCAAACGGCTCATTGTCCCTTCCGTGTAGAACCTGTTTTGGAGCGAGAGTTCTGGGACAGTTAAATCCAATGAGTAGTCCAACATTACAGCTCAGGAGAGGAGGCATCTTATCAACGATCTCTGACAGATGAGGCCATTGCTTTGCTGTTTCATTTGTGGGTATGTTGTCATAGTTAAATGGGATGTAGTCTTTTGTGTAACAAGGCGGAAGGTCAATAATAACATCCGAGTTATAACCTCTCACACGCAACCCTGACACTCTTTGACTTTTGACAGTCATGTGAACTCCCAGCATTGTGGTTAACTTTAGATTAACTGGATGGGAGTCTGCTGATAACTGTTTAGTGATCTCTTCACAAATAAATGTGCTGTCACTTTGTGTATCCAATAAAGCGTACACTAACTGCTCTTGAGACGGTGTCTGGGCGGTGGAAACCCACACTGGAACAATCATGGAGGTACTACTTGATTGACCAACCTTTGTGACGTTCAGAGCTGTGGCTGCATTTGCATCATTTTCTGTGGCTGAAGTAACGTTAGTCGAGCTCTGAGGTCTTTCATTTGTCTTGTGATTTTCATCGTGTAAACAAGTGGGGTGTCGTCTCTTGCAGTAGTCACACATATGGCGATGACGACAATCCTTTGCATTGTGGCCCACCTTTAAGCATCCATAGCATAGTTTATTGTCCTTTACGAATGTCCGTTTGTTGTCGAGTGACCTTTCTGTGAAGCTGGGACATTTTGACAACTGATGCTCCTCATCTTTGCAGAATATGCAGGGTACCTTTAGCTTTGTGTTTATTGACTTTGCTTTGTCTTTATCTGGCTGTGCTGTAGCTTGTGTTGTAAATACTTGAGTTGTAGATCTGTTTGGTTTAATCTCCTTTGCTTTTCCTTTTTCCAGAGGCGAACTCCATGAATTGAGCGCATACGAAGAAGTCACAGGATTACACACAATTTCCGCCTCGCGCATTACAAACTCAGCAAAATTCTTAAAGGAGGGGAAATCATTACCTTCCATGAGTGCGACTGTGACCTTACGATTCCAACGCATTGCGAGCCATTCTGGAACCTTTTGCAATAACTTTTGGTTCTCCTCGCAGTCACTGAGTATCTCAAGGCCCTTTACATGCGGTGTTGCTTGGAGACATGTTGTGAGAAAATCAGAGAATGATCTTAAACCTTCTGCATCTTTTGAGTGTATTTTAGGCCACTTTGACAGCTTGTCTCTGAATGCCCTTTGAACTACAAAAGGTTGGCCATAACGTTGATCAAGCCTTTTCCATGCGTCTTTGTATGCCTCTTCATCACTGCGATAAAACATGCCCTCAAGACATCGAAGTGCTGGACCAGTGATGTACCTTTTTAACAAGTGCAACTTGTCAGCGGATGCGATCCCTTTGCAGTCCACCAGTGAGATGAAGGACGCCTTCCATTCGATGTAGGTGATTGGGTCTCCGCTGAACACAGTGGGCATTGGCACTGGGATTCTGTTCACAGCAATGCTGTCTTGTATTGCTTTAGCCAGCTGGGAGATGTCTGTGGGAGGCGACAGAGTGACCGCTTGAAGATTAGATTGATTATTAAAAGGAGTGAGCGGGTGGTATGAACCAGTAGAGTGTGCTGGGGTTGGCTGTGCAAGGCTTTGGTTGACCAGAGGAGTTGCATGGTTCTGTAACATTAACTGATAGTCCACATCAACTTTCAATTCCTTGTTGTAAATCTCAAATTTTGCACGTGCAGCTTCCCTTTCCTTTTCTGCTTGTAAGCGCTCCAGTTCAGACCTCTGTGTGTTCAGTTGCTCTTCCATCTCCCTTATTCTCTTCTTTTGTTGGATCTCTTCTTCTGTGATTTTATACTGAGCTTCCTTTGCAGCTAATTCTGCAGCTGCATCAATTCTTTTGGCTGCAATGCTTGTTTCAGAGCGATAACTTGACTGTGATGCAGTACCAAATATGGACTTGGCGTGTTCGTGCGCTAAAAGCTGATGGAGCTGTTGCCTTTCTCTTTCTGCATCATAATCATCTATTGCTGCTATGCGCTCGAAAATTATTTTCATCATGTCCTTGGTTACAGATTCACAAGAGTCCATTTTGCGCCTTATGACAGTGGACGGTGCATGACGCTCTCTCAGCTCACTGTATGCCGTTGTCATGTCATTAACTGTCTTTTCCATATCATCAGCCATTTCCGCTAACTCTGAGTCTGAAATATTGTTTTTCAGAGTTTCTCTGTAAGTTTTGACATGACCTTTCCAGTGTTCATAGATGGTTAACAGTCTTTTCTCTCTTTTATTCTGTTCGTCTTGTTGATATAAGAGCATTTTCTCAGTGGGAACACTTATCCGTTCTGATTGCCTTATTAATGTTTCATTAACTGTTTCTTCTGTTTCACATTGCAAATCTTCAAACCTCTCTTCCTCAGAATTTGACATTTTGAGAGCAATTGCTTGTCACCGTATCCTTTGACCGTTGCTGTCGCTCGCTGCTCCGCGCCGTTGCCTTGCCGTTCCTTGTGATGCGGGCAGTTAGCTTGTTGTAGCATGGGGGAAGCTCTTTCACGCTTGCATCTCCCGGGTGACAGGACTTGCTTCTCTGGAGGTAAGCTCTTACTGTAGCATACCCCCCGATATGAAGGATGACACTTTACTGATGGATTTCAGGTTTAATGGCAGTAAACCCTCAATCTCACCGTAAGAGCTGGGAATACACACAGAAATTGCACGTGAACTTACAGCCATACTCTTACATCCGTTAGCCTAGCATAAACGTAACAGCTTTAACACTTTTTCTTAGCTTCACAATAAAATCAATACATTTGTAACCTTTTAAACCATAAAACAGTCAAATATAATCTCATTACAAAGTGAACAAACCTTGTGCCTCTATCAAGGGGCTGCCAGGGGTAAAACATTTATAATACAGTGATTACGCTCCGTGAAACTTCCTTCTCCGTGTCCTTTCGTTGACGTAAAGCTACACATTTTCGCTCGAGATCAGGAAGTTGCACTTTCAAAATAAAACATGAAACAGGAAGTTGTATTTAACAAACCAAAAATGCACTCAGGGTTATTTACAATATATATATATATATATATCTTTTTTCTGCTCCAGCATTCACAGTTGCATATTCTGATGTACAGCTCTTTGTTCCAGCTGTGGCCTTAAAGTGTTAAAATACATTTGAGATCAGTTGAGGTATTTATGTAACAAAAATAGAATAAAATATGAAGCATTACTTTGATTACACTTCATGTAAAGTAAAGAAGAAGTGCCAAAAGTGCTGTCAACAGTTTCTTTATCTGAGTTGCTGAAGCTTCACACTTCTTCAGAGCAAGCGGAGGAAAAGGTCGTCTTCTTTATATATAAAAAGGGAAAAAAGAGAAAAGGGCAAGAATTAGTAGACATCTCACAATACCAATGAAAATGTGGTTTTTTTTTGTGCTCAGTATTGTTAGTATTGTTTGGTAGTGTAGCATCTTAAATTAACTGAATTAAAATATGTAATTTTACATCAAATATTCTCTTGCAAAGCATGCTCTAGAAAACTATAGTGAGGTGACATCATAGTCGTTAGTCAAGGACAAAACCATCAAAAAGTTGTTGGAAAAAAATGTCCTTCCAACATGTGTGACGGCTTTGTGACACGAGCTGCTGTTGCCAAGAGATTGACAAAGCACCTGCTTGGTTTGTTCAAAGCTTCTCCTGGAGAAGAGAATTTGTAATTATAATAAATATAATAATGACGAGTTTTTACACAGAGCTTTTCAGGACACTCAAAGATGATTTACATTGCATGGTTCATTCCCTCCATACTGGATGGTGGTGAACTATGTCTGTAGCCACTGCTGCTCGGGAGCAGACTGATGGAGGAGAGGCTGCTAATCTGCACCATCGGCCCCTCTGACCACCACCAACCACTCACTCTCTCACTCATTCACCCTCTGACCCCCACCAACCACTCACTCTCTCACTACATTCACCCTCTGACCACCACCAACCACTCACTCTCTCACTCATTCACCCTCTGACCCCCACCAACCACTCTCTCTCACTACATTCACCCTCTGACCACCACCAACCACTCACTCTCTCACTCATTCACCCTCTGACCCCCACCAACCACTCACTCTCTCACTCATTCACCCTCTGACCACCACCAACCACTCTCTCTCTCACTACATTCACCCTCTGACCACCACCAGCCACTCACTCTCTCACTCATTCACCCTCTGACCACCACCAGCCACTCACTCATTCACCCTCTGACCACCACCAACCACTCACTCTCTCACTCATTCACCCTCTGACCACCACCAACCACTCACTCTCTCACTCATTCACCCTCTGACCCCCACCAACCACTCACTCTCTCACTCATTCACCCTCTGACCACCACCAACCACTCACTCTCTCACTCATTCACCCTCTGACCACCACCAACCACTCACTCTCTCACTACATCCACCCTCTGACCACCACCAACCACTCACTCTCTCACTCATTCACCCTCTGACCACCACCAACCACCAACCACTCACTCATTCACCCTCTGACCACCACCAGCCACTCACTCTCTCACTCATTCACCCTCTGACCACCACCAGCCACTCACTCATTCACCCTCTGACCACCACCAACCACTCACTCTCTCACTCATTCACCCTCTGACCACCACCAACCACTCACTCTCTCACTACATTCACCCTCTGACCACCACCAACCACTCACTCTCTCACTCATTCACCCTCTGACCACCAACGACCACTCTCTCTCTCACTACATTCACCCTCTGACCACCACCAACCACTCACTCTCTCACTACATTCACCCTCTGACCACCACCAACCACTCACTCTCTCACTACATTCACCCTCTGACCACCACCAACCACTCACTCTCTCACTACATCCACCCTCTGACCACCACCAACCACTCACTCTCTCACTACATTCACCCTCTGACCACCACTCACTCTCTCACTACATTCACCCTCTGACCACCACCAACCACTCTCTCTCTCACTACATTCACCCTCTGACCACCACCAACCACTCACTCTCTCACTACATTCACCCTCTGACCACCACCAACCACTCACTCTCTCACTACATCCACCCTCTGACCACCACCAACCACTCACTCTCTCACTACATTCACCCTCTGACCACCACTCACTCTCTCACTACATTCACCCTCTGACCACCACCAACCACTCACTCTCTCACTCATTCACCCTCTGACCACCACCAACCACTCAATCTCTCACTACATTCACCCTCTGACCACCACCAACCACTCACTCTCTCACTCATTCACCCTCTGACCACCACCAACCACTCACTCTCTCACTCATTCACCCTCTGACCACCACCAACCACTCACTCTCTCACTATATCCACCCTCTGACCACCACCAACCACTCTCTCTCACTACATTCACCCTCCAACCACCACCAACCACTCACTCTCTCACTATATTCACCCTCCAACCACCACCAACCACTCTCTCTCTCACTACATTCACCCTCTGACCACCACCAGCCACTCACTCTCTCACTCATTCACCCTCTGACCACCACCAGCCACTCACTCATTCACCCTCTGACCACCACCAACCACTCACTCTCTCACTCATTCACCCTCTGACCACCACCAACCACTCACTCTCTCACTCATTCACCCTCTGACCCCCACCAACCACTCACTCTCTCACTCATTCACCCTCTGACCACCACCAACCACTCACTCCCTCACTCATTCACCCTCTGACCACCACCAACCACTCACTCTCTCACTCATTCACCCTCTGACCACCACCAACCACTCACTCTCTCACTACATCCACCCTCTGACCACCACCAACCACTCACTCTCTCACTCATTCACCCTCTGACCACCACCAACCACCAACCACTCACTCATTCACCCTCTGACCACCACCAGCCACTCACTCTCTCACTCATTCACCCTCTGACCACCACCAGCCACTCACTCATTCACCCTCTGACCACCACCAACCACTCACTCTCTCACTCATTCACCCTATGACCACCACCAACCACTCACTCTCTCACTACATTCACCCTCTGACCACCACCAACCACTCACTCTCTCACTCATTCACCCTCTGACCACCAACGACCACTCTCTCTCTCACTACATTCACCCTCTGACCACCACCAACCACTCACTCTCTCACTACATTCACCCTCTGACCACCACCAACCACTCACTCTCTCACTACATTCACCCTCTGACCACCACCAACCACTCACTCTCTCACTACATCCACCCTCTGACCACCACCAACCACTCACTCTCTCACTACATTCACCCTCTGACCACCACTCACTCTCTCACTACATTCACCCTCTGACCACCACCAACCACTCTCTCTCTCACTACATTCACCCTCTGACCACCACCAACCACTCACTCTCTCACTACATTCACCCTCTGACCACCACCAACCACTCACTCTCTCACTACATCCACCCTCTGACCACCACCAACCACTCACTCTCTCACTACATTCACCCTCTGACCACCACTCACTCTCTCACTACATTCACCCTCTGACCACCACCAACCACTCACTCTCTCACTCATTCACCCTCTGACCACCACCAACCACTCAATCTCTCACTACATTCACCCTCTGACCACCACCAACCACTCACTCTCTCACTCATTCACCCTCTGACCACCACCAACCACTCACTCTCTCACTCATTCACCCTCTGACCACCACCAACCACTCACTCTCTCACTATATCCACCCTCTGACCACCACCAACCACTCTCTCTCACTACATTCACCCTCCAACCACCACCAACCACTCACTCTCTCACTACATTCACCCTCCAACCACCACCAACCACTCTCTCTCTTACTACAGTCACCCTCTGACCACCACCAGCCACTCACTCTCTCACTCATTCACCCTCTGACCACCACCAACCACTCACTCTCTCACTACATTCACCCTCCAACCACCACCAACCACTCTCTCTCTCACTACAGTCACCCTCTGACCACCACCAGCCACTCACTCTCTCACTCATTCACCCTCTGACCACCACCAGTCACTCACTCATTCACCCTCTGACCACCACCAACCACTCACTCTCTCACTCATTCACCCTCTGACCACCACCAACCACTCACTCTCTCACTCATTCACCCTCTGACCACCACCAACCACTCACTCTCTCACTACATCCACCCTCTGACCACCACCAACCACTCACTCTCTCACTCATTCACCCTCTGACCACCACCAACCACCAACCACTCACTCATTCACCCTCTGACCACCACCAGCCACTCACTCTCTCACTCATTCACCCTCTGACCACCACCAGCCACTCACTCATTCACCCTCTGACCACCACCAACCACTCACTCTCTCACTCATTCACCCTCTGACCACCACCAACCACTCACTCTCTCACTACATTCACCCTCTGACCACCACCAACCACTCACTCTCTCACTCATTCACCCTCTGACCACCAACGACCACTCTCTCTCTCACTACATTCACCCTCTGACCACCACCAACCACTCACTCTCTCACTACATTCACCCTCTGACCACCACCAACCACTCACTCTCTCACTACATTCACCCTCTGACCACCACCAACCACTCACTCTCTCACTACATCCACCCTCTGACCACCACCAACCACTCACTCTCTCACTACATTCACCCTCTGACCACCACTCACTCTCTCACTACATTCACCCTCTGACCACCACCAACCACTCTCTCTCTGACTACATTCACCCTCTGACCACCACCAACCACTCACTCTCTCACTACATTCACCCTCTGACCACCACCAACCACTCACTCTCTCACTACATCCACCCTCTGACCACCACCAACCACTCACTCTCTCACTACATTCACCCTCTGACCACCACTCACTCTCTCACTACATTCACCCTCTGACCACCACCAACCACTCACTCTCTCACTCATTCACCCTCTGACCACCACCAACCACTCAATCTCTCACTACATTCACCCTCTGACCACCACCAACCACTCACTCTCTCACTCATTCACCCTCTGACCACCACCAACCACTCACTCTCTCACTCATTCACCCTCTGACCACCACCAACCACTCACTCTCTCACTATATCCACCCTCTGACCACCACCAACCACTCACTCTCTCACTACATTCACCCTCCAACCACCACCAACCACTCTCTCTCTCACTACAGTCACCCTCTGACCACCACCAGCCACTCACTCTCTCACTCATTCACCCTCTGACCACCACCAGTCACTCACTCATTCACCCTCTGACCACCACCAACCACTCACTCTCTCACTCATTCACCCTCTGACCACCACCAACCACTCACTCTCTCACTCATTCACCCTCTGACCACCACCAACCACTCACTCTCTCACTACATTCACCCTCTGACCACCACCAGCCACTCACTCTCTCACTACATTCACCCTCTGACCACCACCAACCACTCACTCTCTCACTCATTCACCCTCTGACCACCACCAACCACTCACTCTCTCACTCATTCACCCTCTGACCACCACCAACCACTCACTCTCTCACTCATTCACCCTCTGACCACCACCAACCACTCACTCTCTCACTACATTCACCCTCTGACCACCACCAACCACTCTCTCTCTCACTACATCCACCCTCTGACCACCACCAACCACTCACTCATTCACCCTCTGACCACCACCAACCACTCACTCTCTCACTACATCCACCCTCTGACCACCACCAACCACTCACTCTCTCACTCATTCACCCTCTGACCACCACCAACCACCAACCACTCACTCATTCACCCTCTGACCACCACCAGCCACTCACTCTCTCACTCATTCACCCTCTGACCACCACCAGCCACTCACTCATTCACCCTCTGACCACCACCAACCACTCACTCTCTCACTCATTCACCCTATGACCACCACCAACCACTCACTCTCTCACTACATTCACCCTCTGACCACCACCAACCACTCACTCTCTCACTCATTCACCCTCTGACCACCAACGACCACTCTCTCTCTCACTACATTCACCCTCTGACCACCACCAACCACTCACTCTCTCACTACATTCACCCTCTGACCACCACCAACCACTCACTCTCTCACTACATTCACCCTCTGACCACCACCAACCACTCACTCTCTCACTACATCCACCCTCTGACCACCACCAACCACTCACTCTCTCACTACATTCACCCTCTGACCACCACTCACTCTCTCACTACATTCACCCTCTGACCACCACCAACCACTCTCTCTCTCACTACATTCACCCTCTGACCACCACCAACCACTCACTCTCTCACTACATTCACCCTCTGACCACCACCAACCACTCACTCTCTCACTACATCCACCCTCTGACCACCACCAACCACTCACTCTCTCACTACATTCACCCTCTGACCACCACTCACTCTCTCACTACATTCACCCTCTGACCACCACCAACCACTCACTCTCTCACTCATTCACCCTCTGACCACCACCAACCACTCAATCTCTCACTACATTCACCCTCTGACCACCACCAACCACTCACTCTCTCACTCATTCACCCTCTGACCACCACCAACCACTCACTCTCTCACTCATTCACCCTCTGACCACCACCAACCACTCACTCTCTCACTATATCCACCCTCTGACCACCACCAACCACTCTCTCTCACTACATTCACCCTCCAACCACCACCAACCACTCACTCTCTCACTACATTCACCCTCCAACCACCACCAACCACTCTCTCTCTTACTACAGTCACCCTCTGACCACCACCAGCCACTCACTCTCTCACTCATTCACCCTCTGACCACCACCAACCACTCACTCTCTCACTACATTCACCCTCCAACCACCACCAACCACTCTCTCTCTCACTACAGTCACCCTCTGACCACCACCAGCCACTCACTCTCTCACTCATTCACCCTCTGACCACCACCAGTCACTCACTCATTCACCCTCTGACCACCACCAACCACTCACTCTCTCACTCATTCACCCTCTGACCACCACCAACCACTCACTCTCTCACTCATTCACCCTCTGACCACCACCAACCACTCACTCTCTCACTACATCCACCCTCTGACCACCACCAACCACTCACTCTCTCACTCATTCACCCTCTGACCACCACCAACCACCAACCACTCACTCATTCACCCTCTGACCACCACCAGCCACTCACTCTCTCACTCATTCACCCTCTGACCACCACCAGCCACTCACTCATTCACCCTCTGACCACCACCAACCACTCACTCTCTCACTCATTCACCCTCTGACCACCACCAACCACTCACTCTCTCACTACATTCACCCTCTGACCACCACCAACCACTCACTCTCTCACTCATTCACCCTCTGACCACCAACGACCACTCTCTCTCTCACTACATTCACCCTCTGACCACCACCAACCACTCACTCTCTCACTACATTCACCCTCTGACCACCACCAACCACTCACTCTCTCACTACATTCACCCTCTGACCACCACCAACCACTCACTCTCTCACTACATCCACCCTCTGACCACCACCAACCACTCACTCTCTCACTACATTCACCCTCTGACCACCACTCACTCTCTCACTACATTCACCCTCTGACCACCACCAACCACTCTCTCTCTCACTACATTCACCCTCTGACCACCACCAACCACTCACTCTCTCACTACATTCACCCTCTGACCACCACCAACCACTCACTCTCTCACTACATCCACCCTCTGACCACCACCAACCACTCACTCTCTCACTACATTCACTCTCTGACCACCACTCACTCTCTCACTACATTCACCCTCTGACCACCACCAACCACTCACTCTCTCACTCATTCACCCTCTGACCACCACCAACCACTCAATCTCTCACTACATTCACCCTCTGACCACCACCAACCACTCACTCTCTCACTCATTCACCCTCTGACCACCACCAACCACTCACTCTCTCACTCATTCACCCTCTGACCACCACCAACCACTCACTCTCTCACTATATCCACCCTCTGACCACCACCAACCACTCACTCTCTCACTACATTCACCCTCCAACCACCACCAACCACTCTCTCTCTCACTACAGTCACCCTCTGACCACCACCAGCCACTCACTCTCTCACTCATTCACCCTCTGACCACCACCAGTCACTCACTCATTCACCCTCTGACCACCACCAACCACTCACTCTCTCACTCATTCACCCTCTGACCACCACCAACCACTCACTCTCTCACTCATTCACCCTCTGACCACCACCAACCACTCACTCTCTCACTACATTCACCCTCTGACCACCACCAGCCACTCACTCTCTCACTACATTCACCCTCTGACCACCACCAACCACTCACTCTCTCACTCATTCACCCTCTGACCACCACCAACCACTCAATCTCTCACTACATTCACCCTCTGACCACCACCAACCACTCACTCTCTCACTCATTCACCCTCTGACCACCACCAACCACTCACTCTCTCACTACATTCACCCTCTGACCACCACCAACCACTCTCTCTCTCACTACATCCACCCTCTGACCACCACTCACTCTCTCACTACATCCACCCTCTGACCACCACTCACTCTCTCACTCATTCACCCTCTGACCACCACCAACCACTCACTCCCTCACTGTATTCATCCACCAACCACTCACTCTCTCACTACATTCACCCTCTGACCACCACTCACTCTCTCACTACATCCACCCTCTGACCACCACCAACCACTCACTCTCTCACTACATTCACCCTCTGACCACCACCAACCACTCTCTCTCTCACTACATTCACCCTCTGACCACCACCAACCACTCTCTCTCACTCATTCACCCTCTGACCACCACCAACCACTCTCTCTCTCACTACATCCACCCTCTGACCACCACCAACCACTCACTCTCTCACTCATTCACCCTCTGACCACCACCAGCCACTCTCTCTCTCACTACATTCACCCTCTGACCACCACTCACTCTCTCACTACATCCACCCTCTGACCACCACTCACTCTCTCACTCATTCACCCTCTGACCACCACCAACCACTCACTCCCTCACTGTATTCATCCACCAACCACTCACTCTCTCACTACATTCACCCTCTGACCACCACTCACTCTCTCACTACATCCACCCTCTGACCACCACCAACCACTCACTCTCTCACTACATCCACCCTCTGACCACCACCAACCACTCACTCTCTCACTACATTCACCTTCTGACCACCACCAACCACTCTCTCTCTCACTACATTCACCCTCTGACCACCACCAACCACTCTCTCTCACTCATTCACCCTCTGACCACCACCAACCACTCTCTCTCTCACTACATCCACCCTCTGACCACCACCAACCACTCACTCTCTCACTCATTCACCCTCTGACCACCACCAGCCACTCTCTCTCTCACTACATTCACCCTCTGACCACCACTCACTCTCTCACTACATCCACCCTCTGACCACCACCAACCACTCACTCTCTCACTACATCCACCCTCTGACCACCACCAACCACTCACTCTCTCACTACATTCACCCTCTGACCACCACCAACCACTCACTCTCTCACTACATTCACCTTCTGACCACCACCAACCACTCACTCTCTCACCCAGGCTTCCTCGTGGTCCCTCATGTTCTTCCATCCAGGTACTGAACAGGCCCTACCTTGCTTAGCTTTCGAGGTCTGATGGGATCTGGCATCCACAAGGCAGTATAACCATAACAATTACATAATAATTATAATAATAATTTTAAACTTTTCTACTGACGGGAACCATTACTTGCTGGTTACTAGTTGCGTTACGAGCAGTTCTGCCTCCCGGCTGCTGCTCTCTCTTTCTGCAGGTTGAAGTGAGCTCCAAGATTCCGGTCCCAGTTTCCCAGTGGCTGCGAGTTGAAGCGGCGTTGCTTTCTGTGGAAAACAGTGGAGCATGAAAAGCTGTCTCTCCAGGCTGCAGGCACATAAGAATGTCAGAGAGGACGAGTGTGTTCTGTCCACAGGAGCCGCGTCTCCTTTCAGGAAGTTGGGTCAGCGTGCGGAACAAACTAACAGCGTGGAGCTCCGAGCCGCGCGGCGGCGGGCCGTGCCGCAGCCACAGCCACATGGTGTTCAAGCAGCAGGAGATTCTGATTGCAAGGAGTCACTTCTCCTCTGCTGTTTTTCTTTTCTTTTCTTTTTTTTTGCTGAAGCCCAGTTTAGTCGAGGGAGGGTGTCATCAGGACAATGAAAGAGCAGGCTGCACCTGGAACACACATCGTTAGTAAGTGGCAGAGTCTGGATCCGCCCTGGAGAGTCCATTAGGACTGACAACGTAATCAGAGAGGGTGGATTTAAAGGAGTCACGAAACCCACCAAGGCATTCTGGTTCCATCAACTTGCTCTCTCTCTCTCTCTCTCTCTCTCTCTCTCTCTCTCTCTCTCTCTCTCTCTCTCTCTCTGCTGTTTGTTCATGTGCCGACAGGATTGGACTCACATGGAATAGTTCATGTCAGGTTGGTCAGGCAGGGGTCGCTACGCAAACTTCAGTGACAGAACAAAAGGTGAATCAGAAAGAGTAATAACACGACACAGACTAAAAAATGGCAAGGCCGCGTTTACACGTCTCAAGTGAAAACGCATCATATTTATGTTTTAGTTTTCCACAACGACAGAAACAATATCGCTGCATGTTGAGTCCACTCATTAGTGGTGTTGTTTGGTGTTGTAGTGAAACCACACACACACACACACACACACACACACACACACACACACACACACACACACACACACACACACACACACACACACACACACACACACACACACACACACACACACACACACACACACACTACGCACACAAAGAGCAATGGGCTCAAAACATTAACAATGTTAGAACACAGACATTCTAGTGGACAGACCACCAAGTTGGATTGTTATTACGGCGACTATCAAAATAAAAGTACCAAGTCCAGGAGAATATGGACTGGGAGTCATGACACCATGGAGGAAACTCTGTTTTTATTGTCTTCCGCCGTCTACCGTCTACTGTGTCTGCAAGTGTTTCCAGAAAGTCTTATTTTTGCAGGTTTACACAATGACAGAGATCCAGTGTTTTTGAAAGGTTCTACCTCAGGAGAAGTTTCCAAATAGTTGTATTTTCAGTGGCTCTAAGCAACGTTCTCGTGTAAACTGACATCCAACATGTAACTAAAGTTTTATTTTCACTTTAACTTGCTGCTGCACACAGATGAGGACATTTACACAAAGGAAGATGTCGGAACATGCAGGTGAAAGATGTTGAAACATGCAGGTGCACACAATCAGGGAATCACTGATTCGCAGGCGAAAAGAGGAAGGGAAACAAGATGAAGATCTCAGATACTGAATAAATGATGCTCAGAAAGCTTCTCTTGTTTGTTATCTGGTGATGAGACTCAGCCATGTGACTGAACTCGTTGTCACGGACAGCGTTTTAAACATCTGCACATTACAGGGGTCTGTAATATTCATCAGCTAAGAACTAAAAGTCTCCCCAGGCCGCCACAGGAGAGTCGAAGGGAAGTTAAAGATAATGTTTGAGTCAGAAATCGTTTGCTTTCAACAAAGTCAGAACTCCACACAAAAGCATGAAGTGTGCATTGATATGATTCACCTTCCACTGCCCAAGGACATCCTTCTCTCTGATGGTGGGAATAAATGTCCATAAATCTTTAGTACTTCATCATATATTCCAGCTTTCTTAATAGTTTGCTCTACATCCAGGGTTTGTACTGAAAACAGGACCTGTGAGTTGGAAACAGCTCATCCAAACATGAAAGATATTCAGATTAGATATTCAAGCTGTGTAAAAATCCTCAAGCCTTCACAACCTGTTTGTGGAACAATATTTCACCTCAGTACAGTTCTACTCAATGGCTTGTAAAACAGATCACTTTATATCGTGACACAATCAGACTGAAGACAATCAGATACCAACAAGAATTTCCTCATGACATGTCGTCCGAGACACTTCTTGCTGTGGTTATGGAGAGGGAAAAAATGGAATACCTAAAAAATGATACCAAAAGGTTTAGCTCATGCCCCATTAGATGAAAGGGTTAATAATAATATTCGATCTGTAATAAATCAATCCAGTCTAAAATGTTCCTGTTGCAGAAGTTCGTAAAGAGCAATGATCAGTCTCAGTAGTTGCAGATGTAACTAAGAGCATCATTAAATGCCGCGCTGCACAGCTTCATTGCCACAATAAATGTTATTAGTGACACCTGTGCTTTTCATCTTGTGGAAACTGGCAACGTCTGCCGGATATCTGAGCGACACTGATTCCGTTTCGAGTAAGAATGAAAATATGCTGAGATGTATTCAGAGTAGTGATGGACGGGGAACCTGCTCAGGCACTACATTGTTCAATATCATCCAATTTTGGTCAAATTGCTCAATAAATGCTGGGAAAGGCACATGACTGTCATGAGTGGAGCAGGTATTGAAATCAATGGAAGCGTAGACGCATGGTTAGACAACAAGACTAAGTGAATGGCAGCAGTAATGTCACATGGCACCGCCGCAGCAGCAGTCTTACACTTGTTAGTGTTACTAACTATACTAGTTAGCTGTAGTTGTCTTCAGTGCTTCACCACCTTCAAATCAAATCTGCTAATAGATGAAGAGTTTTAGGGGATATATTTCTTCTGGAAAAAAAAACATAAGTCCTTCTGTTGTATTTATTGTCAAACATCTGATGACGCTGTGCTCCTTTAAACGGGCACTCAGTATAACGGTAGGCATGTTTAGCATTCTGGTGCTTCACACAGCTCTACCATGATGGAAGAAAATCAGATTTTAGTTTTTGAATTTTGCTCCGAGACAGAGCAATTTTTTTTTTTTTTTTTTACCGGTCTACTTTTTCTGAGAGTGCCAAACAACCTGCTTCACTGCTTTCCTCTGCTGACACTTATACAAGCTTCTCTTCTCCAGGGAGCCTCCAAAGCCTGTCTGGGAAAAACAGGAATCTGCTGCTTGTAGTAGAAGCAGACGAGGCCGATGGTGGTTCCACCTGAAAAAAAGCAGGAAATTACTGCACTTCATCACTCCTGGGACATGGTGAACATTGCAAGTTGATGACGCCTAACAGTGTAAGAGTATCAGCAGCTAGAGTTTTACTCTCACCTCTGAGTCAGTAATGCATGGCATTAACATGGATCCATATATATATATATATATATATTTTTTATTTTTTTTTACAGTGTTTCAATGTGGTCGTGTGGATAATTCCTGCAAGCCTCACTGCCACAGTGATGGCTCCATTAACGCTACTGGGTCCATTTAATGTAGTCACTGCTCAAATGGCAAATGAACGTTTCCCTCCAGTGTTCATGAGGGGCTGAGCATCGCATTGTGAGGCCTCGTTGGAATTAATGGCTTCAGTCATAATGTGGAAGAATCTTCCTCTGTCCTGCAGTAGGGCCCGATCGACACTTCCTCAATATGTGAGCAACGTTCTCTCGTTCTCCAGCCTCTTTTTCTTCCAAGGACAGGCAACAGTAGAGTGGAGCTGCCGCTTGCAGTTAATGGACCTTGAATGTGGAATGTTCCAGAGGAGGGGGCGCCTCTCTCTGGAGTGTGGCAGGCCTTGATTATGGAAGTGACAGTCTGGGCATCCAGAAGAATTACTGTGATTGTTCTGCTAGAGTCAAAAGAAAAGGGGAGGGCCTGCAGATAAATCACTCTTTATCTCGTCTATCAGCTGATTCCATAGAGTGCTGAGCAATAACAATTTCTCCTGGAGGACCTTGAGTAGAGCGAGCTACGCCCATTCAACCTCAAACTCTTTAGGATAAGTTCCAGTTCACAGTACCGATACACAGACTTTACAGTGGATCTGAATCAGCCTGGATTGTTGCCTTCTGATGTCTGTTGAGAAAATCAGAGGACAGTCAAGGCTGGTCAGACTTGGTGTTGACCTGCCTTTCAAGTGATCAGATCACATGTGACGAGTTCTGATGTAGACTGTTTGCACTAGTCTGTATCCTGCATTTCGAGTGAACCACTTGAGTTCTGATTGTGTTACTTCCTCTAAATAGCCCGGTTGTGATTTGATCATGCAGCTTCCACTGCATGGTTCCTCTACCCATGCCGCTAGAAAACACTGTCTCTGCAGACCTCCAAGCAGGACGGCCATGTTGTATTCTATAGTAACTTTGGAAAGTTGCAAAGTTTGTCAAAGTTTTATAACTCAGACCGGCACATTGTCTTAGATGAAAACACGATGGACACTGATGGTGATGACATATTACATGAGACATATTTTCCTGAGACGCCACCATCCTGGGATACATCTGCGATGCATGCCGTTCCCATGACAAAGCCTCTGTGGTCAGACGCTGCCCGACCACTTCAGGAAGTGACTTCACACTCGACTTTAGGGCTCGACACATGAGATCAGATCACAAGAAAGACATGTTTGACGGCAGGTCTGAAGGAGCCCTAAAGAAATGAAACTTCCTACAAGATCTTCATTTCAAAACACGTCGACGCACTGACCAGCCATTGCATTGCCACTTTGGAAGATGATCAATCACAGAAGAAATCCAGTTAATGAAGCATGAAGAGGATTTTATTATTTACTTGCCTGGAGGACTGATAGGCTTTGTGTCTTTGCAAAGATTTTCTTATTCTGCTTCAAGTGAGATATGTATCTACTTACAATAAGAACAAATATTGTCCCAAAGAAACATACTCATCAGTCTAATGCTGGAGATATCCTCTAATAACTACATTATGCAAGATCTCTCGATACCTTATCAGGAGCGGGGTGTTTGATAAAAACCCCTGAGAAGCACAGGACCAATGGGTGCTTGTTTTAATAAGCAGGCACAAGCATGACAAGCTGCGCTATCTACCGATGGGATACACTGATGATTTTTCAGACTAAAATAACTGAAATAACACCTTTGTTGTAGAGCTTTCATGAATGTGAAAGATCAGAAATGTTTAACAGATAAAAAACACGAACAGAAGTATATTAGTCGATTCATTTCAATCATACAACATCACACACAATCGAAAATCACTTTCCAAAAATGTTTCTGCTCATGAGATTTTGAAGAGTAAATCAGCTATGACATCAGCAAAGATACTGCTGTTATTGTGATAAGAGATTTCCTGACCTGCACCCCCATAACCTTCATTCACAGAATTGATTTAAATGTATTATTTGTATTTTTGCCATCACTGTGTTCCTGTTTTTTTTCCCAACATCCCCCATTTCACGTCTCAATTTCTCCCTTTTTCTAAATTGCGATCTGTTTGCTTTAATAACATTTGAACTTTCTTCACCAACACATCCAACTCCAAGCTATCACATTTCATTTAGTGTTTGTGGGAGCTCATTGCTCCATCCAATCACCCCATAATGAACACAAGCAAATACAGAAATAACAAATCCAAGCCTAATGTCCTTAAAGTGTTTGCTCTCGCTATTCTTAGAGGTTTTCTCTCAAAATGCATGCAAACCAAAAGCAAAATCATCAGCGTGAGCATCGTCTTCAGCACTTTGTCACTTGTACTGTGTGGAACACAGACCAGCAGATCAGGTTACAGTAGATCAATACATTAGACCATTGACGGATGTAACTAAGAGGTTGTCATGTTGGTTTGTCGGTAGATGACTATTAAAGCCTTACTTGTATATTTTTTAGATGTTGGGTATTTGTGGGCACTTTCTGCTTGTTGCCATTGCTTTGTGGCATTTCTTTAGCAGTGTTGGGATTTATGTTTGTTATTAGCATTAAATTACTGCAAGCAATAAATCACTGGAAGTAATTATATGAAAAACTTTATTTATTAATGGAAAGAAACTGTCATTTACTTATTAACAACTCCTACAGTAATTGATTGATTACTTAAAGTTAATAAATTATCAAATATAATTTATTAATGGAATTTTTTTCATTTCAATACATTACCTATTTATTCATTAATATTAAAAGGGGACACCACCAGATAATCTGGATTACCAAAATATCAGGGAATTTTGGAAAAAAGTTTATTTTTAATGAGTTAATATTTCTGTGGAAATATAACAATCTTAAAAGGGAAAGTGTGACATCCGAGCACAGACTGTTACAAGCAAATGTTGACAATAAATACACAGTATTGTTCAGAAATCGATCAATTCAGCTAACAGGCCTTTATTGACCAAAAATATATTAATGTATAAATAATTCTGAAATCGACACATTTAAGTAGCAAACATAATCTAAAACAGAGATCTAATCTACTACATGGCAAAAGCTATGAACAGTGTGTGTGTGTGTGTGTGTGTGTGTGTGTGTGTGTGTGTGTGTGTGTGTGTGTGTGTGTGTGTGTGTGTGTGTGTGTGTGTGTGTGTGTGTGTGTGTGTGTGTGTGTGTGTGTGTGCAATGACCTCAAACGTCCATCAGGAGGAGACAGATGTCAGAGGTTCTTGCTTAAGTCACAAGCCCTGGAGTGGTCAGAGAGAAAATAATAATAATAATAATAATAATAGTAATAATAATAATAATAATAATAATAATAATAATAATAATAATAATAATAATAATAATAACATGAATGAGCTTGAGGCCTATTTTTCAACATTTGGGCATTACACAGTGAATTTCTGCTCCTTTCACTTTATTTCTGGATTGTCTCAATCAAATGCTTCAACATCAGGAGGACTGGAGGTGTAGAATGATAGAACGCAGCTCTCCAGTCGTTTCCATGACAAGCTACGTAAACACACGCTGATTAAAGTTTCTTTCACATGAAGCCATTAAAAGGCTCCTTTAATGGATAAAAAGTCTAAGCTTTCATTTACAGTAGAAAGTAGTTTGGTTTGTAGTTGCTGATGAACAAAAAGTCTGGCTTCATTATAAAGAAGTTCTGAGGGTAGAAAATAGTGGCGCGTCTCATAGCGGAGCGCCCCCTGCTGCCTACTGCACACCTCAGTCTGCCGTCATGACGCCATACAAGACCTGGAAGTGACGTTTGTTACAATCATGTTACCATGAAAAGCCTTAAAAACCACAATGGAAAACTGCTTCTGAATTCTAGAGCCGATGCAGCTGACAGGACAGAGCCACAGCTCCACCATCATCCATTAAATTCTCTCGTTCCCACCTATTATTGTATTTTTTTCTCTATAACCACTCCGGGGCTCCGTATTTACTGTAGATTTCAGAATGCCGGTTGACCGTCTCTTCCTCCTCGTAGGTAGCGATCAGTCCAGCGATAACGCTGCCCCCAGCTGCTGACGTGTCAGACCCCGCTCTGGCCCAGCAACTACCCTAACAATGTGGGGCCAGCATAGCACCTGATTGCCGGGGCTTTTGTGGTGGAAAGACGAAGAACTGCTGATAAATCTGGACCACAACTAGAACCTGGTTCTTTCTCGTGGAAAAGCCCCCAGAGCGCCATGCAGAGCCGATCTGTTACGATCAGCATTTAATCCGACTTGGAGTTACTTTGTGCTCATTTGAACTTTTGTTTCCCGACGCCACGGAGACGTGTGTCTCTGAGCTGAGGCCGAGGCAGCGAGCAATAGCTGCAGTGTGAAGTGGCTGGATGCATGTACCTGACGTGACGCTGCATTCACAGCTGAGTTTCTATTGGTTCCAAACCTGGGGGTTGTGGCCACCCCTTAGGGTCACCCTAACACCCCCCCCCCCCCCCCCCCCCCCCCCCCCCCCCCCCCCCCAACACACATATGCGCCGCTGTTTTATGGCTTGTTCCATTGTTCCTGGTGTCTCTATTCTTAGTGTCTCCACCCGCTCCCCCGAAGGTGTTCGAATGAATCTTGGGCTCAACAGCAGCAACTGTTTTGTGTGTATTAAACCATTTTTTATTATATTATGTAGATAGCACAACAGTAGCATTAAAAAAAAATGAATAATCATCTTTATTCTGCTTTTTTATTGATGTTTTATCAAAGCCATCATCATGAGGAGCACAACACAGTCAGCGAGAGACAACAGCAGGGAGTCCATCCTGGACAGGAGACCAATTCATGACAGACTGGTGACACATCCAGTTTGCACCCTGCTGAGAGGTACAAGCTTGAACCTACAAACAAGTGGAGTCACCGATTAATGTGTCAAACAGAGAAAACATACAAGAGGTAAGGAGGAGCATGAAACTCGTCTCTCTCTCTCAAATGGAAGGCAACACCCCACCACTCCACATACACATCTTTATTCTCTAAATGAAAGTGAAATTGTGAATCCTGTCACAGTGTTTTTTTGGTCTTTTCAATTCTACTTTGAAGCCTTGTATTTTTGAGTAAATTTACCATCTGAGCTCCTTCAAAGACCACAGGTGTTGCTGCCTTGATTTGTTAGTCTAGTAAATTCAAACTAACCCTTTAAAACACTCAAGTCACACAAAAACCATGTACATTTCATCTAAAAATGTACACTCAGACTTCAGTAATGAGTTTTTTCACACTACAGGGAAATATAAGTCATGATTACTTAAAAAAAAAAGTTAAGTTCCAATAAATTTGGTCGACTAGAACTGTGAGTTTGTCAGGACTGCAGTTAGGCTGGTTTTTCCTCAGTGTGTGTGTGTGTGTGTGTGTGTGTGTGTGGGGGGGGGGGGGGGGGGGGGGGGGGGGGGTTGAAATGAGCTCTTTGCCTTGAAGTCTTGAAGGACATGCTGTAAGCCCCCTACCTTGTGAGGCAGGTCATGCGTGCTCCGTGATATAGTTTTTCATCCTGTCGATGATAGCAGGGATTACAAATGTCTTGGGTTTTTTTTCTTCTTCTCTTCTTTTTGTGTTTGCAAGAATCAGAATGTCATCTTTTGTTCCCCCTCCTTCAACCTCAAACGTCGGAGACTGACAGCAGCTCCTCTCTGCTTATTATGTTGTAGCAGTTGCCTTTCGTTTACCTGGCCACTTCAAAAAGGCAATGCATAGTCAAGTCCCTCAGCGAGATGAGGTCAAACACATACGGAGCATTGCCCAGCGCTCTTTTATTACCATAAATGTCAGTAGTCCTCTTCATCCTTTGCTTTTATTACACCGGTGGAAATGTCAAATGTATTTGCAACAGTCACAACACTGTGATGGTCCTCAGGCTTGGTAAAGTACACTTTCAGGCAGATAGCCTTCTTTCCCTTCTTTTAAAGCACCGTCTCCTCAGTTGTAAAAAACCTGTACTAATGCAACATGATTATTCATGCAGTCATTCTGAATGAAAACCTCACGCAGAGCTAACAGCCATTTCATTTTCCCCCTCCCTCATAGCTTCTGATTCCGTCCTTGCATTTTGAGCGACCAATGATCTGCCACTCGGAGGTCATCAGATATGTACACCTCCCCGCTGCAGCGCAGCCTGGCGATGACATGAGAACACACAGCGATACGTCCTGGGGGGATGTCTTTGTCATGCAGCGGCTGCAATGCAGCTTTCTGTCCCTGCTTCTCCTTGTTCTTCTCGCCTGCTCAGATTGCTGCTGTGACTGCTGCACAAGCTCTTGGCGAGCCAAGGCAGCGGCTCTCTCCATGCATAGTGATGGCTCTGCGGTGCATAAATTCAATTTGTTCCTGACACTTCTGCAGTTTTGCATGTTGTCAACAGTGCAGAGCTCAGTCGGCGGGGTCGGCGTCCCAGGCTTATTAAGGCTGTTAAGGCTGACACGGCGGCAAAAGAGCAGCACTGACACGACTCAATCACTCGCCATTGGTATTCTTTGTCGTGAACATGTTGTATACGGTGCTGTAATTGAAAGAGGTCATTAAAGTGTGTGTGTGTGTAAGACCTTACAGAATGGAGCAGGAAGCAGGAGGGTGTTTTACTGTCCTCGTAGCGTGTTCACAAAGATTGACATCAGGAACATTACAAACTGCAACGTTGCAATGAATTTGTCCTGTTTCAATCAATGAGGATGAAATTATAATTTTGTGCTTAAAGCCAATATCACGTTAGAAAAAGGAGTAGAGCAGCTGATAGGTGACAGTGTATGCAGAGAGCATCAAGGCATAGAATTTATTGAGGCTGCTTCCCACTGTGACATTTTTGTTTTTGTAAAATAATAAAATGTAGAAAACACCACCTGTGGAATTTGACCCAGGGACGCTAACAGCTAATTATAGGACATGCAGATTGGTACACAGCTGGAGACGGTAACTCCGAGCATACACATTTATTTTAAAGAATCCATTTTAAAACATCGAAGCTGTTTCAATCAGTAAAGTCATGGACCGTGATAGTTCTACTGTTGCTGAGATGAATGAAAGGAAATAAATGCACAGGAAGCTGGGGTTGGGATTAACGGAGACGCCAGGAAGATTCTACCTCAAACGCCATGTGACACACCAAACCAAGGACGCCCAGAGTGCTGCACTGCAAAAGACAAAGGAAACAGCGCCGGGGTGGCGGCCGGCTTCAACATGGCCGAACACTGTGGTTCCGAGCGGGCAGCGTTGAAGTGGGGGGAGTTGGCTGGCGCGATGTGGGCGGGCCTACAGCTGCACAGAGAGCCTGAAGACCACCAGATCACAACGAGCAGAGAGCAGCAGCAAACAGTGAGGTGGAGGAGTCCCGGCAGATTCTACACAGACTGGCACAACACACCATCACGCCGCAGCCTCCCGTCAAACGAGTCACGCCGGTGCATAAATACACGTCACTCTCCCAGGGCGCCGCCCATTAATCAAAGTGTCAGCAATGAGGAAGAGGCAGAGAGCAGGACTGAGCTCAGTCCATCTGCTACACAGGTTTACGCCGTTACACGTAGCTAACTGAATAAACGTACAAGGAAAAGGCTAACGTACTTATTAGTCTTGTCATGTTTCCACCTAATGTTCTCTGTTGGCCTCTCAGCAGGTGTGGAGTCACAGTAAATGTAAATTTTCATTAAATGCCACAGTGTGAAAGCCCTTAATCTTTTTTCTTCCCCCTTGGGGTCAAAGCTAATGCTAGGTTTGGAGCTAATGACTTTAACTTCCCTGCACTGCAGGAATCAGAACTGCAGCTGATGAGACAACAGGATTTTTAATCGGTTTACAGGCATATAGATTGACATTGATCCCATTCAGGGAAATAGTTTTTTACCTGTCTGACCCCTGGAGTTCCTCTGATCCAGAGGCGTTCTGTAAAGCGGGGGTCTGTTTCATGCAGCTCATTCAAAACACGTCAGTTTAATGACAACTGTCTTGATGAACAAACACATCCAGATATTCATGAACCAGCCAACAGTCCTCAGAGAAACAGAAGTCTAACTATACAACGCATTTTCATGGATTCATGAGATCAAATATTCTGTTTAAATTAGCAAAAAGAAATATCAGTATCAGGTCAGATGTGGATATGCGCTCTGCCAGGTTGGGGTAAGAGTTTCCCCCTGATGCACGAAACACAATCAACCTTCAGTAACTGTCAGTGGATAAAATTTGTAATGTCCCCAAGCAGGCATGAGTAGCATAAAAACAATCCCACAAAGGGGGTCCATGGGGCGACGCAACACATCGCAGGGTTCAGGCAGCGAGGCTCAGAGTTTAAATATGGAGATGATTTCATTATAATCCCGCAGTACTGCAGGCGCCAGTGACAGCCGAGTCAAGCTGTTTGAATCAGTGACGCCCAGCGGTGTGTTCTGAGCTCTTTTTTTTTTTTTTTGGGTAAAGCAGAATCTGTGCCAGGTTTGTTCAGGAAATCTGGCCTGAGCAACAAAGTCATACTTGGTAAATATCTCCGGGCCTCTGCAGGCTCTGATGGAAGAGTGATGGTGTTCCTCATAGACTTGGTTTTGTGTAAATCGCCGATGATTTAAGAAAGATAAGACTAATAATATTATTTAACATTGACAGTATTCACATCTTCTCTTCTGTGGATTTGTTTTCCTCTTAGTGTTAATATCTATGGGTACCTTCCACTTTACTGTCGAGAACTATACTTCTTTTCAAATATATTTGGACTTTTAGAAAATTCTCTGAACAAGGCAATCAACAGTTAATAGCTTTGATTTGTAAATGTTTTGGAGCGGTCGAAAACTAAAGGCTTGTGACTCTCAAAGGGCGTCAACCGTCCTCGTTTTAGAATTCCTCTTGATTCTGGAAAGAAGAAGAAGAGTCATTTCATTTGGAGTCACATTGCTGGAGAGTTGAGCCTCATTTACACACACACATAGACATGGTCCCACGCTTCCAGTGTGTGTGTGTGTGTGTGTGTGTGTGTGTGTGTGTGTGTGTGTGTGTGTGTGCGTGTGGTAAGAGGGGAGGGATGGAGAAAAAATACGATATAATAATCAAATAACAATAATGGTGGTAATAATAATAATAATAATAATAATAACAATAATCATAACAGTAGAGATACTGAGCAACATGGCCATCGCACTTCATACATACTGTAATATTTCTTCTGCACATGCTTAGTCGAGCCAATCAGAACCATGTTTCCTCCAGAGTCGACTCTGACCATATTCTCCTGGGACTTGGTGGTTTTATAGTTTAAGACGATGTCTGACAGATGAAAGAAGCTCCTTTTTCCAAGTGACTGTTGTCTGGTGTTTTGAGAAAGAAAGAGGAAAAAGCTTTACTTTTGGTTTTTCTATGTAAGATGAATGTAAAGCTTTGTATGTTCAAATGTTGTCTAATTTAAATTATACAAATGGAAAGAAAACATTTATGGGACGCTTCTCAAATATGGAGCTGAGCTGGACAATCTTCCCAAATTATATATTTTGAAGGCTCTTATTCTGTAGGTGGCAACATGGCCGTCAGTGTTCGGCTTCACTTTGACCTTTTGGAAAATGAAGGCTTGGAGGAGCAAGGTCTGGCTGGCCAGCGTTAAATGTGAGTCTTTCTGCTTTAGGTTAATGTGTCACTTTTATCAAATTGACTTATTTCAAAATCCAATCAGGACTTAAAACATTCTTATTTGCACAGGCTTTCGAATAAACAATAGATTTTTACTTAATTAATTAAATTTACCAATTTATCAATTTAACAAATCTCTTACCTTGTTTATTCTACTTTTCTTCATCATTTGTTTTAATGCATTTCCTTAATTTCTTTGAAAGCTTTAATGTATTTATTTCATTAATATATTTATTTTGTCTTTGTCAAGTTTTATTTTTTAATTCTTTTTCTTTGTAAAGCACTGTGACTTGCACTGTTTGAATGGTGCTCTATGAATACATTTGCCTTGCCTTGCCTTGCCTTATTTATTGTCCTTCACTGATATTTCATACGTTATTGTAAAGACACAAAAAGTGCTTTGTTCACATATTTTTTTCTGAAAGTGTTTCTGGAAATGCAGCAGATATCAGGTATGATACTGAGACCAGCCATTGTAGTTTTGACTCGATGATGTTCTGGTGAGTTGGAGGTCCAGGACTCGGGAGGAGAAAGGTTTAACCAGTCGTTTGGTAAGAGGGTAGGGTTTCTTTTCTTGAACATCTGAATATGATTGTTGACCTTGGGACAAAACTCACACTAATGTAAACTTTAAACACTAGATTTGGAAAAGATATGTATTGGAAATAAAATATTGAACACAACCCAGCAATCATTCAGACTTTTATCTACATTATGAGAAATATCTCGAAGGGACTCCTGAATCATCTGGCTCCTGGTTGGAGCTTTCAATTCTTTATGTAAAGGACAGGATTCCTATTTTAATATTTTGATTAGTGACATCTGCAGAGAGCCAATCCCTTTATCTAGGATGAATTAAACTATTGCAGAACATTTTATTGGGAAGGTCTGTGGTCATACTTGTTGGTTTTCCACATCCATTGCAAACTTGAATAAACTCAGTTTGTGTGTGAGTTTACTCAGTATTCGGCTGACAAATAGTTCCAGCAGTGAGTGGAAAAGTGCAAACTCTTATAAATGAAGCATCTGCAGCTTCACTCACTTGCATTCAGCCTCACAAAAGACAAAGTGAAGGCTGAATGCACACGTTACGTCTTGTACGTGTGACCTGCTGGGTAAGCTACTGGAGAATCCATCAAGGATTTTACGATTTTTGTGAATGGATGAAGCCAACGTCATGGAGACCTTGTGAGTAGAAATCTGCTGGGAATGTATTTGCATTTTGCAGATGATGGAGTTTGCTTGGTTGAGTTGGATGAATTTCTCCAGCTTCACGGCAACATTCCGTTTGGATGCAGATCGTCACGACGGGGTCTTGTTCTGGTAACCAACATGGCGTTTCCTCTTCAGGTTGAGGAAAGTGAGCCGATGCCTGGTGCATCAGCTCAAGCATCGGCGTTGTGGAGCTGTGAGGCTGGGAGCAGATTAGGACAAGCAGTAGCAGTGTTTTGTTCTCTGTATCTGGCTGTTGTATTGATGAGGCAGCTGTTTACCAGCCAGCCGACGTCTCCAAGCCTCACCTACAGATGAGACGGCGGATATAAGCAGCAGAACAGAGTTATCTGTGCAGACCCACTGCTCCTCCACACTCCCCCGACTTTCCTCCAATTAGAGGCAGGCTTGACTGGAAGAAGCCCTGGGTTTGGCCCTGGGGAGATTCTATCTCTGGGCTGGTCACGGAGCTGCTGGGATCCTCCCAGAGGAGCTGGAGGAATATGTATTGGACAGATATGTCTGGGGCTTCGTATTGCCCTCACAATTCCATTTAGACTGAGCAAGAAAATAACATGGATGCATGGATGGAATGGGTTGTTTTTGTTGGTTGTTTAACTCGTCTTGAGAGGAACAGGATTATATTGAGAGATTAGCACACAAAATACAGTAACATAGACGAAAAATATAAATTATTTACCATATATAATTAACAAATGCAGAAAGACAACACATTAATGGCTCTTAACCAAAAGCTTGCAAAGGCTGCAGTTTGGGTGTTTAAGTATTTTTTCCGCTATTATTATGGTGGATAGTAAACAAACAAACAAACAAACAGCTGGTTTATTGGGGTTGAATGAAGTTGGAGTTATATTCTTACTTATCCACAGAGGTGCACTTGATACGTTGTAGAAACCTTTTTTTTTTTTTTCCATCTAAACTCAAGAGAAATTCCAAATTATATCATTGGTCTTCAAGTTCTAAAGTATTATTTGTGTATGAGAAATATTATGTAAGTAAAGCTGGAGCAGGAGTCCTGGAAACATGACGATCCCAAAAAATAGATGAGTATTTAGAAGAAATAAAGATAAACACTCTAGATATAAAAGCAGAATTATAACAAAGTGGGGTGAATATGTATATTTATTTTTTGATGTTGTATTTAATTATTTAACACTTTCTTTGAAACGTATTTAAATATACAATAAGTTTGCACATTTATTTTGAGTCTTTATTTTGTTCTGTGCTTTTTTGTTTCAGCTCAAGATGTTTCCGTAATATAGATTAAGGTAAAACACTTCCAATACTTCCAATTCCTGTATTGTGTTGATTTCATTCTTGTGTATTTATTGAATGATTGATTCTATCTCATGGCTTCATCTGATGATCTGCCATTGACTGATTGATTCGGGTTCCACTCCTGAGCTGATCATCATTCATGTTTAATAAAGGAATGAGGAAACACTGCTCACACATACCATGTGATTATTTCACTCTTGCTGATTTGCACACAGAATGACAAAGTACCTTCTGTAGTGTTTGATTTGATTGTTATGGCTGTTTAAAGACTGATTGCAAAGTTTGTGTGAGTTCATGGGAAGTTTTGTTGAGAGAAAAATGTATTTCTGAGACCAGGCCTCAGCCAGCTAGCTTAGCATCGTAGCATTTGTCGTAGGATTCTCTCTTTGTTCACTTTGAAAAGTCTTGCAATGTGTGCAGCTCAGAGGGAACAACAGTGTGTTCTGTTATTGATTAGGTGTTTGATACCAACGTCTTCACTTCCATGCATGTATATTCTGTACAATCACAGAACATGTTATTTGTGTTATACTTAATGTAGGTTTTGTTTCTATTCAAAAATTCCTATATAAAATTCCTATTCATTAAATGATTGAGGAAACACAATTCAGGTATTGCATCTGATTTTTTTATCGGCCATATGAAAAAGTATTAAATATTGATAAAAACGTTTCTAATACAAGATGACTCAGTTCATCAGAGTATGCCTTCTTGTTCCACCTGAAACTGCAAGTAAATTAGTTATAACAAGTGTTAAGAAAAAGTTGATAAAAACTGCGCAAGCTTCCGATAGTATAGTTAATTAATCACGATGTTAACATTTCTAGTGTACTGGGGGGCCGTTCTGCTTCCTCCACTGTAAACTCAGCCCTAAACACTGCAGCATGCTGGTAAATACACATTTGTCCTTGTAGACGCAAGTTTGCAGATTTATATTATTTATTGCTTTATTTAACGTGGACAGCGCATATTAATAACCACGGCTGTGCATGCATGAGGCTGAGCCAAAAGGCTTTTACATTAAAAATGACCTTAATATCACGCAGTTGTTCCTAAGCATGCTCTTTTTATTTTTTTTACAGATTTTGTTTTAGCAGCCAAGTACTACAAGTATTTACGTCCCCCGTAGATAATGAGATAATATACAATGGGATGGATTTCATTGTCCTAGTGGGTCATTAGCCTCAGTCATCACACAATCTGCATTGTAGAAAAAACAATAACATGAATAAGAGTACGGCATGAAATCCTGGAGTTGCACCAGCGCCTCGGAGTCATTCTGCAGCATTGAGGAGGGAGGACAAACAGTTTTAGTTGGTTTTACAAACTAAATAAGACCAGAACCAGAAAAAACAGAGGAACCAGATGAACCAGAAGAACCAGGGGACCAGTAGAGCCAGGGGGACCAGGGAAACCATGGGACCAGAAGAACCAGAGGAAGCAGAAGAACCAGAGGAACCAGGGGGATGAGGGAAATCAGAAGAACCAAAAGAACCAGGGGCACCAGGGATACAAGAAGAACTGGAGGAACCAGACACCCAGACAAACCAGGGGAACCAGAAAAACCAGAAGAACCAGGGGAACCAGAGGACCAGAAGAACCAGAGGGACGAGGGATACAAGACGAACCAGTGACCCATCACCACCTTGGCAAGGCAGGAAACATCGCAGTGTAAAAGTAAAAAAAAAAAAAAGTTACAATTTATGGTTTCCAATTTTTATTCAACAACAAAAGAAAAGGACACTGATCAGATTGATCCAGTGTTTTGCACCGTGGTGAACTCTTGGTACGTTTGTGGGACTGGGAATTTGGATTTTACTATGGAATGCAATTCTTTGGCTTTTTAGGTTTAAAATGTTGGCCCCGTTTAAACAACAACGTTCCAAGTGACAACAACTCATTCATTTCACGATAACATTCTGAAAAAGATCTACATAATTTTGCAGATCATAAATCATAGAGTGGATCCAGAGACGTTTTTTACAGGCCATCCGGGAAAAGAAGGTTTCACGTATGAAGAATTAAAGGAAGCATTTAATAATTCTGAATAATGATGACTTTATGTCGCTGCAGGCGGGAAAGTAAAATGTGATGCAAAGACGAAAAGATCAAGAAAGTTAGAGAGGTGTTTGAATATTTCACGCTGGTTGGGAAGTGTTTTGAATAATCTTTAACAGGCGCTAAAAGAATGTTTTACAGTGTCTATTTTCACTTTTTTTTATACTGAAGTTATTAAAGTAAATATGAATATTATTGACAGTGTCTTTAAAGCGGTGTGAAGCATTCATTTGCAAACTGAGCCAGTTTGTTAATTTAAGCAGCATGAATATATAAATAAATAGTATTGATTCTGTATCACCTCATGGTAACTAATTAATGTCCTTGGACCCACACTATGTATATGGTCACATTAAAACTCTCTCAGCAAAGTCTTGACATCACTCTTAGGCAATAGCTCTCATTCATTGCATTCAAGATAAAAGGACACATTTACATATTTTGGTGAATTCTTGATCATTTATGTCAGTGAATTTGCAGTAATATGAGAGCATTTCTGAAAAATGACTCAAAATGACTTAAACCCTCGCAGCACTAAATTCTCGTTGCCCAAATGCAGAACAACTGCTTTGTGTCTGCTGATGTCTGGCTTTTGAATTAATGTGTGTGAGTCTTTATTATTTGTGGGATTTGGTCTGTGTCGTCTTTCTTTATGTGCTCCTCAAGTACTCTTGAACTTGAATATTTGCTTCATTTAGTTTTTTTCACTTTTTCGATAAAGAAATCAACCAGAATTATGTAAAACTGGATAGCCTATCGTATCCGAGATGTGTTGACTTAAAATCGGTCTGTATTTCTTTATATAGCAAACTGGAGCCATAAACAGATCATTCAGTTTTGACCAGATATGTAGTTCTCTGTTCAGTGTTGGGAAAGTTCAGTTTCTACATGAACTAGTTCAAAGTTCAGCTCACAGATTTTAAAATGAACTAGTTCAGTTCATTTTAAGTTCATATCAGTTCCAAGAATGAACAAATTCATAGTTCTTTTTTTCAATATGTTGCTGCAAGGTATTATCCTCAGAATACTGGTATTTCCTCTCTTGTTGCCCCAACATTCAGTCACACTAGTATCCTGCTGCAGCTTCCCAGCCCGACAGTATATTCTCGAATACATGAGGAAAATAAACTTGCTACTTGAAGGGTCTTTTTTAATGAAGAATTACTGTATTAAAAAAAAGGGAAAAAAAGACAGTAGTCCTTAAGCTGCAAAGGAAAATATAGCAGGCAGGTTCTACAAACAAATTACATAAGTTAAAATAGTAAAACCCTCCAGGAGACCAAAGTGAACTGCAGTATACTGTAAACAACAAAGTCCAGAAGATGTGTCGACATAATTCTTGTAGTAACATAAACACAATCTGAGGTAAGAACCAGGCTGAGGTGAGAAACTTAAGATGTACCTCAAAGTGCAACATTCAATGTGCAAAACATTTAAACATTATTTATCTAGGTCACTTTTCAGTTTTTAGTGAATCAATTGTTTCCTGACTTGTTTGCTCAAAGAAAGGTTCTATAACTTGGGTCATAAAAGAGCAATATTCAGCCCATTATTGGCTTGCCGTTGCCGTGTCTTTTGATGTTTTAGTTACTGCACATACCTTGAAAGGTGCTTGAGTTCAATGTGCCGTCTCAGGTTTGCTGTTGATGTACAGAGTTGCTTCTTGAACTACGGCGGGCAAAGTTTACACAAAAAGGTAAGATGTTTCCACCTGGATCATCACTGACCTTTTCATAAAATTATTTTAAGTAATCATACGAAGATGAAGTATTAACCGTGGAGGCAAAGTCTGAGGTAGTGCTGCTGTCTTCCATTTGTTTTTGCCACAATGCTTCGCATTTTGATGACGCATGCGGTAGTGCTACTCTGTGGTGGCTGTGGTTGCCAGATTGACTCCCCCCCCCCCCCCAACATGTTAAGGCCCGTTTACGCTTTGCTTTAGCTGGGCTTTCAACTGGAAGGCTCTGGTAATCTGGCAACCCTCTTAAACAACATTAAACTAGCGCTGTTCACAAACGCCAGAATGAGCGCGTTCACAGTAACGTTCATCAAGCAGTACGCTCAGTTCACGTTCGCCCAAAATATGAACGAGTTCCCGAACGAGCGTTCATTGAATTCGTTCAGGCACAACAATGTCTGTATTTAGGTTTTGAGGATAATTAGTGACCATGTGTGCTGGGTCTTCAGTGTCTCTGTGGCACTTCCCAGATAATCCTTCCATTTTGGCGCACATGCTAATGAGGTAAACACGATCTGAGGTTGCACCGGAGCGTCACAGTGGATGTCTCCATTATAGCCATCAGTTGATGCAGGTTCACCCCTGAAGAGTCAGCCGGCCTCCTGCCAGGCCTCCGTCAGTCCCCAGATATCACAAGTGTTTCATCAGAGTGGTCAGCTCAGTGTCTCTAATCCCCACAGTGAGTGGGAGAAGCTAACGGGGCTAACTCTGTGATCCAGGATTACTGTAGCCTCCCCCTAAGCCCTGATCCCCTCCTCTCCTGCTCGCACAGCCCGGCCCTGTCACTCTGCCGGCCGCTCTGCACAGGTAATCGCCTATGGACAGAGAAGTGAGGCTGTTAAGCTCCTGATGGTGCTGCCAGGTTAAAACACATGGAGGATTTGCGGTTCACTCGATGTATTAAGCAGATTTGATTTTAACGAACCGGCTCCTGTGACATTGTGGGTGGCAGCAGGGAGAATCAAAGAGATTCCAGAGGCAACCACATCACTTCCTACTGTGAAGGGATGAATAGCAGTGCTTCTGAGGTCAAGCCTTGAGACCAGCTGAAATGGCTCTTTTTCTCTGGCCTCCACTGATAATCACCCCTCTACTAGTTTCATCACAATCCAGTAGCAGCTCATGGTCACCAGGCCCCAAACGAATGTTCACAGTTTCCTAGTATTTAGAAGATTACCCCTACATGCACACATGTTGATACAGGAGAATACAGTGAGCCTGATTTAAAAAGAGCTCACAGATCTGCTCATGCGATTAAAACAGTCTTTACAGTTTGCACGCGACTCAGAATAGTACCATGAGTGTCATTCTCCTGGTGCTAATCATACACCTCTGGTCACACTCTGCTCAATTCTAATCTTTCAGATCCAGCCACCTCACCTCCGGTGTCTCTCAGGGTTCTGCCCGAGGCCCCACCCTTTTCACGGTCTTCTCCTTGGCTAGATTTTTCATGAACATAAACTTTAATCCCACTGCTCCAACTTTCTGACAGAAGTTTCACCAGAACAAAGATTATCTGTCACCAAGTCAAAGCTCTGGATTCAGAAAAGATTGCAAAGTTCACAAATGAAAACATGGAACCACTGTGCAGAACAATCAATCAAAACAATTGTCAAGTAGATAATGATTCATCAAATTGATGATTGGAATTAAATGCACAATCCAACATGTTTCATGAATTGTTAAGTTTAAACATTTGGATCTCAGAAGTTACTGTTCTGTACACATTTGTTAGAAACCAAACCAGTTATTTCAGTCTGAAAACTACAAGGTCATGGCCTTAATAGCATTGATTTTAATCCAGAAGACAATCTGTTTGGATTATGGACCCAAACTTGTATTGTCCTTACTGACTTATTTAACTTATAGTGTGTAGATCAGTGTGGTGTTTACTATGATGTGAATCAGTTTCCCTCCTCTTGTGTTTTGGGTGTTGCAGCACTCACTGGCAGGTCGCTCTGATCAGCGTACACCTCCGTCATCCTCGTCTTTATCTCAACTTCAGGGCGTCACGGTTGGCCATTATAGCGGTCTATCATTCCCAAACCTAATAAATTATGTTGCAGTGAGATAAGGTCTGTCTACTCAACATGTTAGATTGAACAACAACATGGACAAGATCAGAAGGCTTCGCTCGGATCATTGAAGAGCATCTAACAGCCACAACCTGCAGCAACACTCACTGCTTACAAAGGGTTTGTCCTTCTGAAAACCATAACTCCAGATTGCTTGTTATAAACTATCATGAAGTCTTTCTCCAACATGAGCTACTAAGAACAACTGAGTAATGTTGAAAGTTAGGAATATGGTGACGAATTATCATGGAAATATGGGCACAATAACTTTATAATTGCAAATTTTTTGGCAATGCTACAGCCATAAACTCAGAATAATGCGGTCAATGTAGTCATCAGGAAGTGGAAGGTTGTGTAACAAGGTCGCACATGAAGTAAGATGTGATAATGTGATACTTCGGGAGAACATTAATGTCCACTGCAATGAAACTTTAATTGTACTTGCTCTTCCTGCACAAGAATTGAAGTGGACTTCACACAGTGAGCATGTTGGGATGCTCTGGGTCGGCGAATAGCACAGCGTGTTCCTGCCAACACCCAGCAGCTGAGCACAGTGAAGAGGGGAGGACCGAGCGGCCACAGCAACAACCTGTGTGGGAGATGTGTTGCACTGACTGGCTTTCTGGCCCCCGAATACTGTAAAACTGCACATTTTAGAGTCTCTTTCCTTTTATTGTGACTAACCTAAAACACACCTGTGTAATATTCCTGCTGTCCAATCAGCTTCATGATCTGCCAAGACCTGTAAGGGGAAGGAATCATCTCTACAAAGGAGACAAGCTTACTGACAATAGCTACATTTCCTGTTGTCAATAAAACCAAGTTGAGGGATAGTGACATCACTTCCTGTTTTGGGGGCAAACACACCATGGAGACATAGAGGAGCCACACAGCATGCAGCTAACAACCTGTTCACATCTGCTGCTCAGGACTGACGGATCAATGTCGTAAGTTGGCAAAATATATGGTTTGGATGTATATCTTAGCATAGCAGGCAGCATTTCTTGTTCATGTTCAATAATTTATGTTTAAAAATGAGGTTAAAAATGCTAATGCTAAAATATGCCATGTGAATCGAAGCTGCATTGAGATAATTCTCTATCATGCTGGTAAGACACACCGACATTTTGTGTTGAGTGATTTTCTGTATTTTTCACTCTGTGCCTTGAAGAAGGAGTCTAGTAAAGTTTCCAACTCTACAACAACGTCCCATGTCTTCTTATTTGATGGACTTTAGCGTGATGTTTAGTCTCCATTTCCTGAACTGAAATGAGAACATTATAACTATTTAAGAGAAATTGGCTTTTTGTGTACATCGACAATATCTGAGACCTTTGAGTTGAGCTCGTGAAATAAAAGTGTTGCATTTGTATTTTTGTTCAGGGTACGTGTGTACCTCTTCAGTAGGTCACATTCTCTCATTCACACTCACAGACCAACGATCTTGACCTCCACCGGGGTGGTCCGGACTCGACTCTGTGCTGAAGTTAGTAAGTGAGAATTCAAAATGGTTTGTCCATTACTGGACAAATGGATGGCTGGTGTGACAATGATATTCGTGGCCCTCCATTAACAGTGTTTTGGTTAAGACTGGGGCTAATTTCTTGAAAAGGAAGTCTTTGGGTATTTACTAACCTCCAGCTGGAAGCTCACCTATGGAAGAGTATTAGGGCCACTGAAGAAAAAAAATTCGGAGGCAAAAAAAACCCCCAACCTTCATGCACTCCAGGAAAAGTCGAAAATCAAAGTCGAGATTTTTTTTTCTTCCAAAGTCCGTCCATCGACATGCTAGTGACTGCTTCAAAATGCATTGCAGGCGGTTTAATGAAGTGGTGAACAGATGCTTCAGAATGGAATGTATCTCACAAACACAGTGCAGTCATCAGTATTAGGACTATAAGACGCAGTGCAGCCCGCAGTGCTGTTCCGTCACGGAAGTTCGTCGAGTACGAAGGACAAAGGCACGGATCCTGAGGTGCTTATTAAATGTGTTAATATTAATCAAGGAAAGATTGTGTAAAATCACATGTCCATATGCAGCAAGCAACCCTATATAGTGAAAATTAAGTGATTTAATGTGATTTCACATCCATGGGCAAACGATGAGGGATGGACCGATGTCTCCATGAAAAAAACAATCTCGACTTTCATTTTCGACTTTTTCTGGAGTGCATGAAGGTTTTTTTGGGGTTTTTTTTACCTCTTAAAAAATAAATCTCGACTTCGATTTTTAACTTTTTCTTAAGTGTATGAAGGTTTCTGGGTTTTTTTTAGCCTCTGAATTTTTTTTTTTTTTCTTCAGTGACCCTAATGCTCTTCCATACTCACCAATAAGTAAGACTGTGAAAACAAAAACCCTGTGTTTAGTCAGTGGTTTTCTACTTAGCAGAAATCTGACTCATGGATCCTGACAAATAGAAGTTCTTGCTTTACGGTTTCCAATTCGATCAACATTCTCCTCACAGTCCTGAGCAACTTTGTTCCAACCATAAACTGGAATTAAGTAATGTTAGAGGAGCTTTAAATAACTGCTTCCCTGACCCTACAAGACAAGATGCATTTCTGTTTCCTATTAAAGTCTCCTATTAAAGCCAAGGTGAAGATTGGATACACTAACTCTGATTTAAACTCTTTAATATTATTGTTATTGCTGGTTTCAACAGAGCCTCCTATCAAAGAGACTGTGAAAAAAAAACAGGTTTAAAATATCTCTCACACACACACACACACACACCGTCTGCCTCATGCCAAGGACTAACACGTTATGTATATCGACAATAAAAGTTAGTTGTTTTGCAGAATGTTTGGCATTAATTCCTATTTTTATGCGAGGGATGACCCGGATACTCGTTTCAGACGTGTATCAGGTACGGATAATGCATTTTTGACGAGTACGAGCACCATACAAGTAAAACTCCTCAATATCCGTGCTCGTGGTGAAGGAAAATCCTCCTTTGGTAACTGCCTGTCTTCACACTCTGTGATTGGCCAGTCACACACAGAGCCCCGCCCCTCCTGACACACTTCTCTGCAGGCAGCTCGTGCACACAGAGTGACTGGTGCTCCAAAGGAGTTCTTCAGCTCTATTTCAGTTTGTATGATATTTAAAGTTACTTGGTGAACTTGTTTTGTAACGTGCGCGGTGTATTTGACAAGACAGAGCTGAAAACAGCTCGTGTCACGTCGGACACTGGATCCACTCTGGTCAAGGTTTTTTTTTTTTATTATTTTATTACTGTCTGTTTGCTCTGTTTGGCTGGTGGTGTAAAGTCAGTTGGAAAACTTTGCTCGTACTGAACCCAATACTTTTGAGAAGAATACAGTGAACAAGGCTGACATTATTTCCCTGTTTGCCACCACTGGATGTTTACATGAATCACCAGGTTCACACTGATCATTAAAAAGTAAATAGTCTTACATACCACTTACACACATATAGCTGAACACACAAAGTAGCCTATATTAATGTTTATTGTATGTGGCTGTCCATAAAAATTTATGTATTATAAATGTCCCAAATCAAGCTTTATAGTTACTTTTTTTTTTAACATATAAAACATTGAATCTCAATTCTGAGGCTGTTCTGTAAATGGTTTTCAAATAAACAATAAGTAAAGCAACTTCTGATCAATCCATATCAATTTCAGACTTAAAATAATGTAGCGATTTAAGCTCCACCCAGTTTCCATTTAGCCACACACACCTCCGGTTTAGGCCCCGCCCACTCAGAGTACTGATACGGATACAAATCGCGCAGATGGTTGAACAGATACAGATAGTGACGTACTCGCTCATCCTTATTTTACGCTCTTAGAAAGAGAAAACCCCCCTCAGTATCCACAACCAGCATGTGTTGCATTTTTTTGGCATATGAACGAGGGCTCAATCATTTTTTAGCTGTGTACAAATTAAATACATTTTTCTGAGTTTCATTAAATAGACATAAAATAATGATCATGAGAACACATTCTTAATACAGCCCAAGATATTTGATCAGTTAATTTGACTCTCCATTCATTGTTACACTTGTTTAAAAGTGTGTAGTTCTACCAGGGGGAGAGCAACTCTGTCAGTGATCTAAGAAGTGAGACAACAATGGTTTTGATTCACATTCTGGGTTTATTCAAATCTACACAGGGAGATGCGTTATTAAAAAGGGTAATATTTCACTTTAAAAGATCTTTAAAAACTGTCTAAAGCAGTGATTCCCAACCGGGGGTACGCGGACCCCTAGGGGTACGCGAGGGTATTGCAGGGGGTACGCATAAAGATTATAAATTAGCCTACAGTATCCACACACAAAAACAAAAAAATTATACTATATTATATTGTATTATATCATGAATTTTAGTAAGGCCATACGTTTATTTTCCATGAGTAGCAGTTCGTCCACAGTGATTGTAACACTACAATGCACATAATATGAAAAGACTATAAAGTGGCGCGCTTTAAAAAAAAAAAAAAAAAGGTTCACGTTCTTGCTGCGGGCGCGCACGATTCGCGAAGCTAGCTAACTCTAGCTGCATACCGACTGTAAACATGGATGCATGGCTAGGCAGGAGTAAACGTCCAGCTACCGCTACTGCTACCGTCGCCTCGGACGCAGGCACAGGGGAGCCCAGTGAAAAAAGGAATTATGAAAGACTTATGAAAGACAAGCAAGCGCAAGTGTCTCATTAAAAGGTATGTTTTTACACTCACAATAATTGTTTTATTTAAATGAGCAGTTGGATAGATAGAAAGACAAAGGGTTAAATATAAGTACACATTAAGGCGAATAATCACACATGAGAGAGGGGGTACTTTTCACATGGAAACCAGCTCAAGGGGTACACTGGTCAAAAAAGGTTGGGAACCACTGGTCTAAAGCATGTCCTCACGCAAAGTTTTAAAGGGCCTAAAAACAATTAAAAAGTTCAAACGAGCCTATTTAAATGATTAGTTAGTCCGGATCTGAGTCCTTTTCCTCCCTGGAGTGAACTTCTTCAGGTCCTCCAAGATCCTCTGCGTTTATTGCTGAGCGCGGTCAGTTCCCTTCATGCAGCCACACACACCCACTCTGCCATGACGCTGTCTCAGGCTGTGTTACTCTTCATCCATGCACATTGTCGCTCAACTGTGTTTTCAGCGTCCTCCCCGCATCATCCTCCCTCTTCCGTGTTGTTCTCTCTGTGCTTGCCTGGTCTCAGACCTTCCTGGAGGTGGAGGTCCTGGGGGCTGGGGTGGTCACACCTGGTCTGCGGTTGTGACGCCGCTTGTACTGACAAATTCTCTGAAACGCCTTTGGAGACGACTTTTGGTAGAGACATGAACATTCAATTCCCGGCAGCACCTCTGGGGGACATTCCTGCAGTCAGCAGGCCAGTTGATCGCTCTCTCAAAACTTTGTGATCAAACTGCACATTTCAGACTGGCCTTCTATTGTGGCCACCCCGAGACACACCTGCTCAATAATCATGGTGTCTAATCAGCCTCTTGATCAGCCACACCTGTGAGGGGGTGGATCATCTCGGTAAAGGAGACGTGCTCACTAACACACATGGAAAGAACCTATATAAACATATATGTTTTAATATAGGTTTTGATATAGGTTTGGCATATATGTGACATATATAAAATTGGCCGTTTTCCTATATGTTATGTACATATATGTGCACATATGTAGCATATATATTGTCATATATGTGGATATATGCAGCATATATGTGCATATATGCAGCATATATTGTCATATATGTGCATATATGCAGCATATATGTGCATATATGTGCATATATGCAGCATATATTGTCATATATGTGCATATATGTGCATATATGCAGCATATATTGTCATGTATGTGCATATATGCAGCCCATACATTGTCATATATGTGCATATATGCAGCATTTATGTGCATATATGTGCATATATGCAACATTTATGTGCATATATGCAGCATATATATTGTCATATATGTGCATATATGTGCATATATACAGCATATATATTGTCATATATGTGCATATATGCTGCACATAGGTTTCATATACGTGCATATATCCTCATATAGGTTCTTTCCATGTGGGTTTAGACAGATCTGTGAACAATATTTCAGAGAAATTGATCTTTTGTGTTTATAGAACATGTTTCACATCTTTGCGTTCAGCTCATGAAAAATGAGAGCAAAACCAAAAGTAGTTTTTTTTCAGTACAGATATTTTTTCCTCATGTAGTTTCAGCTCTTCATTTTGTTATGTCATGTACATACCTGAAGAAAACAATAAAAACTATAATAATAAAAAGAAGCGATGTTATTTTATCTTTGTAACGTCGTCCCAAGGTTAACCTTTGTCTTTTATTGGGTTTAATCACACTTTTATCTTTGTCTGTGGTGCGACAGCAAGGTGCTAACAGTAGAATGAAGAACTTTACTTGCTAAGTGTGTTGGAATGACGGCGAGTGTAGGAGAGCAGTTAGTGTTGTGATGAGAAGACGAATCGTTGTGAAGAGCCTCCACTGTCACAGACTTCCTGTCGAGAGGAAAGCAAACAGACTTTCTGACCTCCGGTAATATCAGACTGTGCTGCAGTAGCTGTGCTTCTGTTTGAGCAGGGTAGATTTCTGTCACTCAGAGTTCCACCCCAGTGCAGCGCAGGAGAACAGAATTTCATTAAACACATATTTAATTCACTTCACCTCCATTGTATTTGGCTCCAGGCTTTTCTTTATTCACTGTTTGTGTACCAAAGCCAATCCCGTGTCAGACAGCCGCTTATCGCCAGAAGAAGGAAGTTCGTCCCTGATGTGAGTGAGAAAATGTGGCCGACCAAAAAAACAAAAGAACCCGACAAGAGGAACAAACAAACAAAGCAACGAAACACTCGGTGGTGTACATGGGCCACCGCAGCCAATGGAAATGAACAAAGCAGATCAGAAAGTCCGAGATAAATCACATTTCAACACCAGAAACAGGTACAGCTGCAAACTGCAACTCTATTTATTGGTCATCATCATTTATCATTACAATTTTCATATTGTAAAATTCTGTTTGATTATTTCAGGTTTAAACTGTGTCTTCTTTTTAATTCAATCTATTTGAACACTTGGATGTTTTTCTACGTTTTGGGGGCGTGACTTGTAACTTGTGTGTAACGACAGGTCTTGAAGCCAGACCACGTGAGAGTTAGAGGAAAGACGATGCTCTTGAACCTTGTTTGGCTGAATGACTGCTGTGACTCCACTCCAGGAATTATACAGTATATATAATATTTAATTAGGTCACTGAGATAAACTGAGTAGATGCAACAAACTCATCCAGGCACCTTCACCGGAACCTCTCTTTAATTTATTCTGAGTTCTGACTTGAAACAAACTACAATCAAACTGTTATCCACATGAGGCAATAATAGAAATGTTTTTCAAGAAAATTACAATTACCCCTCAAAATGAGCAACAAGGAGTAATAATGGGTTTCGCCGACACAACAATGAGATTTGCCTCTTTTCCTCGGCTGCTCTGAGTTCAGTCTGGTCGAAAGGGGAAAACATGAGGAGCAGAAACAAAAGTGTCTTCCCTCTGCTGCCTGAAGGATTCACACGCAGCGACGGACACGATCCCCTGCAGCTCCTGTAGCGTGTTTCCAAACATACCTGTAAATATATTATGTAGAATGTTCATGCGTTTCCCAGTTCAGTGCAGGAGGTGGAGGAGATCCGGTTGGTCGGAAAGGCAGCGCTGTGAGGAAATGACATGGAAACCTACGGTAGGGACTCTCTATTCCTGAGGTCCCCCCTCCATCCCTCCATCCTCCCTCCATCCCTCCATCCCCCCTCCATCCCCCCATCCTCCCTCCATCTCTCCAACCTCCCTCCATCCCTCCATCTCTCCAACCCCCCTCCATCCCTCCATCCTCCCTCCATCTCTCAACCTCCCTCCAGCCCTCCCTCCATCCCTCCATCCCTCCAACATCCCTCCATCCCTCCATCCTCCCTCCATCCCTCCATCCCTCCAACCTCCCTCCATCTCTCCATCCCTCCATCCTCCCTCCATCTCTCCATCTCTCCAACCCCCCTCCATCCCTCCATCCCTCCATCTCTCCAACCTCCCTCCATCCCTCCATCTCTCCAACCTCCCTCCATCCCTCCAACCTCCCTCCATCCCTCCAACCCCCCTCCATCTCTCCAGCCCCTGTCCATCCCTCCATCCCTCCATCTCTCCAACCCCCCTCCATCCCTCCATCCCTCCAACCCCCCTCCATCTCTCCAGCCCCCCTCCATCCCTCCATCCCTCCAACCCCCCTCCATCCCTCCATCTCTCCAACCCCCCTCCATCCCTCCATCCCTCCATCTCTCCAACCCCCCTCCATCCCTCCATCCCTCCATCTCTCCAACCTCCCTCCATCCCTCCAACCTCCATCCATCCCTCCATCTCTCCAACCTCCCTCCATCCCTCCATCCCTCCAACCCCCCTCCATCTCTCCAGCCCCTGTCCATCCCTCCATCCCTCCATCTCTCCAACCCCCCTCCATCCCTCCAACCCCCCTCCATCTCTCCAGCCCCCCTCCATCCCTCCATCCCTCCATCCCTCCAACCCCCCTCCATCCCTCCATCCCTCCAGCTCTCCAACCCCCCTCCATCCCTCCATCCCTCCATCTCTCCAACCCCCCTCCATCCCTCCATCCCTCCATCCCTCCATCTCTCCAACCCCCCTCCATCCCTCCATCCCTCCATCTCTCCAACCTCCCTCCATCCCTCCAACCCCCCTCCATCTCTCCAGCCCCGGTCCATCCCTCCATCCCTCCATCTCTCCAACCCCCCTCCATCCCTCCATCCCTCCAACCCCCCTCCATCTCTCCAGCCCCCGTCCATCCCTCCATCCCTCCATCCCTCCAACCTCCCTCCATCTCTCCAACCTCCCTCCATCCCTCCAACCCCCCTCCATCCCTCCAACCTCCCTCCATCCCTCCAGCCCCCCTCCATCCCTTCATCCCTCCAACCCCCCTCCATCCCTCCAACCCCCCTCCATCCCTCCATCCCTCCAACCCCCCTCCATCTCTCCAGCCCCCGTCCATCCCTCCAGCCCCCCTCCATCCCTCCAACCTCCCTCCATCCCTCCATCCTCCCTCCATCTCTCCATCCTCCCTCCAACCTCCCTCCATCCCTCCAACCTCCCTCCATCTCTCCAACCTCCCTCCATCCCTCCAACCTCCCTCCAACCTCCCTCCATCCCTCCAGCCCCCCTCCATCCCTCCAGCCCCCCTCCATCCCTCCAACCTCCCTCCATACCTCCAACCTCCCTCCATCTCTCCAACCCCCCTCCATCCCTCCAACCTCCCTCCATCCCTCTATCCCTCCAACCTCCCTCCATCTCTCCAACCCCCCTCCATCCCTCCAACCCCCCTCCATCCCTCCAACCCCCCTCCATCCCTCCAGCCCCCCTCCATCCCTCCAACCTCCCTCCATCCCTCCAACCCCCCTCCATCCCTCCAACCTCCCTCCATCCCTCCAACCTCCCTCCATCCCTCCAGCCCCCCTCCATCCCTCCGGCCCTCCTCCGGCTTCTTTCCTTCCCCCCACAGTCTAGAAGTGGCACCATGCAGCTCATCCTCCTGGGAAGCACATCTAGAATTCCTCCTTCCGCTGTCCTGCTGTATATAAAATGTATAAATACAATGTGGAGCAGGTTTGTCCTCCGAGGGGACGCCAGCTACCATTCAGGTAGGAGGTAAACTGCTGCGAGCAAAGAACAAAAAAGAACACGGCGTTCTGTTTTCCGGCCTATTTTCCGTAAATAAAAGCAATCAGCAGAATATTAGTCGCACTGATCCACATTTAGGGCGCCAGCACCCCCACCCCCACACACCCCCCCCAGCAGAGGGATGGATCACCAGGAAGCCACTCTCTCGCCACACGATAGCTCCACATTGTAGATTTATTATTATTTTTTGTGGTTCAGCAGGCTTGGGTTTTTTTTTCAGTAGGCTGAATGGGGAAAAGACATTAAGTGTGAATGAGGGAGACAAACAGTGTTAACAATGTGCTTTTAGCATCGCTCAGAGGCAAAAACACACAAAAAAGGCTTTCAACAATGACAAGTGGCAGGAAAAGAAACATATCAGAGGAAATATCAAAATGTCACAGTCCCCTGTTATTTGCCACATTCTGAGTTGCTGGTTAACCTTTTCGTGCTGCACAGTTCACTCTGTTATATTCCACAGGAGGAAAACACATGGTGCGGTCCCACAGCTTCACCACTCGCCTGCCTGGAAGGGGGAAGGAATGTTCCAGGCTGTTATCCATGTCAGTCATGATGATCAGTTTGAGTTTTGGATTGTTCCTGGGCTTTCAACAGATGCTTCTATAGACTAGAGCTATTGACTTATGGATGATGAAACGTGTTTAAACATTATATAATGTAAAACAATATACAGGAAATGTTGAGTTGATCTCCGGTTCTCAAAGCTATCTCTTCTCGCCGGAGGATTTGGTTTGGGGTTTCACTGACTTGAGGAAACATGCATCGTTTCTGCATTAAATCATCTTTCTGACAGGAACATGAATGTGTGACATGAAACAGCATTTTCACATCTTTTCAAACAATTACTAATATATTCTCTGCTTTAGATGAAGAGCAGCTTCACTTCAGAAGTGCTCTCTGCTGCTGTCTGCATGGCCGTGTTTCTTTTTATATCTCTGCATCCATCCATTCATCCATCCATCTATCCATCCATTCATCCATCCATCTATCCATCTATCCATCCGTGCTGTTCAGGTCAACATGTTGGAGCTGATCCGCTTAATAAAACTAATAAAATTACTGAACTCTACTAACAGGATGATTAAATACTGTGGTTTTCCAGAAATGTCCGCTCTTCACCTCCTGGTACTGGAAAGTTTCATAAATTAATGAAAATGTCCAATTTTCACGACCTCACGCTAAGACTAAAGTACTTTGATGTGTAGGAAGTAATCCTTAATCAGTATACTAGTGCTCGCCTCTGGTAGCTCGCAGATAGTTGGGAATAAAATAGAATATGACAGAGTCACCAGAGAAGCGATGCATCTAATGTCCCACTAAGAGGCTGCTTTCCAGAGGAAATAAAGAAAATATGATTTGTTTTATTTAATTAGGATTTTTTTTTTAAAATGTACGTCGTGATTTGGTGTTTTGTTTAATTGATATTACTGAATTGAAAAAGGTTGTTTTGGTTTGAATTTGATTTAATGAAATAGATGAGTCATTCAGAATATCATTATCTTAGTATTTGTATTCAAAAAAGTTCTGCTTTAAAGTTTCTCTTCATAAGAGAAATTGTTTCTGTCATTATTTGAATTTTAGTATTTTTACTTTTCACTTATTCTGGAAAAGAGATTATTGGAGAAGATCTAAACTCGGGTTATAGACATTATTTTCTTATATGGCTGTTTTTTTTTTTTTTTACAAACAGAGGATATCATACTTTGAATAATAAAAACAAATGGTCGTATTCAAATAATTCAAATCACACACTAACTAAAACTGAGTAACAAAAGTGATCCACATGTTTCTTTTCTCAGTAACTTATTATTTATAGTAACTAGTAAAGTGACTCAGTGGCTGAAAGTCAGGAAAATGAAAAGTCCAAAAAACAGTATTTGACGAGGTGGAGCAGCAGCCTGCAGGAGGTCGGGTTAAAAGCGATAAAGGGATGAACAGAGAAAATCAAACAAGTCCGAGCCTTTGTATTTATTATGCAACCAAACCTGCTGCTGTTTGCAGCGGCATCCGCAGAGCGTGTACCCTGAGTGAGTGGTTTTTGGTGTTACACGGTGAAAGTGGCTCTCCAGCCGACTGAGTCCTGCCAGCGAGGCTCTCCTGGGAGAAACACTGAAGACCACTGCCCCGGGATGTTTTCAAGAAGTTTCTGCCTGAAAGAGCTTCTGCCAAATTTAGTGGGTAACAGCTTCACTGCTGCAAGGCCAAAACCAGCAACATGGAGCTGCACGGATAAGAGACACACGGCAGGGTTTCACATTAAGACGGAGTCCGGCAGGAGGCAACAGGGACGTTTGGGAAACTCACCGAAGGAACTGGACATTTTACATGAATTCAAAACAACTAATTATAGAGTAAATCATTCCTGGGAATATGAGTCAGGAAGCTGTGGCTTTATTCATTAACTGAGCTGCATTTGGGCTGTTTTAAGTTGGCTTTGTTATCCAGAGGTGATCAGATATCTTTATTGATCCCAGGACTAAAACATAAATACAACAATAACATAAACCTATGAGGACATGCAATCGGTAGAACGCAGACTTTCGCCAACGCCACATGTCGATCTTATGAGCCTGTCAGGATCACTGAGTGAAACACTGATATTATAGAGCATCTTCCTCCTGTAACATCAGATTATCGAGCATCTTCCTCCTCTAACATGAGATTATAAAGGATCCTCCTCCGCTAACATCTGGATTATAGAGCATATTGCTCCTCTAACATCCAGATTATAGAGCATCTTCCTCCTCTAACTGATAGAACTTCATATAATCTGACCCACACAGTGTTGACAGTATATTTCTCTAACGCATTATTGCAGCAGTGGGGCATTTTTCATGCAGCAGAATGAAATGAAATGAAGAAGCTGTAACCCAAAGATTTGAAAATAGATTAACCACAACAACACAGACTCACTCACATCATATTTCCTTTTTTCTGATATTCCCCTTTTCCATCCTACAGTTTTGCCCCGTATTAACACCTCTAAGAGCATGATGCTGTTGGAAACTTAAAACTGTGAACTTTACACAACCATTTGGTCAAATCTTAGTAACTTTTAACACACACAAACATAAAGTGGAAGGAAAACTCACAGCAGTTGCATTTTTTTTGGTGTAAATTCTACAACAAATCATATTTTCATGTTAAAAAAAAAAAGTACTTGAGAAGTATTTTTTAGCCCCACACAGACAGCTGCTGGTGTTGGCCCAATGAGGTTGAGTTTGCATCAATACACAGAGGTTTGGATTAAAAAGGTTGTGGAGGCTGTGAAAGGGTTAAAAAGTCAAATGAAAACAAACAGTTTAATGGCTCTTTGGAGTCGCGATGCTGTCGAGGCGGGAGGTCAGAGTGACTTCACGCTGCAGAGTTTGGACACGTTGGCGGAGGTCAGACGCTGAAGAAGATCTTTGCTGAGCCGAAGGATGAAGCTCGGAGGTCTGAAGCACAGCTGAGACACTTTAAAACCACAATGTGTGTGTGGTGAGAGACCTAATAATATCACACACTTCCACACCAGAATTAATGCAAAGGCACGAATGTTGAGACGTGCTTAATGTGTTCTTCAAGTAGTTTACGCTGTTGACTACAATGTCAGCATGAATCAACCGTTCCATTGCCCGACAAAACAAGGCACTTAGGAAATTTACGGCGTCATAATCCGGGGTCTTCATATTCCCCCTCACGGTCCCCCGGAGCCATGTAAATCTGCAATGGTTCAAAGTTGCAGGCGATGTCAGGTTTATTTGTGGAGAGGGACACACACACACACACACACACACACACACACACACACACACTGAGTCACGTCTGGCCGAGGCAACATGCAGGGAGGGAAGCTGAGTCACAGTGCAGACATCTAAATACCACTAAATCTACATACAACATTGAGCTCAACGACCTGCAGCACGCTGACAAGGTGAATTTGTCCATTTCTCAAATGATAATGAAGCTCCTTGGCCAGATGTGGCGCTGTGGCGTGTTGGATAAAAGTAACTCTGGAATTCACTGGGGATCGCAGGAGTTTAGTAAAAGTAGCAGACATGAAGCAGTGAAAACTTGTATGTTGAAGACTGCAGAACATCTTTATTGGAGAGTTTGGTTTGGTTGTTGACATTCGCGGTACCTGTTGGCTTGACGACACGTTTTTTTGCACATGAACACTGGTAATTGTATTAAGATGCAACAAATTTACAGATCCATTGAATGTGACCCCTGAAGAAGGACGTCTTCCAGCTCTCCAGTAAAAGTTAGTATTTGATTGTATTTTCAATATTTTGTCATCAAGTACCTTAAAAGTATTGACATTTGTATTAAATATGCTTTAAATTCTAAATACTAATGTTATTCGACAGATGAAACCCTGTTAGCATCACCGTTTCACATATATTTTAATAGTTCCATTATACATAATGATGCTGGTGCCAAATTCCTGCTGGTTGATGCTTGTAATAAATCATTCATCCACATTGCTTGAAAAGGTTTTCTACCATGGCATGCTGAAAAGCATTGTAGGACAACTCCTCCATGGATGAGATTTCAGAATTTCTGGAGAGAAGATAAATCCTGTACAATGTACGTTTACATATTATTTCTCATCGGTACTTTATATTCGTTTCATATATCTAGTATTTGTCCATATATATTTAGTGTGGTATAAATGGCTTTGTTTCTCGTGAAGAACGGTCTTCTTTGCGCACATGACGCCCCCCCACCTGAAACTTCAATACTACCTTGTGCTGCACGTACATCCGGTACAGATGAAGCGTTTTTGACGAATACGAGCGTGATACGAGTAAAACTCCTCAATATCTGTGCTCGTGCTGGAGGAAAATCCTCTTTTGGCATCTGACTGTCTTCACGCTCTGTGATTGGCCGGTCACACACAGAGCCCGCCCCTCACGCTCTCTGATTGGCCCGTCACACACAGAGCCCGCCCTCCCTACAGACACGTCTCAGCATCCAGAGCTGTGCTCCACTCTCACACACACACACAGTGACTGAACTCTGTGCTTGGCTTGACTCTCGCTCATGTTGTTCTCTTCAGTACCGCGTAGTTTTTCTTCAGCTCGCCTCTATTTCGGTTTGTATGATATTCAAAGTGAACTTGTTTTGTAACATACGCGGTGCATTTGACAAGACAGAGCTGAAAACGGCTCGTGTGGCGTCGGACACTTCCTCCATTCTGGTCGTTTTTGGGTTTGATTGCTCTTAGTTTGGCTGGAGGTGTAAAGTCAGTTGGAAAACTTTGCTCGTACTGAACGAGGTGCTTTTGAGAAGAATACAGTGAACAAGGCTGACATTATTTCCCTGTTTGCCACCACTGGATGTTTACATGAATCACCAGGTTCACACTGATCATTAAATAATAAACAGTCTTACAGACCACTTACACACATATAGCTGAACACACAAAGTAGCCTATATTAATATGTTTATTGTATATGGCTGTTCATAAAATAAATATAATGTTGTAAAAATTACAAATTAAGCTTTATATACTGTATATAGTATATAGTTTTTTTAGATGTAAAACATTGAATTTCAATTCTGAGGCTGTTCTGTTAATACTTTTCCCACTTCCGGTTTAGGCCCCGCCCACTTCAAGCACAGATACGGATACAGATCATTTAGATGATTGAACAGATAGAGATACAGATAGTGGTGTCCTTGCTTATCCTTAGTCATAGGAGCCCCACGGAGGGCGCAGTTACATGATGCACCTGAACGCATCAATCGACACTGTCATCTATGAAGCGGTGTTTTGCTCTGGGCAGCTGCCTGTGTTTGTGTTTCTGTGTCAAATACATTTAATAATCCTCCCAAATGTGCCCAGTACACTTTGAAATCCAATCCTTCTCCAAAAATAGTCGGGGACGAGATGTCCGTAGACGAGTTGTTCGGTCACCGCTGAAAAGCTAAGATGTTGACACATACTGTTTCGAGCAACGAAAACTAGGCTAATGCTAATCACAGTGGAAAACAGGCTAATGCTAATGTTGTTGGGGATGGATCAGTGGGGGAAGACTTTGTTCTGGAAACACGTTCTCAGCTTGGTGCAGCGAGACAATGAGCAGCAACAAGAAAGGGAATCTCCAGTTGAGGATTGATGTTTTAGCTTTCATTCTCTTTTCTTCCTCTTTACACTTTTTCTACAGTTTAGTCTATAAGACTGAAACAATACAAATATTTACAAAAGTACAATAACTGTTGTGTGTTACACAATAAAAGCACAAAGTTCGCAGTATTTTTCATATCAACACGATTACAATTTAGACTACAGATGTCATCGAGAGCGTCGACAATCTCACACAAACTAAATGTGACTAAGCAGATAAACAAATCCACTAATTAACGTGAGGCGCCGTGCTGAGGCCCTCTACTGGGCAGATCAAATAACACATCGGCAAAATGCATCACTTAAGTAAACAAACACGCGACAGAATTAACCACAGAGTTGCCATGTAGTTACTTAAAGACAAAGATCTGACCGAGTTTCATAATGAAAGCAACTTGAGGTGATTTCCACGCTGCTGCTCAACTGGTCCGTCACCGAAAAGGGTCCGACTAGGAACCATGGTTCTGTTTACGTGACAATTTTCCGAGTGACAGCAACTCATCTGCTAAAGAAAAGTGTGGCGTTTTAACGACAGCGGCAGACAAACGGAGTGATGTAGTCGATATACTGTTTTATTTTTGTAATGAAACCACATATACATGTGTCCAGAGAACAATACATTATAAACGTGAACACAATGGAGAGAACCCAACATTCTTATGGGGCAGATGAAGAATTGGATGCTATTAGCACTATAAAACTACCAACACGGACTCAAACACTAGATCACAGCCTGGGAGTCATTCTACTATGGAGGCTGCCATGTTTTTTATTCGTACATGAGCAGAAGAACTATTTCCATGCTGGTGGTGCACATGCGGAATCGCAAGCTTGAAAGAAAAGTTCTACCTTGGGAGACGTTATAAAAAAGTGATCGGGACTTTGGTGCCGCTGTCGTGTGATCAGACACCCAAAACGCAACAAAAGTTTTGCGGTTACACTCGTTATCGTTATCGTCAAGACTGAACTCCGCAGGGCGAACAAGACCAGAGAGGAAAACAGAAATGTCTCTGTTGTGCTGCTGCTAGTCGAATTCCAGTTTAAATATAGCACATTATTCACTTTAGTCACCCTGTGGGAAAAGCAGCCACGCTGCTACTGCTAATAGCTGCTAAAAGCAGTTCACCTCGTTCACCTCCTCTGAATCCGACAGCACGTAGAAGACGTAGTGAGCTGAGCTGCTTTGGTGAGCGGTGAGGCTCCGCCCCTCCGCCCCTCCGCCCCTCCGCCCCTCCGCCCCTCCGCCCCTCCGCCCCTCCGCCCCTCCCTCACCTGAACGTCTGCAAGGGCGCTGAGCTCAGAAAGTTTCTGAGTGACGGCGGAGAAAAAAAACACATTGTTTCACAAAGCTTGTACAACTAAAGACATGAATAATACATGAATAAATACACAATAAATAATGTTAGAGTATGACTGTAGAGTGGAGTGTCTTGCATTAAATATTGTCCCCTATAATTGGGTCTGCCCGATGGACATCACGTTATGTATTGATACTAGTGAAAAAGACAATCAGAATGTTGGAGGGAAAAAAATTAACTTGAAAATGATATGTATATATTAATATATACTGTATATCTGCCATTCTGAATGCCAGGCATTTATTCAGTTTAATCATTTATTTAATTTATTTCCTGGTTCAAATAAACCCCAGAAACAACACAGATAACCTAGAATAAAGAGACTTGGGACACTAAAAACTAGCGTGTACTTATTGTTTATTTTCCTCAGAAGTGTTTGAGCATTTTACTATGAACACATGATTCTCCCCCTGGTTCATGTTGCAGTTCAGCCTCCAGGTCCAGGAGGTGGAAATAGTGACAACTGAATCAAATGACCTAAATGATGAGACAAGTGGTTTCCTTGCTCTGCAACTCCAACTGCATTACTACTTTTATAGTAGTAATCAGTAGGGGTGTAATGGTGCACAAAAATCACGGTTCGGTACGTACCTCGGTACACAAGTCACGATTGGGTTCAGTACAGTTCGGTACTCAGTTAAGGGGAAAATGGAAAAAAAACTAAACAAAAAAACGTCTTATTTGCCCTGATAAATTTTGACTTACCCAAAGTTTAATGGAAATGTATAAGCCTTGGGTAATGTATGAATTCAACCAAGATAACTTTTCACTCAAACACTTGCATCAAGATATCTCAATGGAACTTTCAACTTTACACTCTTCAATCTGAAGAAATAATAATATATATTTTAAGTTTGTTCTTCACAGCAAAAAGCCCAGAGTTGTATTAACTCCCACAGTATTGAATTAACTCCCACAGTATTGAATTAACTCCCACAGTATTGAAATAACTCCCACAGAGTTGAATTAACTCCCACAGTATTGAATTAACTCCCACAGAGTTGAATTAACTCCCACATTATTGAATTAACTCTCACAGAGTTGAATTAACTCCCACAGTATTGAATTAACTCCCACAGTATTGAATTAACTCCCACAGTATTGAATTAACTCTCACAGAGTTGAATTAACTCCCACAGTATTGAATTAACTCCCACAGAGTTGAATTAACTCCCACAGTATTGAATTAACTCCCTCAGTATTGAATTAACTCCCACAGAGTTGAATTAACTCCCACAGTATTGAATTAACTCCCTCAGTATTGAATTAACTCCCACAGAGTTGAATTAACTCCCACAGAGTTGAATTAACTCCCACAGTATTGAATTAACTCCCACAGAGTTGAATTAACTCCCACAGTATTGCATTAACTCCCACAGTATTGAATTAACTCCCTCAGTATTGAATTAACTCCCACAGTATTGAATTAACTCCCTCAGTATTGAATTAACTCCCTCAGTATTGAATTAACTCCCACAGTATTGAATTAACTCCCACAGTATTGAATTAACTCCCTCAGTATTGAATTAACTCCCTCAGTATTGAATTAACTCCCACAGAGTTGAATTAACTCCCACAGAGTTGAATTAACTCCCACAGTATTGAATTAACTCTCACAGAGTTGAAATAACTCCCACAGTATTGAATTAACTCCCACAGAGTTGAATTAACTCCCACAGTGTTTATTTGAGGCCGACCTCTGGGCTTTTTGCTGTTGGTCTGAAATAAATGTGACAGTATTAAGATTGGAGCTGTCACACCCTACTACTACATACTGCCACACCTTATTTATTGTACTAGTCACTTTTTATCCATATACATTTTTTAATAACATGGTAAATGTGTGTCATGTATTTTTATTATATCAACAAATCAAATCCTGTTCCTCTTCCTCCTCCTCCTCTTCCTGCTCAGTCAACTTGTTTTCTGAACCATAGAAAGTTATGAAACTTCGGGATTAGAAAGTCAAAATAATCACAAATACATCATTTTAGTTGAAGTTGTTTATATGTGTTGAATTGGAGTGACTTTTTAATACATTCTCATCTGAATATTGACAGAAGTGAAAAAATAAAAATCTTGGCGATACCAAGTGATTTTTGCCCCCCAAAAAAACAAGATGTCAAAATATTGCCAAAAAAACCCACCAGCCTGCTCGGGCAAGTTGGGTGGATGATCCAGTGGATGACTAGCGCCGTACGTTCGGGAAAGCCTTAATGTCGAGTCCTGGTCTTAAGGTGTTTGTACTGCAGTACACCTCTGGCCTGGACCGAATGGTAGGGTTACCAGTACGGACATGTTTACACCCTTAGTAATCAGTTACTGCAGTAATCAATGACGCACCACAAGGTTGCAGCAGCACAGATCAATGACCAGGAAGGAGTCGAGCGCTGCAGACCGCCTCTCCTCTCAACATATAGGAGCAAAAGCAAGTGCTGTAAAATAAGTCATAGCAGACGCCAGGCATGTTTATTGTTGAGCAGCACTGCTGAGCAGCACACAGATTAATTATGAGGCTGTCAACTCTCACTTCCAGCTCCCCGACTGTCTACCAGAAGGAGCCACTTTAACGTCTGGCCATCGTCAGACCGAGCCCTGAGGGACGCCGTCGCTGAGTTTACACAAGAAATGACCTCTAGGAGGAACCGCTCATGTTGATGAGTCTCTCAGGGTCTTTTGGCACATATTAAATTTAACAAATTCTCTGACAGCTGCCACAGAACGTTGTGTTTTCCTTTTATCCGTCTTTAAGTTTTAATTTCATAAGTTTCTATCAATTTCAACAATTGCTGCAGATTTACTGCATTTACAGTTCATAAAGTCCAAACAAAAGAAAAATAAGTTGAATCAGTTTTGTCAGGGCAGCTTTATTTTGCTTTGGTGAACCGTATTTTCTTTCTCTCTTAAAAGGTAATGAGAAAACCTGCTGGAGAAAAGATTTAAAACATTCCCAGCACTGTCAGTAAGACATATTGAAGGTCCGGTTTTCTAACTATATATTATACAGTCACAGTCATGCTCAACAGCAGATATTCAATCTCTTACAGAAAACCAGTGAGGAATCCTTTTGATTTAACGGCTTAAACAACTGTAAAATTGGCCAATTTCATGCTTTTTAAGAAAGTTTGTAATGTGTAAATTAGAGCATTTTTATACTACAACTATAGTCATGGCCCGTTCATTCACTTATCAATAATCTGATAATTAATCTGGCAGATAAAATACAAATACTGCACATTTATTACTTTGGATAATATCTATTGGCTGACATGGATTGTGTGAGTCTACAATCAGTACGGTGGGTGTGAGCGGCCAACCTGTGGCCCAGGACTCTTTGGCTGTTCTGAACACATGACCAATCAAACGGTTTCAGGAAACCTTTGCATGTTTTGATCAGAATGAGTTACTCCCACTTCTTTTGTCATTAGGTCAAAGAGGGTCTGAGGGTTTCTTAGATTCAATCCATGGTTAAAAATAAAATAAACTAAATCAGAGCCACTTGAAACAGCCGCAAACAAATCAAGTGTCCCCATCAGAGGTGCTCATCAGCGGCACTGAAGCACTGTTTATTTTTTTTTAAATGCATGCACTGGTGATGCTCTGATTTAACATGACTTTCGCTCGTGTAGAAACGCGAGTGAACTGTCTGTGGACGGGCCTCAGAGGACACGGAGTCACGCACTCCTGAAGCCGCCACAGCTGCGCTCGCTGCTGCAGAGATGAGCATGTACGCTACGCCGACACATCTCGGACTGGGTTCAACACTGAATAATGAGCTTTCTTTCATCTTCCAGAGGGATCTGCTGGCTTGTTTGTTCAGTTCCAAAGTCTGGGGGAACAAATTTATATTTAATATACCCGGAGGTGACCCCACAGTCCCTCTGTAGTGGCGGCACACCTGGGCCCGGGCGGCTTTTGTAGATTTCTACCTGTCTCCACCAGTGCTGGATGAGGAGTGCAGGAACTGACTCACCTTCACTGGGGGGGCTTCCAGAAGGACACATGGACCCATCAAATCTTTTATTTAGCATCAGTCCCTGATCTGCCTTCAGTAAGCCAGACTATGAAACTTTTCCTGTCTTTCAGAGTTTTCAGATTGTGACATAGCTGGAGCTCACTTCTCAAACCGGATATGTCAAACATGTGGTTAGCAGGTCAAATCGGACCGTCAAGAGGCTCCAGTCCAGCTCTCCAGTCTGTGTTTAAAATGATTAAAACAAGGTGTAAAAACTGCATCGCAAAGCTGGAGCTCACATGGCTTCATCATGATGCTAAACTTTCATTTTAACACAATTCCAAACCCTTTGAACTGCATTAGCATCAAAGATATGGCATAAGAATTCCAGATATGTTGATAAATCAGGAATAATTATTCTGTTAAAAAAAAAAAATGCATTAAAATTTCAGGATATACTCAGATTCTTTGAACTTTTTAAATTAATCTAAGGTTGTTGTGTGTACACAGAGAAACATTGAAATGAGGGTTTCTTTTTTTATTTAGACTGTTTACATCAAGCATTGGACATGGAACAAAAACCAACAGCATCCTGCAGTAGGCGGAGTCCACCTTCACCCCATTTTCAAACATGTTCCAGAGAAAACTCATAAACAACCAAACGCTTTCAGACCAAGTGAATCACATTGTGCGTTGTACATCAATGGATTAGTACAAACTCCTCATGGTGTCTTGCAGTTCTTATTTATGAATGCAGGCCCACTCAGTGGTTTATGCGTTTTATTTTGCATGCGAGACAAAATGCACGGCAGCTTCGTCACGCTTGCTTCGCTTCGACCATTTTTACACAATTTTGACGCAATTTCAGTGGATCAGGCCTCAGTGTGATTCTGGATTTTGTTGCATTCCTGTGTCTCCACAACGTGTTGTCGCAACCCGGTAAGATGGGGGCTTAACTGGTAATACCAAAAGTTAACCAAGAGCGATGTCTTTGAAGACTTCCTGTTCACTCTGTGTGCATATGCAAGTGAAGGAGCCAACCCTGCAAGCTCCTCATTTGAACACATGCATAATTGAAGTGAGGCTTTTCTTTCCGAGGCGGCTGTTTGCTCCGCGGTGCAGAAGTAAGCCCGCCAGCACCGACACAGCTGTCTGTCTCAGGTGGGATGCTTTCTTTTTTTGGGGGGGGGGGAATTGACCTCACTGACTCATCAAATGCTCAGAATAACTGCTTCCATCCAGTCGCAGAGCGATGTTAATGCTCCTCTGACAGATTCCAGATTAAGACATTTAAAGCGCCTGCTGTAAAATCAAAGCGTGCCGCAGCAGTAACATGTCTTATGATGCATTGCATCAGTGCAAATACCATATTTAATTAAAAGGTTTATATGAACAGCGAGGAGTGAATTCGTTTTTTTACGACATGTGGCTGCACAATAATCATAAAGCTGCTTGCATTTAACAACCAGTAATTATGGTGCATGACATGCCTCAGGAAGCTGAAGCTGAGAAACTGAAACTCAGAAACTGATTGTGGAGAATTGATGTTTGCAAATGCTTTTATTTTGTTGATGGAGGCTCTGCAGGAAAACACTTGCTTAGACACAGTAACAGTACAGACATGGTGATAGTACAGACATGGTGACAGTACAGACATGGTGGCAGTACAGACATGGTGATAGTACAGACATGGTGGCAGTACAGACATGGTGACAGTACAGACACAGTGACAGTACAGACATGGTGGCAGTATAGACACAGTGACAGTACAGACAAGGTGGCAGTACAGACATGGTGGCAGTACAGACACAGTGGCAGTACAGACACGGTGGCAGTACAGACATGGTGACAGTACAGACGTGGTGATAGTACAGACATGGTGGCAGTACAGACATGGTGGCAGTACAGACATGGTGATAGTACAGACATGGTGACAGTACAGACACAGTGACAGTACAGACATGGTGACAGTACAGACACAGTGACAGTACAGACATGGTGGCAGTACAGACATGGTGACAGTACAGACATGGTGGCAGTACAGACACAGTGACAGTACAGACATGGTGGCAGTACAGACACAGTGACAGTACAGACATGGTGGCAGTACAGACACAGTGACAGTACAGGCATGGTGGCAGTACAGACATGGTGGCAGTACAGACATGGTGACAGTACAGACATGGTGGCAGTACAGACATGGTGGCAGTACAGACACAGTGACAGTACAGGCATGGTGGCAGTACAGACATGGTGGCAGTACAGACATGGTGACAGTACAGACATGGTGGCAGTACAGACATGGTGGCAGTACAGACATGGTGGCAGTACAGACATGGTGGCAGTACAGACATGGTGATAGTGGAGACACGCCGGCTCAGCAGCACTCTGTCAAACGGCGCTGCAGAGCAATCCAAACCGGTCCAGACTGACGAATGGTGACGTGTGTCATATTGCTGATGACGTGCCATTAAAAAGCCGGATCCTGACCTGCAGAGGAGACCCGGTCCACACTCTTACGAGTGTTATGAGCAAGGCCAGATCATTTGTTCTGTGAGGCCATAATAGCTGCCATTAGCATCACACTAATTATCCCATAACTGTCACAGAAGCCATTTCACAGCTCTTCATCTTGCCACCACATTTAGGAAACACGTCTCATTTAAACCTGGTGATGTCATATTTTAACTGTTTGCACTGTATATTAACAGAAAAAGACCTAATATCCTCACAATAACTGTTAAACTGATAGGTGCTACAACTTGATTTTGTCATAATTTCAATCATTTTAATGATTTTTTTTCCAAAGAATTGCTGAGGTTGCAGAGTTCCTGAGCACAGAGCAAGAAGAGATGAAATGAAGACACTGCAAGTGTCCGTCTTCTTCCTCTCTTCGTGCATATGGGGTCATGGAGGCAGTATAGATATAAAGAAGCCCAGACATCTCTGCTTCCTACGACCTCTTCCCATTCTCCTGGGTGGCCCGACCAAACTTCCTGACCTCAGCTGTGCCTCGACATCCTGTCCATGAAAATCACCAAGAGAAGGGGTGACCAGGTAAAACCTGGAGGAGTCCGGGGCCCACCTTAAGTTCATCTCAATGCCAAGTCCACGGATGCAGCCATGGCCAGGACAGAAACTGCCTTGTTCCTCATGCATCTGAGGTTCGACGAACGGTTGGATTCTTCTTTCCAGTACCGCTGCACACACTTTCCCCAGGAGTCTGGTCCTGCCCCCCTTAAGGAAGTGTTCCTTCCACCTCCAGAGGATATCCTCGTTCAAGGTCAGAGGACGTCTTGTCTTGCTGAGCACAGCTTGAGATGGACCCTGGAACCTCTTTGAGGCCAAACAAAAAACCCCTCTCCATTGCCTCTCTAAACTCCTCCCATGTTGCAGATTTGCATTCTCCAACTTTTACAGCTGCAGCCTTTTAGCCTGTTGAAACTTGGTGCCAACAAGCTTCTAGCCTAAGTTTATGCCGAGGTGCTTCCGCAGTGGAGATTGTGAACAGGGTCCACTCAGACTCCATGTTCTCAACCTCTTCAACCTCCTCTGGAACATGAAAGAAATTCTCACGGAGGTGGGAGTTGAAATCATTTCAGACTAGCCTTTCCCAGAAAACCCTCACTCTGTTCTTCAGTCTGCCGGGTCTGGTCCCACAGTCTAGAGAAGTGTCGAGTGTGATTTTATGCTCAAGCTGCTTGTCAACATGTGAGAGGTTGTGAACTTAAGAGATTTGTTTGTGTGTGTTCACCTAGACCAGGGATTCTCCAACCCTGGTCCTCGAGGGCCCTTGTCCTGCATGTTGTAGTTTTCTGCCTGCTTCAGCATACCTGAATCTAATGATGATGTCATCACCAGGGTTGTGAAAAAGCCCAATAACGGGCCCCTCATTGCAATCAGATGTGTTGCAACTGGGAGAGAGCTACAACGTGAAGGACAGGCGCCCTCGAGGACCGGGGCTGGAGACTCCTGATCGAGACTGAGGACGTAAACACATAACTCCACACAAGCTTCAGTAGACTTTAATAGTAATATGTGTTCCGATGTTTCATTTAGTTTAAGGTACCCACTGAATGATAAGAGTCTCTACAGCTTAATCATCACATTCACCCTCTGTACATCTATCTCAACTTGTGAAAAACATTGCTGCTCAGTATTTATGTCATGTCTCAAAATTCTTTTTAATATATTCATCCTGCAGCATTTTCCAGCTACTCAAAGAGCCTAGCTAATTAATGCAAATTTCTCCTATCTGAAGCTGAGTTACCAGAAAGTTGAAAAAGTCAGCCTGGCTGTGATAGGATCAGCTCTGCTGTAGGATATAAGCGTAGGATGCACAACAAGCTGAAAATCTCTAAACACAGGCGCCAGTTTTTCAGTGTGAGAGCGTCTCTTTGAAAACGTGTCGTGTGTAATGACTGTCAGAGTGTATCCTGATGTCAACCATCCTTCACTGGTGACACTCGCAGTTCTTTCTCAAACATGCCACGACACAAACTTGTGAGATGTTCTTGAAGAAAACATATATGATGCTGTAAAAATCCTTAGGCGATCACAGTGGATTTATGACAACTGAAAGAATGACTTCACTGTTTCTCCTCTTAGCACTCTATCTTGTTATTTTGCTTGTAGTAAAGCGTATTTAATGCCCTTATCTGAATTTCCACTGCAAGGATGAAGCAGTTTTCTCCTTTCAGGAAAGCTCAAATAAATCCAGAGAATCCAGCCCCAGCTGAATCAATGTGACTTAATAGCAAAAAAATATACATTATAATCACTTTCAACCATTTCAGTTTATTTCTTAATTCATACCAGTAAAATTAGGTTCAATAAGCAAAAACATTACAGCAGAAATATCAAACTGATGTCCTGGAGGAAAAAGTGAAGTTTAACTGGATTTCACTGAGACCATGTTGATTGGCTGATGAGGAAAACCTGCATGACTGACCGGTGTACAGCCTTGACTTTAAGACGCACACACCCTCAGTGCCACCACAGTGAAAAGGTTTATTGTTTTCCTGAAATGTAATTGTTTATGAAAAGTTACACTGTGCAGTCTAAAGATCTTGTTGAGAGCAGCTGGATGTTCACCGACTGCTTCACATACACATGTACAGCTACAGACTTGGTTTGAGTTGACGGCTGCATCTTAAAAGAAAAGTTCTGGGAAAAAATAATAGTTTCTTCATTTGGAGTGGAATCCAGTGAACTCAAATTTGCAAAGATGTCAATTTGTTCAAGTCAGGTAAAATGCACAGGAGACATACACTTGACAAAAGATTATGTACATTTAGCAGAACAGTTGCTAGAAACTAACTTTAGGGGTGTCTCACTCTCTCACACACACACACACACACACACACACACACACACACACACACACACACACACACACACACACACACACACACACACACACACACACACACACACACACACACACACACACACACACACACACACACACACACACACGCGTATAACTGAAATATAACTGCATTCATAAAGTATATAACAACTTTAAATCATCTAAAATCAATTATCAATTAAAACCCAAACCTGCTTTTTATAGTCCATTTTCAGAAACTTGTAGTTCTTTCCCCCACCATGGCAGACGTCACCAACTTGCGCCGCCATCGCATTATTATGACGTCACTACTGTCAGTTGAAGCAATTATAAGCGTCAAGGTTTCCTTGCTTTTAAAATGTGGCGGTTTCAGAGAGGAGTCACTTAACGCTGCCAAACGACACTGTTCCTGTACATCGCCTGTCCCAGTGTGAGCATTGAGGAGCCCCTCGGGACGAAGGTGGGAAACAGTGCAGTGGTGAGTTCCACTTGATGGACTCCTCACAAATACTCCAGAGTTTTCTTCCCCTCATTTGTGCGGCGGAAAGGCATTATGTGTCATCGAGGGACTGCCGATAGCCACATTGGGCCACCGAGGCTTCAATTCCTTTGTCGGGCCCGAGGTGTTTGAGAGATTTCTTTGATGGGCTGTGAGCGATCGTGGTCAGGCTGTCACTGATTTCTTCAGAAATGACTTGTATCTGCCAGAAAACTGCCTGAGTGTAACCGTGAGCCCTCTGGCTTCGTCATTACTGTCGCTGCTGTTGTTCTGCAGACCGACATGGATACAACATGTTTTATGTCGTCTTTTGTTTAGAATGCTATCTGAGGTTAACTTTTCTTTCAAAGCATACTATTTTAATTGTTATTTTCAAGATATTGAAATTGTTGTTTCAATAATTGAGCACTAGCTTCCTATTTGCAGGTCATGTCCTAAGATGAGCTTATTTGATTTCAGCCCAAACGCCTCAAAATGTAATGAAATTATATTTTTCATATTTTCACAAGGGTCATATAATCCAGTTTTTCAACACTTCCACCTGGTTTCATTGGTCCAGAAACCTCGTATTCAAACTTTATTTCTTTTCCTTGATTTTCCTCCATTAGAATATTGGATCAGGAGCTGCATTCAGAATCTGCTGTGTCTGTGTGAGCTGGACGGGCTCCTGCTCACACATGACTATCTTGGGAAGAGGAGGAAGTGCTTCCTCTCGTGGTGCCATGTGCCAGAGTAGAGCTGCCTATTTGTGGGAGGAGTCAAAATGAACTCGCCGGCCTTGATTGTGATTGGCTAAACCCCTGCTGACACTCTATAGGGTTTGATTTCTGTTTTGCTGGTTGGAGGAACCCGTTCTTCACTTCTGGGGCGTCGTTCCAGGTATGGGGACAATTATCACAGTTGGAAAACCCTTAAAACATTAATTCTGCACAATATGACCCCTTTAGCTGCAGAACGCTGTGTGGAGACATTCCAGGAGGCTGCGCCGCTCCAACCAAGATGACCAGATAGCGCCGGCGGAGCCACCTGCACTCCCAGCCCTCCGCCTGGGGCCGCAGACAGACCGCTCCCCAGCTCCTGTCCTCACCACGGCTAACCCGCCTCACCGCTCCCCAGCTCCTGTCCTCACCACAGCTAACCCGCCTCACCGCTCCCCAGCTCCTGTCCTCACCACGGCTAACCCGCCTCACCGCTCCCCAGCTCCTGTCCTCACCACAGCTAACCCGCCTCACCGCTCCCCAGCTCCTGTCCTCACCACGGCTTGCCCACCTCACCGCTCCCCAGCTCCTGTCCTCACCACGGCTAACCCGCCTCACCGCTCCCCAGCTCCTGTCCTCACCACGGCTATCCCGCCTCACCGCTCCCCAGCTCCTGTCCTCACCACGGCTAACCCGCCTCACCGCTCACCAGCTCCTGTCCTCACCACGGCTAACCCGCCTCACCGCTCCCCAGCTCCTGTCCTCACCACAGCTAACCCGCCTCACCGCTCCCCAGCTCCTGTCCTCACCACGGCTAACCCACCTCACCGCTCCCCAGCTCCTGTCCTCACCACAGCTAACCCGCCTCACCGCTCCCCAGCTCCTGTCCTCACCGCGGCTAACCCGCCTCACCGCTCCCCAGCTCCTGTCCTCACCACAGCTAACCCGCCTCACCGCTCCCCAGCTCCTGTCCTCACCACGGCTAACCCGCCTCACCGCTCCCCAGCTCCTGTCCTCACCACGGCTTGCCCGCCTCACCGCTCCCCAGCTCCTGTCCTCACCACGGCTTGCCCGCCTCACCGCTCCCCAGCTCCTGTCCTCACCACGGCTTGCCCGCCTCACCGCTCCCCAGCTCCTGTCCTCACCACGGCTTGCCCGCCTCACCGCTCCCCAGCTCCTGTCCTCACCACGGCTTGCCCGCCTCACCGCTCCCCAGCTCCTGTCCTCACCACGGCTTGCCCGCCTCACCGCTCCCCAGCTCCTGTCCTCACCACGGCTAACCTGCCTCACCGCTCCCCAGCTCCTGTCCTCACCACGGCTTGCCCACCTCACTGCTCCCCAGCTCCTGTCCTCACCACACCTACCCCACCTCACCGCTCCCCAGCTCCGGTCCCCAACACCACCAGAAGCCCTCCTCCTCTGTTAATCCCAATGACACTCATCGTTGGCGACAGCATCACCAGGAACATTCGTTTCTACAACACCACCACCCGATGCTTTCCTGGAGCCACTGTCACCACTATTCTGGGGGCATTGCCAGAGCTGCTGCGCTCTGCGCCGTCATCTGTTCATCAGGTGATAGTCCACATTGGCTTCAATGACACCACTCGGCCCCAGTCGGAGCAGCTCAAAGCAGATTTTTAAAAAAGAATTCTCTTACCTGGAAGGCTGTGGGAAGTCGGTTTTTATGAGCGGGCCTATTCCGATATACTTCCACAGGGATGAGCGTTTCTCCGGGCTGTTTGGTCTGAACACATGGCTCCTGACACTCATGACACTCCTGCTCAGTGCTCAAGCTGAATTTTATAGACAAGTTTAACCTGCTCTGGAATCGCTCTGTGTTTTATTGACATGATGGACTCCATCCGAGTAAAGTGGGCAACTCCGTTTCAACAGGTAACATCCACAACGCTGTCCAATCAACCACAGGTGACTGACTCCCTGCAGGCCACGCCCACTCCCCCCACTCCTCCCCCCTCCTCACAGAACCTCAGGACAACATGATCCAGCCCATTCCCACAGTCACCACCAGGAGACCCTTCAAATCCAGAACTTTGACCAGACCACAAACTCTCTTTCCTTTTAAACGTCACACTGAACACACACCCAGCACCAACTTTAAAATGGTTGTTTTAAATGTCCGTTCTCTTTCAAACAAAACTTTTATCATTAATGACTTGATTTTAGACAACAGCTTAGACTCCTCCTCCTCACGGAGACATGGCTGGACACTGATGCACCAGTTGTTCTTACCGAGGCCTCCCCACCAAATGTAAAATTTTTATTTTCTCTCAGGGATGGAAAGAGAGGAGGAGGAACTGCATCCATCACCAAAGATACATTTTGCACATCCAAAGTGACTTTTAACAGCTTCACCTCATTTGAATACCACACTTTTGTTTATTGCAGTCCCCCTATCCTCTCTTTAATTACATACAGGCCACCCCATCATTCTAGCATATTTGTTCCCGAATTTTCTGAATTTTTATCAATTATTCATACTAAATTTGAGTGAATTTTAATCACTGGTGATTTTAACATACACATAGATAGTCACACCCTGGACCTGGTCATTTCTTATGGCCTGACCATTGCTGTGACCTCTGGTGTTGACCTGGCTTTGTCCGAACACTTTTGTGAGTTTTTTTAATGTCACCAGTTTTAAGCAGCAGGAGGCCCCGGTCAGAACGGTGAAGAAACACTACATAACTTCTGAGGTGGCTGAAAATTTTATTGAAATTTTGCAGAATATCCCGGCTGAGGTTTTATCCACTCCATGTGATCTTATTGTTGACAATTTTAATTAAAGTCAACTCTAGACCTAGTGGCTCCAATTATCACAAGACACATCAATACATCTAAACCACCAGCACCATGGAGAAACAAGGAAACTGATCAGCACAAAAGAAACTGCAAGATTGCTGAGCGGAGGTGGTAATACATGCTTTTATCACCTGTCGGATTGATTATTGTAACGCCCTGCTCTCTGGTCTCCCTAAGAAAACTTTTGCAAAACTCTTTTTAAGTGTCTTAACGGTATTGCACCCTTCTATTGATCTGACCTGCTTCTATCATATCGGCCCTCACGAGCCCTGAGGTCCTCCGGCGCCGGCCTTTTCATTGTCCCTCAAACTAGAACAATGACTCACGGGGAGGCTGCGTTCAGCTCCTCTGGCCTCCGTTTGTGGAACAGCCTGCCGGGGAACCTCAGAGCTGCAGAGTCTGTTGAGGTTTTTTAAAAAGGGTTAAAAACTCATCTTTTTAATCAGGCTTTTAACAGATTTTTATATATGTGTATGTTTTTTTTTTATATATATATTTATGTACATATGCAGATATGTATTTTATCAATTTATTTATCTACTTTTATATACTTTAGTCATTATCTAATTTTCTACTTCTAATAGGTTCTTAACTGAACTTTTATCTCCAGTGGTTCCTCTTTGGGGTCGTGACACTGGTGGTGGTCAGGTTCCCCCGGTGGTGCCGTCTCGTAGGTTTCCCTGTCCTGTATTTTATAGTGTATAGTGTTCCATATAATGTTCTAGTTCTATTTAATGTATTTTATAGTGTATAGTGTTCCATATAATGTTCTAGTTCTATTTCATGTATTTTATAGTGTATAGTGATTCATATAATGTTATTGCTCTATTTCAGGTGTGCTTTATAGTGTGTTGTATTGTTGAGGTATTATATTGTCAGTGCTATTTCATGTTCATAATGTGATTCATCCACAAAACTCTGAAGTGTTGTGAAAGTTCACAACACACATTTGTATTCACAACAAATGTAAAGACACGGTAAACACAGAAAAAGAATGGAGAAAGTTATGAACAAGAGAGATGAAGAACAACATTTAGTGAAGTTGGCCTCTGTGCACCACAGTGTCCTGCCATGGCACACATCCCACAGGTGGTTGAAAAAACACAGCTGAGTGCAGCATGCGATGCTCTGGCTGAGGACGTCTGGCCAGGATTGAGCAGGTTGCCGTTTCCAGCCACGTGCCGCCTCCACTCGCCTGGTTGGAAGTCTTCAGATTGTGTGGGGCTGTCAGTGTAATTAGCAGGGAGTAGCAAGTGTTTGCTGTATTTGCAGCATCAGTGCATGTCAAGAAGTTGTGTAGCACCACACAAGCCTTCACCATAAGGACAGTGTCGTGTGGGCTACACTCGATTGGACGTCCACACACCCTCCACCCTGATGCCAGGATACCGAAGACATTCTCGATGATCCTGCGTTCCCGGCAGTGATGGTAGTTGTACGATGGTAAGGTTGGAGCCTGTAAACATATAGAAGAAACTAATTAATATATACTAAAATTGGAAAATGCCAAAGATACACAGATACATGTTCATTTTGTTACTACTAGAATTACCTGGGTATGGACACATCAGATTTAGGTGAAGTAGGAACGCAGCATCAACCACAAAGGCTTGTGGGTTGATGACATCAGTGCCAGGGTCGTTGGCAGGTGGTGGTATTGGCAGTGTCCCATCAATGACTTTAGAGCCAAATCGGCTGTCTTGGAATATGCCACCATCGCTGTCACAATCGTACGCTCCGACATCCACCACCGTGAAGTGGTAAAGTGCATCACAAGCCGCCATCAGCACAATGGAGTGTGTCTGTTTGTGGTTAAAATAATCATTACCAGACCTTGGAGGGGTTCTTATTTGTACATGTTTGCTATCAATGGCACCCAAACACAGTGGAAAGTTCTCAATCCTCCAGAAATCCTGTGCTATTCCCTCCCACTGTGCTGGCGATGGGAAGGCAACAAACTCCGGCTGCAGGGTGCTCCATAGGGCTCGACACACGTCTGGTAGAATTGTTGTAAAAGTGCTGGTGCCCAACCGAAAACTTGCAGCTACACTATGCTGCGACGACCCTGTCGATAAAAACCGCAAAGTCAGAGCAAGCCCTTCGGCCACACCCACCGGAGTCCTGTGTGTTTTTTTGTGGCGGATATAAGGATTGATGCGATGAACCAGCTCATCAAACTTTGACATCGACATGCGGAAGTATAGGTGATGCATTTCCTCGTCGATGTTCCTCATTTCCAGAACCAGCGTGCTGAACTCTCCACCCCTTGCTCTGTTGACATTAAGTGGTTGCACATCCTACCGTCTTCTTTTCTTATCCTCCTCTTTGGCCAAATATAACAGACAGAGGAGCTGTACTTCTTCTCATTGACGCGAGGTCGCCATTGTCAATGCTCGGCGTCCTTGACAACGCGGATACGTGTCCCAATGATAGGTGAGGAGGAAGCATTGCGCCAGGTTAAAGTTAACCCAGTTTTAAACAACACGATAACAGTGCTGTTAAAATTATCGGTCGGTTAAATGTATTTAACGGCTAGTTAAACAATAACCGAGTTTTGAACAACTGGGCCCAATTTGACAGAACCTCAACACGAGAATCTGGTTGTTCCTATTATCTTCAAAAACCTGAGGTTCACTCACAATGTCCTCCCATCATCCCCTCCTTATATGTTAAAGTGTCATTGGTCGAGAAGATTAACAGATTTTCTCTTAACTGGGTCATCCACAGTGAAAAATGCTCTTACGTCATTGTGTCATTATCTGTCTAGTTTGATTTCGATCAAATTCCTCGTCATGAGACCCATCAAATCCTTGAATACATAAGTTTTATTGTCTCAATATGTCCTTTCCTTAGGACACCAACACTGACTGCGTGAATGGAAGTCTGTGGTCCATCTACTGTGGATTCACTTGTAAAATATTCATTTTTATTGACACATTTATATCGATTCTTTGGCAGCCACTAGAAGATTAATAGTGCAAATAAAATACTGCACTAGAAACGTTACCAATTACTTTCTGTAAAATATCTTATTTGGAACTTCTTTTTGTTGTATTTGAGAAATAAATCAAATTACAATATTCAATAAAAGACATTCCTTTTCATTGACTATAATCTGAGAGTATTTCTGACTGTGGTCAAAGCCTTTTAACCTGAGATGTTCAGCTGTTAGCTGTCGTCATCAATCAGGACCATCTTTTCCACTAGAATTTATTTTTTCTTTAAACTTTGATTAAGTCTACCAGTCTCTCGTGTTAATTCTTATCACTTGTCAGAGTGTCAGCATTGTGCTTGTGCTAATGCTAATGCTAATGCTCCCCAGACACTTTTTTATGTTGGAGACAAAGGAGCGGATTGACAGTGTGAACATCGACCTGAACGATGGAGTTCTGATCAATACACGACCTGGATCACCACTGAAAAACCTGACACACACACACACACACACACACACACACACACACACACACACACACACACACACACACACACACACACACACACACACACACACACACACACACACACACACACACACACACACACACACACACACACACACACACACACACAGTCAGTGTATTAAATTACTATTGTGTTCCAGCAGTTCTAAGTGATCCATTATTCCTGAGCCTCAGAACAATTCCATCCAGTAAAACCTTTCAAAGACGCAAATGAAGTGGAACAAGAGATCAGAAGCACTTTGTGTTCATCCCTCCAGCCTGCAGGAACGGATGTGCAACACCTTCAAACGCTCGCCTGCTTCTCACGTTCGTGACCAGTGAATTGAGGCAGAGGAACACGTCTCAAAGCCACTCGGACTCCTTCAGCTCCGCCGATCAGTCAGATCACTGCTGGTTCAATTCTCCAGCTCTGCACTCGCCCTCCTCCCTCCTCCTTTCGTATCTTCAAGTATCACAGTAAAAGAGTGTAAAAGGCAACATGTGTTTGTTTCTCATTAGCATGTGCTCTTTTCAATATTTCTTCTCTCCCTGCGGAGTGTGGAGTAATGACGGATCATTTATGAACACACTTTTTAACTCCACGTTCATTAAGAGCAGATGAGCTGAGTGAAAACTGACTTCATGAAAGAGCTGAAAAACCCAGGAAACATCTCTCCGTGGGAGTGGTGGGAAGTTTAACATGTCTTTTCTGGTACATCATGATATCTGTATTTTTCTTTGTTTTGGTTCTTTTGTTCCAAGTTCTACTTTATAGCCTTGTCCTATGGTTTTAACTCCTTGTCATTGCTTTGGTTTTGGGTCAAATTTTTTGTCATGGCGGCTATACATGGGGTTTTACGACCGCTGTAAAACCCCGTACATAGTGGCCTTTAAAGGAGTCATATCACACAACGTTTTAACTCTTTCGCATGGTTCCTATTGGTCCACAAACATTATATTCAATGTTTTTTTTGCCCCAAATCCAGTTTGTCCTTGATTTTCAGCCACTTGAATATTTGAGCATTCCAGTCTCATTCAGAATCTGCTGGGTTTCAGGGAGCTGGACTGGCTCCACCCACATGTCCATATTGGGAAGAGGAGGAAGTACTTCCTCCCCTCATGCCATGTGCTATTATTTACATTCTATCAGTCGCTAAGTTACTAAGAAATGCTGTTCAACCAAACCAATAAGAACCACAATGTGACCCAGAAGGAGAAACTCCTGAAGAAGTTGTGACTCTGCTGCTGCAGCAGGGCGTTTCACAATGTTAGTAAAACATATTGTGTCTGAATATGTTCATCAGCTGCACTGAATATTTTCTTTACAAAGAAATGTGCTGTTTTAACAGCAAATAAATGACTATTCAAGCCAGCCTGAGTGACTCTGACCTTATCTAACTATGTGCATGTCACACTGAGTTGAGATAGCTTAATTATCCTCTACTAATGATCATCATTAATAGCGGACATGAGAATATCCTGAGCCTCCATTTGATCATAGAAATAAATAAAAAGATCAGCTCACAATCATCAAGCCCAGACACACACCTCAGACTCTGCAAAGCCTACATTTGATCTACATTTGATCTACATTTGATCTACAGTCTCTATCAGCACAACTTTGCAAACATGAACACTAACTCACAATAAACAAACAAAAACGTGGGCTCAGCTGTTGTAAACTAACCAGCCTGGTGCTTCAAAAAGTAATATAAATGCATATAAATCTGAATATTTAACTTACAGTTCCCACATTTGCTTTATTAGAAGTTTAGCAGTGAATCCAGCATCGTTCTGGCCGGAGTTCTGAAAACGCTCCTGAAGTGCTGGGAGCGACATATAGCACCTTGGGAAGTCTTGTTGTAGATTCCCATTAAAAATAAAATTAATCCACTGGGTCGTCACAGGCCCAGAAGAAGGTAGTAAACATTGACTCTTCTGCTCGTTGATATAATTAATAATGTTGCTTCTGGCTCATTTTTGCTCGTATCTTCACTCCTATCTGGGTTGGGGTTGGCTAAAATCTTTGGTGACGATACCAAGGGTTTGCTTTCCGATTCACTCATTGGAGCACACACTTTAGAAACAATTAAACAATTGCCATATTAATTATGGCAGAAGCAGCAAACTCCAGCTTCAGCAACCAGGAGGAGGAATTCAGAGTCTCCTGCACAAGAGAGGCACTAGCCTATTGAGACCCCATTGACACCAGAGTAGCATCAGCAGGCATCATGGTGAGGACCGGCAGGAAGTTCAGAGCTCAAGAGTGTCTGGAGCTGGTCGAGTCCCGGCTAAGACACAAAGCACGTTTGGGCACAGTGGCTGTCGGGCGAGTGGGGCTGGGAGACATCTCACAGCCACGACGCAACCTGGCCCAAGGCAAGGACAGAAACCATCTTGTCCTGACGGAGGTGTGGGCAGGTGTGGAGGAGGTACGGACTAGCCTCAACGAGGTGGGAAAGAGCATTGGAGAGGAAGCTGACCTGGAATGACATCTGGAAGGCAGAGCCACAGCAGATGAAGTTCATCATTCAAGCAGTTACCCAGTCCAGCCAACCTGCATGTCTGGGGAAAGAGTGACCTTCCAACATGCTCTCTCTGGTCAGGAAAGGGCCCATTGGAGCACATCCTGAGCAGCTGCCCAGCAGCCCCTGGTCAAGGCTACCACTGGTGCCATGACCAGGTGCTGAAGACAGTGGCTGAGACCACCTCAACGACAGTGGCCAACACCAAACAAACCAGCAGCCTCCGAGTAACACCAGTAACACCTTTCCTGAAGGCTGAAGAGAAGCCACGGCCACAACCATCATCAACAGCTGGCCTTCTCTCGTCGGCATTAGACTGGGAGTTGATTTGGGTATGCAGCACATAACATCAACTTCCTTGAGACCAGACGTGGTGCTGACATATACCTCCTCTAAACAAGTCCTCCTCCTGGAATTAACAGTCCCCTGGGAGGACCGCATAGAAGACACCAATGAGCGCAAACGGCTCAAATACCACAAGTTCATGGAGGAATGCCGGAGTAGAGGCTGGGAAGCCCACTGTGAGCCAATAGAGTTGGGATGTTGAGTCTACAGCCCGTTCCCTCTGCAAAACCTACTCCATGCTTGGCATCACAGGAGTTGCTAAGGAGAGAGCCATCAGATCCAGAATAGAGGCTGTATAGAGAGAGCCTCTTGGTGGATCTGAGCCAATGAGGCTGGGACACTAGTCAGGGTCTGATCAGTCCCGCCTGGGTCGTCTGATGTTGAGGGACCCAAAACACCCACTGATTTCAGCAAACATCACTGATGTGTCCCAGAGCGTCCACGGATGTATCTGTACAACTAATAATAACGCGGCTTTGCAGATAAGAAACTCATCTTGTGCAACACTATAATGGTAACGCACAGTGACTTGGACAAGTAACTTTAATCTGATTACTGGTTGGAAAATAATAATGCGTTAGATGCCTTAGTGATTAGTTTTTGTCATGTACTGCAGTTAGGACGACGCTCCCTCATAGACAGAACTCAACATGCTGCGATCACAATAAAATAAATATAATCAGAAGTTCAGATCAACTACCAAGTGAATACAGAAGATTTCAAAAATGTCAATTTCTTTTGCATTCTCCTCTTTATGATTAAAACAAAACACACAGAAGCACATGATTTGACCACAGTCCAGATATCACACTACAAACAACAAGCTGCTTCACTGGGGTGGTTATTATTTCAGCAGTAGAAATCAAAGTTCTTTCAGGTCAAAATACGTCTCGTTTATAACTTATGAGCACCAATAATGGAAGTGGGCTGAACAAGTTTGTACAGAAAAGGAGTGTGACGGGTCAGAAGGTTTTGAAGTGGAGGAAGTGGAGGAGAGTTCAAGCCAGACATTGTTTGAGGTCACGTCTGTTTGCTGCTGCTGCTCTAAAAGTATTGACTCCCTGGTAGCAGTGCTGGGATAGAACCAACCAGTCCTGACAGCCTGGAAGCATTCAGCAGCTGAGGATTGCTTGTTTTTGAAATATAAAATGACCGATTTTAACATAATCCTGAAGCTTTCTCTACATGTTTAATGGTTTTTTTTTAAAGATTGACTGTAAATTAAACACGTCTTCATCTGTTTCATGTTGTACTGTACGCTGTGACAAGCTTCTGAACGCTGTATGTGGAATGGTTGGGATAAGGACTCATTTTATTTTGTTTTTAACAGGTTTAACCCAGAGCACCTAGTGACAGTACGCAGAATCATACTGAGCAAACCGCATGCTCACACACTTCTCTAAATATGCAAGGGATTTAATAAGAATGTGACGTGAGGAGGGATTTGTATGATTAGCATCCACTTTACACAAGAACAATCGACTAGAAACTGAAACTGTATTGTTTCTGTGTTCATTTCCTTTTGTTCACCACAATATCAATAATGTGGAGTTGGATGTGTTAGTGTAGGAAATGATCAAATATTGAAGCACAAATGGGTGACTTCTGCAAAAAAAACTAAACAAAAAAGAAAATCTAATAAATTCATTCATCCTTGTACATGTAATGTAGTAAAACAAAAGTTGTGAAGATCCAGCTTATTTCATCCTGGGAACACAACGCATGGAGCAGACTTGACTTCCTATTAACCCCCGGGAGCAGAAGACCAGCTAATGAAGCTATGACCTACACACATTCACCAAATCTGGACAGTAGGGATTTCCTCTTCAACATCCAGGTGGTGGGTTTAGAAGTCAGGGGAAGCTAATGACTGCGTGGTTTTTTTTTGTTTTTGTTTTAATCAGCAAAGCGACTTGTGGTTCCTGCCACCGCCAACAGGCTGACACACCACGTCTGAAGGTCGTGTTGTCCAGATCTCATGGGGACGTGGGACAGACATGGGGACACATCTGTGGGGAAGGTTTCCAGCTCCACAGCAACGACAAAGGCACTCCAAGACTATAAGTTCAGATATCCAAAGTGGTGAATGTGTGATTAATAGCTTGAACACAAGCGGGAGCATTAGGTGACTCAGCCTTGGCTCCTTTCCTTTCATTCCTCACTTGATGTTTGTCCAAACATAGAAACTGTTTGTTGACAGGAGTCAATACTTCTGTTGGCGTGCAAGTGATTTCCACAACTGTTCTGATGAAGTGCATTGGTCATTCATCACAACCCCGAACTGCCTCACACTTGACAGTGGTAATCCTGCAGAAGGCTGCCCTTTATCCTGCCTGAGTGGAATGAGAGGCAGCTGCTGCAGGCGCTTTTTCAGGCCGGACAGCTGCCAGGAGCCCCTGTTGTTGTGAGCACCTGCGGATCTGCTCCCCAGCAGGCCACCTGCCCCCCCCCCCCCCCCCCCCCCCCAACTAAACACAAGAACGCTGCACACTTTCTGTAGAAATACACACAAATCCTTTACAATCCGCTTCTGCTAACATCAACCAGAAAGACACAACTTCTGCCTTTACATGTACTTAAATGTACTTGCCACTTTCACTCCATTGTTAAAAACTAGAAATATTAGTAGGTCAGTTTTATTTATGTACAGTACAAGGCTGCTTCACTGTGTTTCCACCAATAATCGGTGCTAAAGAGCAACGGAGACGTCACACAACAGCCTCAATCTCCACGGCAGAGCAGGAGTACACAATAGAAGAATGAACACGGTTGTACCACTAACTTACACAATTTAATGTTTAATCAGTGATCAGACTGATTCACCTCTTTGTTAAAACTTTAACATCTGAAAAAAAGAACAGCTCAGAAATAACATGCTGCTGGATGGAAATGCTCTTTTAATTCATCAACTCAAGTAACACGGATTTTAAATTGTATTTTTACTGTGATTAATTTAGTGTTTAATTAATTTCTGAACACAAACAACAATATGCTCAATTGCTCAGACTTGTGCCAATAAACATGGCCGGACCGTAAATGAAAAAAAAAATTATTTTAATCTCTGTAGCTGATCAATATTTTACTGTCCTTTTCACATTTTTGCCCTTGTACTTTTACCCAAAGTTAAATTCTCACTGTGTAACTTAAATACTTTAAGGATAATAAAGAACTCCCGAATACAGTGTGAATTAATATTCAAACCTTTGAATAAGCAAATTACTTTGGTTTTAAAACCAAATAGTAATTGTGTGAATTTCATATCCTAAAGGTTTTGTCTCTTAAATGTTCTTTTAATGTGGATATTTTATCCAGAAATATTGAATTACAAGCCTGCAATGAACAATGCAAATAAATAAAGTAATTTTAACTAAAACATTCCTTTGTAACTTGTGTTTTAAGATGTTTTCAAACCTCTAAATGATTCACTACGTCCCAAAAAACCCTGATGTCTGTATTGATGAATAAAATCTGTTGAAGGTTGCAGAGGAAGCTGTCGTCCAGCTCTGACAGCAGCACAGCTCTTTCCTGTTCGGCTCTTCGCCACTGAACAATTACTTTGATATATAATTAAGCGGCCTGTGCCTTAAATGTTTAACGAGAGCACCATGTGCAGGGGACGTTGTGTAGGTGGGCTGTCACGGCTCTCCCAGTGGCTCTGCTGAGCTCAATGCTCATATTTCATACGTAATGGCCTCCAGCGATCCACCGCCGATCCTCTGAGACGCCACGCCGCTGTATGCAAGCTGCAGCCACTTGTAAAAACTCTGGCATTCATTTCAATTAATTACCCGGTTCATGTGCTCTGTCATGTTTTGCACCAGGTGGCCTGGAAGTTCAGGCTCTGAACAATGTTCTACTCAATGTTTGATTCACACGCGTGAAAAATATAAAAAACATCCAACCAGACAGAAAGAGAGTATTTCCACTCTTGTCTTAGTACCAATGACCATAATCATAGTGGGTATATAGAATAACAAAGGAGTCCAAATTGTGTTTTTAGGAGTAAATAGCTGGTTTCTGGACGTTTTTTCTCTCTCTCCTGTTTAATGTGTAAATTCTCTTAGTTTCCATCCGTGTGTGTGTCTCTGTGTGTGTGTGTATATATATATATATATATCAATGGCGGCTATGCGTTTCAGGCCCAGGCTTCTATAGTACTGGTCTGAATCGATCCACCCCTCAATAACTTTTTTATGGCTACAAAAACCATGTTACCATGCACAAATGCAGTATAAGATCCTTTGCATCATAGATAGATACTTGTGTAGCCAGAATAAATACATTTAGAATGAAAAACAAGAAGGCCGTTGCTGGGCTAATCCCCCGCCGGAGGGCTTTATATTTTCTCACAAAGCAGTTCTAAGGCAGCACACTTGGTACACTAGAGGGTGTTCCATGGGTCCTAGTAGATAATTATGTAGAATCTGAAAGGTCTTCTTCATAAGCTATGTCAAAATACGTCTCCAGAGCCCAAAAGGTGTTTTTATGCACTTAGTGACCCTGTGACCTGATATGCAAATGAGGTCATGGTCACCATGGTGCCCCTTCTCCCCAGGTGGAGTGTCCATGTGTGAAGTTTGGTGACTGTGGGCCCAGGAACTGCTGAGAAATGAGGAGAAATGTTTATATGAAAATACATGTATTGTGCAACCATGACGAGCAAACTTCAGACCCTACCAATCTTCAAGGTCAAGGTCAGGTCACTTGGTGTACTGGAGGTTATCCCTGGAGTGTGTATCATGTGTGTATAACATTTCAGAGCCCTAGCTCAAAAACCTAGGCCTCCAGAGCCCAAAAATGTGTTTTTAAGCACTTCGTGACCCTGTGACCTACTTAATATGCAAATTAGGTCAAGGTCACCATAGTATCCCTTCCCCCTCTGAGATGTATCCACATGTGAAGTTTGGTCACTGTGGGCCCAGGGGTTGCCGAGATATAGGTAGAAACGTTCGAACGGACGGACGTACGTACGGAGACTGTTTCAAGATCCCCCTTCGGGGCCTATCGGCTACGGCGGGGGATAAAAATCCTAGTTCACGTCTCTTCTCCTGCTGCAGCTGCATAAAAAAGCAGCTTCCTTTCCCAAAACGTCTGGGATTCGAGGAGGGTGACAAATGTCAGCTTTTCGTGGTCTTGAAAATAATAAAATGGTAACTAATATAATCCTGAATCCTGCCATGGAGTTTGTAGTGAGCGCAGGTAAATTGCACAGGATGCATGAGCGGAGTGCTGCGGTGCGTTCAATGACCTTGTGGAAAAGTCCCTCTTCAAAATAGTTTTAACAATAACTGCAACCAAATGTCTTTTTCTTCTCCTTTAGTCATTGTAGGTTGACAAAACAGCTATTAAATACACACAACTAGTTTTTGTTCATGCAGCTTGCTACCGATGCAGTCAGCGAGCTGAATGGTGAATTCTCTGACGAGCCAATCAGAGGGCATAAAATCGCTGACATCATGCTAGGGCTTCGAGAAGGCCCAGTCTCTTCAATATCAAAATCTGATTGGTTGAAGCAGCCATGTGACCGACACTAGTTTTACACTGCAGACGCCTGCAGAATTGAATGTGAAGGCCTCCGGCAGATTTCTTTACCCGGCAACAGATGATAGCTAAAATGCGATTGGTTAAAAGCTTTAATGTGGAAGTACCTGTCTGGAAGCAGCGCAGCCAGGGGAGAAGAGATGAGAAGAAGCGGACAGATTATATGGAATTATTTGATAAGTTTTCATAAAAAATAATACAATCAACTCTTTAGTTCTTTTTATTAGACCTGCAGAGGAGGCCTTGGAGGCTCTGACGGCCTGCCACTGATATATATATATATATATATATATATATATATATATATATATATATATATAATTTTTTTTTTTTCTCCAAAAAGCTCCAGAATGCTTCCCAGAAATGCATTTATAAACCACACCATTTATAAACCCTTTTTAACATTTAAAATTAAATTAAAACATTAAAAGCACCATAAAAGCCATGTTTGCTTCACAAGTCTACTCTTGATTGTAGAAAGTTGACCTCCTGTATCTGAAAAACCTGCGTAAACTGTGGCGCCTCTCCAGGCTTTGGTCTGGAACCACTACAGCTCGGAGAGACAGCAAAGTCAAAATGTTTTGTTTTTTATGGTCAAAGAAATGCACTTTTGAACCCAAACTCTCCCCTGGATAATAGATTCACTCTTCTGCCCTGCAGCAATGACCACCACTTTTCACATCATCACACCCACACACACACACACACACACACACACACACACCGGAGAGCCTCACTGGAGACGCAGCTGGGTTTTTAAAAATTCCATCGATTCAGGTCGGACTATTGGCGCTGCATTCTGGGCAGGGGAAGGAGGAAGGAGGGGATCAGATGCTGCACCATCAGCTTCATCCCACGCTGCTGTTTCAAGGGAAGACAGCCTTCCTTTGAGTTTGAACAGGTGAGCTGGAAACCTAAACAATCCTGCACAGAGCATGTAATTCACTCGTATCCAGCAGGCATCTAGCCCATTTAAGCCAGAGGTTCTGGGCTTCTTCCCACAGGACACTAATCGCTTAATCTCCACGTCACTTCCACTGCCACTTCTTGCAATTATTCCCCGGATGCTCCACTCGCCATACAGGGTGCCAGCTATTTTTATGCTCACGGCCTGCCAGCCTTTTGTGTGCGTTGTGGAGATATCAACAATGGGAGCTGACAGTGAAGTGTAGACAAAAAAGGAAAAAATCAGACTATTGATTCAACCTATCTCTTACGCCTTTTCAATTGCCTTTAAGTGCTCATGGCGCCTGCGAGGGTCTGGACTTGTTCAGGGGAATCGCTTAATTCCAGACAGCAGCCATTGTGTAATGTAAGAACAAAAAGGATGCCTCTTCTATGAAAAGAAGAAGAAAAAAGTTAACAAAGGTGGAAACTTAGCTGCTGTGAGGAATCGTCTCGGGACTTTTCTTTAACTAAACTGTGGTTAGAAGATAGAGACGACTCTGCTTTTGTTAGGCAACTACAATTATGTCCCATCAGTGTCAAGAGTAGACGCCATGGCCACTGTACTCTCCTGTTACTCTGAGAGCTTTGAGGTGTGCTGTACGCTCAGAGGCTTCAGGCTGAGTGCAGGATTCTGATTCAGCTACATAAACAACAACATTTAGGCCGACTAAAATCCTGTGTTCGCTAACAGTGTTTGCTCTGTGATGGACTAGTGACATGTCCAGGTGTACCTGCCTTCACCTGTCCAGGTTTACATGTCCTCACCTGTCTAGCTGTATTGTGTCCTCACCTGTCAGGCTGTATTGTGTCCTCACCTGTCAGGCTGTATTGTGTCCTCACCTGTCCAGCTGTATTGTGTCCTCACCTGTCCAGCTGTATTGTGTCCTCACCTGTCAGGCTGTATTGTGTCCTCACCTGTCAGGCTGTATTGTGTCCTCACCTGTCCTCACCTGTCTATGTGTATCATATCCTAAACTGTCCTCACCTGTCCATATGTATCATGTCCTCACCAATAGTCAACTGTGATTGGACCCTCAACAGGATTCATTTGTCTCTGCTTTATGTGTGTTTCATATGTGCACTTCTGTTTGGCAGCTGTGGGCTGGTAGAACGGCTCATGTCTCAATGAGAATGTTTCAGGTTCGATTCTACATCTGTCCACATGTCAAAGTGTCCTTGCGCAAGACACCAAACCTCAAATTACTACCAATTAATGGATTAGGGCGCCTTGAAAATGAGAGAAACAATTTTTGCGTCATTGATCTTCATGCTTTGCTCCAACTGTGACCTGGGGTGTCGTGTTTGAGACTTCAGGTCTACATACATCAGTTTTTAAACTTTATTCACAGTTAATATGCAATGTCGAGAATGCATTTAAAACATTACCCAGGATTTATTTTAAGAACACATCTTTACTATTATCAGAACTTACATCTACCTTTAATGTTTTTTTCATCCAACCTGAGGGGGTGAGCAGGAGAACCAATCACAGTTGGTCAGAACCTGGGGTCACCAGATCATGGACCTCTGGAAATACCCCCAATAAAGCCACACAACTAAATGTCTGCTCATTTTCAGATCTTTTTTTTTTTTTATCATTAGACTATGAAAGTAATATCTTAATTGATTACATTGATTCATTGCAAAAACAACCCACTTTTAAGAACAAATAGCAGCAGTATTGATCTGCTGTGCAACTAAATGACAGAAAGTTGAGGGATTGAACAGAGGAACCAACAAGTATGAGGGACTGTGATACACTTGAGTTCCACTGATCCTTCAAAACAAAGCCTTCCATCAAATGTGAACCAGGTTTCAGTGGGATTTTCATTTATACCGCTTACGGTCTTAAACCCTGAGCCCCCCCCCCCCCCCCCGCATCTCAGCGCTCTGATAGCTTGGATGGTTATTACTCAGCCCGCAAGGTAGCAAACAGGTTTTTCACTCCAGACTCATTCCTTAGAGAAGCTTAGAGGGGTAACAGAGCCTCTGGAGCCACTGGGGTCTATAGTCAGCCATCATCTGGCAGAAAAGGGGGGTGGGGTATGTGTGTGTGTGTGTGTGTGTGTGTGGGGGGGGGGTACCTGGATGGCAGCTTATTTTATTGGTTTCCTGTAAGAACCACATGAACATCTGGACATGTCGTTTTGAAGGGAGCACTCCAGGGCTGCAGTGGCATTACAGGGAGCTCTCAGGGATCTCAAGCGCTTTCAGGTGGTACCAGTTCAAAGCAGCCTCTTCCAGATGACCAGAAGTCATATCTCTAATGGAGGGAAATCTCTTCTGGCAGTCACTGAGTCTGACACACGTGACGGGGCTGCAGAGAAGTGTTTACAACCATGATGTCTGCACATAAATGTTATTGCAGGGAGGGTACACACGTGGCCACTAATGACATATTCAGGGATGTAAGGCGCTTTTGTGCAGGCTTTTCCCAGGCTCCATGTGACTCCAACATGCAGCCGAGCGCTCTACCATCAAAGGCGGCAGGCCAAAGAAGGCAGATTGCCTCTATTCAGATGGGTGCCGTGCTTGTCACAGTGGTGATGACAAACAGGCTGCATGAGCGCGACTCGCACTCATTTGTCAAACTTGCTCTGACATCAAGAATGCTTCGGCTTTCAGGACTGATAAGAGGTGCAGTGTAATCCATCTTCAAGTCAGTTCAAAAATACAATGGGTGACTGTATGCTTTTCATCGCGTTGAATGGATGGATGATAAAAGGAGGTAAAAAAAATACAGTATGTCAAAGTCTTTCATGTGAGGGTCCTGAAGGCTTCAGGATGAAGAGAAAACACCATTAAATGGGCCAGTAGGTAAAATAAGCCGGGTGCTCTTCCTAAGCAAGTAAAACACCAAATAATGACGCGGTTACACATTAGGAACGTACTCGAGCAATTCAGTTTGGACTCAAGTAACACAATAGTAAGGAAATCACAACCATGTGACGAGTAACCTAACATGAGCAAAGAAGCCTGATGATATTAAATATATTATTTAAAAGTTGGCATTTTAATGAAAAATACCAGGACATTTGAATTCATGTTTCCCCAAAGACATGTGAGGTCATTTTCTTTTTAGGTGGATTCATAATTGAGATAATCTGTCTTGAATTTTGTGCTGCAGTGGATCTCATTCTTGGAGGCCTTGGCGTTTGCATGTTCTTTCTGTGCACGGTATGGAATTATAGTGGGAAGGTGGTCTGATTGTTTAACTTGTACACGGTGGATGTACATAGGAATCTGTGTAGTTTTATACTTGAATTCAGTGTTTTTAAACCATAACTTGGTAATGGATTATCAGTATCTTTTAAAACTTCTGTTGTTGCTTTTGTTAGTTTTATCCATTGTGAAGAACTCATCAAGTTGTTTGCTTTATTATCTACATCGTGTGCCTCATATTGCCCATTTCTCCACTAAGCGGCTCTGCAATTAGTACTATTTTGTTCAAATTCAGTCTAATATTTCTTGTTAATACTACTATTTAGTGCTAATGACCAGAGAACCATTCGTGTGGATCATTAATGGACATAAACTATCTCACCAAAACAAGAGAATCAGTGGTTTGATGCAGTGTGGCATCACAGGAAACAAAGCAGAGAACCACATTTAAATTTTGATCATTGTTTCCCCATATGGGGAATTATTCTGCCGATAAACATCTGCTTTAAAGCGAGGTGGTAATGAAAACCATACTCTGTGCTGGATAAGACAACAAACCACGACTGTCTGCAGACTTCATTTTTCATTTTAACAGATGGATGTCAAATGACTCTACTGGATCAGTTTGCTGCCCTCTTCCTCGGCTCACCTTTCGCCCCGGGAATGGAACAATCCACGCAGCAACATAAGCATGCAACCAGATAACCTTCATTACCTCTCACCAAAACTAATGGGACTTTCACAATCTGAGAACAAATACAGCACTGAGAGTCAAACTGGCTCCTTATCAAACACTGAGCAGAAAAGGGTGTGATTGTCTCCAAGCGAGGCCGCAGTTTACACATGGAGTCAGCTTTGTGGACAGAACTGCTCACAAATTGCCCTATTTTGCTGGAATTGCATCCAAATCATTGAGTGTAATAGGTGTAAGAGCAGTGAAGAGATGCAATAAACCAAAATCTATCCAGATGTAAAATGAGGTAAGAGGATTTTTAGTGACTCACAATCTTGGAACGTCAACTTAAATCAGACTCAAAAACATTTTGATAAATTATAATGCTACATTGTTTTTTACTTGATGCTAAAAGAGCTTAATCCTACATTTGTTGTCCCCTGGGAAAATAGTATAGCCGTTCTTCAGAAGTAATCGTATTTTACAGCATTGTGGTTCCCCTCTGGTCTGCACATACACATTTTGTTTGAGATTTGGGGAGACAATTTATGTTTCTGAGACATTAAAGCTGCTTCACGAGCAGACAATTAAAATGACTGAAATGAATGTATTTCCAACTGTGAGGAAAAAGACAGTTAAGGCTCAGGCATCAAGAGTGAAAGTCACAATAGTAACTCCAACATATCACACACATGCGTTTTGAAGCTAATTTTCATTGCTGTCAGACTTCCCGAGAGATTTCTGTCCCGGTTCACACTCAGACACTGAGGCATGGACAGAAACAGGGCAATCAGGAATACTCTCAGAGACCTTATTTACAAGCAACATGACCAGGAACTCAAACAAAAACAGCAAGAAAGCAGAACACAATGAGACAGAACTAAAGACTAACCTGGGCACTTTGAACTAGAAAAACTGAACTTACAGAAGTCCCAACACAGGCACACTACCCCAGCTAAGAACCACTGCAAACAAAAGTATTAAGACCCAGATGCTACCTCTAACACAGAGCTACAAGCCACGCCCCAAAACTCTGTAGGGTTTTTTTCTGAAGTACTGCTTTGGAGCTTGCGTCAAATCACGTGACTGATGAGGTTTGGACCACTTCAATGGTTCACTCAGACGGAATCAGCTGACTGGTTTAGTTCAATGGGCGAGTCTTTGAAAGACTGGTGGGTCTCAGTTCTATTTAAAATGGATGAACGCGCTATGCGTTGCCTATCTGCGAGAGCGTGTTCTCTACAGCAGGGGAAATTGTCTCCAAAAAGAGAAACCGCCTAAAACCCTTGACTGTGGAGAAACTGGTGTTTTTAAATAAAAATGCATAAGCACCCTGCAGTTCACCCAAGCACCATAGGCCCATACCCCCCATGCCCCCATGTACATAAAATATATATGTCAATAATAATTGTCAAAATAATTTTATATGTGTGTGTGCGTAAAAATTACAAGTCAATATTTTTGTTTTTATCTGCATAGTTAGTATATATATATAACCATAACCTTTTTAGCAATGATTCTGGCAGTAGTTTATTTATCTATTATTCATTATTTATTCAATGCGGGCCTGAGGAGCAAATTTCATTCATGTTTTTAACATGTTGAATGACAAAGTATTGTCAAGTATTGGTAGGATCGAGCAAGAAGGAAAAGCAAGTTCGCTTCAGTTTTATTTAGAAATGGATACTGTATTAATCCCCCAGAGGGGGGGATTCATGTGTTCAGCAGTCAACATACATTCAAGGACATACAAAAACACAGAGTAGAAGTAACCAACCATGGTAATAATAATAACAAATTGTCGTGTGCAAATACAGCACAAATCCAAGTGCACACTTGCTAGGGGTCAACAACCTTTTGGATGGCTGCAGTACAACCAATACGCCAGCAGACGACCCACAAGTTTTTAATGAATGAAGCTTCGAGTAAAGAACCAATTTTCTAACACAATGGTCCAAAAGGGTTCAAAGCCTCATAAAGCGTCATTTGGACATCACTAGAGACAGGTTTAACGCAGAGCAACACAGACTGAGGCGAGGCGAGGCAAGGCACAGCAGGGTATAACTAACTTTAGATAGTTTTACAGTCCAGCGCCAGGTCTTAATCTGATGCCAACTTTATAGAGGCCTTGTTGGGTGAAGCCACGCCTTGCCAGGTGAATCCACTCAGGTAATCAGAGTCTGCACTCCTCCACACCTCACACAGCGTGCAGCACACGCACACCTAGGAAAAAGGAAAGGAGGGAGGGAGAAGGGAAAAGTGCTGCCACTTGGCAGAGCCAGAGATAGAGGTCATGACAATTTCACATTAAAATGCTTTGTGTTCAGTGAATTTAAAAGGTGGATGTTGTTGTGAGAGTTTTATCCTGGAAGTGGAAGTCAATGCATAGTCAAGCCTCATCCACCTGTGGTTTATTATTTGCATAGATAATTTAAGAGTCTATTTGCGTTCATGACATATAGATATGGACAGTGTGCAAACTATACCGGCTTTAATACAATAGCGTTTGGGGGGGGTTAAAGAGTTTATGGACATTACCTTCAAACAGAAGCACCACAGTCCTGACTGGACATCACATCAATGTCCAAACTGGACCTCTGTATGACGTGACGCAATAAAAAATAAAAACCCTGAAAATATTGACCACACCTGGAATCAAACCCAAACCTCTTTTACGATCAGCTGGACTCTAGTCCACTGTAACAACGACACAATCTAGTTGTCATTGATTCTTACAATAATTTTGTAAACATGTCACTTACATATGGCTAGCTTTAAAAAGTACACTGGACAAAAATATAAATGCAACACTTTTGTTTTTGCTCCCATTTTTCATGAGCTGGACTCAGATTTAAAAACACTTTTTGTATCCACAAAAGACCTATTTCTCTCAAATATTGTTCACAGATTTGACTAAATGTGTGTTAAGCCCCGTTTCCACCGCACAAAAGTGCAGGGACGGAACGGAGCGGTACGGCAAAGCGTAACCGGAGCCAAATCCAGAACCCATTTCCACCGCAGAAAGGAGCTTAAAAAGTAGGCGGGGCTTAAGAGCTCCGCAGATATGTGACATGTCCCTTTGGAGTGGTTGTTTCCGGAAAATCCCAAATTCCTGCGGTGGAAACGCGAACCGTAATGGACTATACATTTCTATCCCTGCACTTTTTGTGCAGTGGAAACGGGGCTTTAGTGAGCACTTCTCCTTTGCCGAGATAATCCACCCCACCTCACAGGTGAGGCATGTCAAGATGCTGATTCGACAGCACGAATACTACACAGGTGGGTCTTAGGGTGGCCACAATAAAAGGCCAGTGATGGAGCGTTTCTGAAAAGTGGCATTTATACCCTATTTCCAAAGAGAAAGAGTTAAAGTTAGGTCTCCATAGCCTGTCCATGCGCTAACTGGCCCCAAATTTCCCGTTTTATTAGATGACATACATGTGCTTACTGAAATTCTCAGTCACTGTCAAGAAGTGAGAACCCATTCAAGGCTGCTTGTATCTTTAATGTAGTGTTTTGTCTGGATCTGCTGTCTATCCTTATCTGACTGACGTGACGCTGAAATTCAGCAAAGAATCAATAACTAGGCATGTGAATCAAATGTGTCTGCACCTTTTTCAGCATCAACACATATTCAAATACACAAATCAAACATATTTGAGTAGTATTTTTCATTTATTAAAACAGAACTGGGCATCAAAGAACAGAAAAACATGCTTTCTTTATAAAAAACCTTCTCTTCAAGGCACAGATGTTATGAATGCCAGACCTGTACAGAGTCAACCACCTCTACACAGGACCAGAGTTGCTGGATGTTTAACAGAAAAATATATTAATATTGATATTATGGACTGTTCCTGAAACATAAACTCAACAATGGGTGAGACTTGATCCAATAGCTTTGATCCCAAGTTGAAAGCTTTATCATGAAGGCTTTGATCCCAAGTTGAAAGCTTTATCGTGAAGGCTTTGATCCCATGATCAAGGTTGTTGACGTCATAAGATGCTGGAGCCTTTCATCTTGCTAAGATGTCAGCAAGATGAAAGCTTGACAACATCACGTAATGTCTGTATATAAAGCACCTGCTCGCACAAGTAGTAGCAGTACTGGAATAGTCGCTGGACAGCAATCACCACGTTGATACTTTCTTTAAAAGCAGATTTGAGAGACCTTGAAAACATTTGAAAAATGACTGAATGGTCCAATTGCAGAGGCGAAGATTTAAGGCAAGACCCTGTGTGTAACGTTGCTAAGGAGATGTTTGAGCTGCAAAGTCATGTCAATGAACACCAGAAAAAACGTCAGCGTGTTCAGAAAAATGAGGACAGGATGATGGAGAAGCTCAAAGCTCTGGCGGAGAGGCTCCAGCAGGTGGTGGAGGAGCAAGACAGCCTGCTGGCTGAGAAGGAGACCCTCAAAAATGAGAACAATACCCTTCTGGCTGAGAAGAAGAACCTCCAAACTGAGAATAGTACCCTTCTGGCTGAGAAGCAGAACCTCATAACTGAGAATAGTACCCTTCTGATTGAGAAGGAGAACCTCCAAAAAGAGAACAATACCCTTCTGGCTGAGAAGGAGACTCTCAAAAATGAGAACAATACCCTTCTGGCTGAGAAGAACACCATCCCTGCTGAGAAGGACACCATCCTCACTAACTACAACACCCTGTTGGCTGAGAAGGAGATTCTCAAAAATGAGAACAATACCCTTATAGCTGAGAATGAGAACCTCCAAACTGAGCAGTGGGCTCCGGCCAGGACCCTCTGTGCTGAGTACAACACCCTGTTGGCTGAGAAGAACACCATCCATGCTGAGGAGGACACGCTCCTCACTAACTCCAACACCCTGTTGGCTGAGAAGAACACCAGCCATGCTGAGAAGGACACGCTCCTCACTAACTCCATCACCCTGTTGGCTGAGAAGAACACCATCCATGCTGAGGAGGACACGCTCCTCACTAACTCCAACACCCTGTTGGCTGAGAAGAACACCATCCATGCTGAGAAGGACACGCTCCTCACTAACTCCAACACCCTGTTGGCTGAGAAGAACACCATCCATGCTGAGAAGGACACGCTCCTCACTAACTACAACACCCTGTTGGCTGAGAAGGACACCATCCTCACTAACTACAACATCCTGTTGGCTGAGAAGGAGACTCTCAAAAATGACAACAATACCCTTCTAGATGAGAATGAGAACCTCCTATCTGAGCAGTGGACTCTGGCCAGGACCCTCTGCGCTAAGTACAACACCCTGTTAGTTGAGAAGAACACCATCCATGCTAAGAAGGACACCCTCCTCGCTAAATACAACAACCTGTTGGCTGAGAGAGAGACTATCTTGGCTGAGAGGAAAGCATTCCATCTTGAAAATATCTGGCTAGAGCTGACCAACCAGGACTTAGAGGAGAAACTCAAGAAGAAAAGAGGCTTCTGGGGGCGGGTCTTTAAAAAGCAGTGAACAATGCCAACAGAGAGAAGAAGGCCAGAGAGAAAGTGGACAAGGCCAAGAAGGTTTCAGAGGTGGAAGAATTCCAAAACAACAAAAGAGTCCATTGTCAATGCGTGTACAGATGGACCCAAATGCAGACTCCAAAGTTTCCATAAAAACAGGTTTATTTTAGTAATAGTCAAAGGAAGCCACAGCGTAAACAGAAGTGCCAAGATGACGAGACGAGCTGAGACAGACAACAGAGGGAAAGGGTTTGAATACATAGGGAGAGGGAGGGCCCAGGTGTAACTCACAATGACAGGTACACACAAAGGGAGAAGGTCATTGGTTGGTTGGAGCATCATGTGTTCATAGTAAAATGTTGAAACACTTCTGAGGAAAATAAACAATAAGTACACATTAGTTTTTAGTTGTCCTGGTCTCCTTATTCTCAATTATTTGTGTTGTTTTTGAGGTTTATTTGAATCAGAAAATAAATTAAGTAAATGATTAAACTGAATCATTATATCTGGCATCCAGAATGGCAGATATACAGTATATATTTATATATACATAGGATTTTACAGTTTTTTTCCATCCAACATTCGGATTTTTTTTACTAGTATCGATAAATAATATGATGTTGATAGGGCAGAACTAATTATATTCTATGTATTCTATGACAATATTAAATGTAACACAATACACACTACAGTCATATTTTAACATTGTTTATTGTGTATTTAGCCATGTATTATTCATGTATTTATCTCTACAAGCTTTGTGAAACAAACAATGCGCATTTTTTTTTTTCCGCCGTCACTCAGAAACTTTCTGAGCAGAGCGCCACTGCAGATTTTCAGGTGAGGGAGGGGCGGAGGGGCGGAGCCTCACCTCTCACGAGGTGAACGACACAGCGGAAGTGCTACTGACCGATTCAGTGAACGACTCTTTCGAGTTTCGTGCTGACTCGGGCATGTGAGCTGAATGACAGAAACGAGGTGAGTCGGTCATTCGTGCTGAACTTCACCTCCAAGCTGACTCGAGCTCCTGAAAGCCTCATGTGAATGTAAGGAGCCGGAAGCTGCTGTGCTTAGCAGCTAGCATTAGCGGCTCGGCAACTAGCTGCTTTTAGCAGCTTTTTTATCATTACAGCTGCTTTTAGCAGCTAATTTAGCATTACAGCTGCTTTTAGCAGCTATTTTAGCAGCTATTTTAGCAGCTATTTTAGCATTACAGCTGCTTTTAGCAGCTCTTTTAGCATTACAGCTGCTTTTCTCACAGGGCGACCAAAGTGAGTAATGGAGTTCGACTAGCAGCAGAACAGTGACACTTATATTTTCCCCTCTGCGGCTGGAGGCTGGAGCAAGAATGACTCAGTAAACGAGTTTATGAACGTGATTACTCGTGAGTCACTGTTCAGTAAAGTGACTCGTGAGTTTTGAACGATTCGTTCAAATTCGATCATCACTACTTCAGATGTGTCTGAGGTGGGGTCCCTCCCCCCCTCCAATGCAGAGGCTGTTGAAGAAGATGGGCTGCGCGCTTACAGAGACTGCGTGCCAAGTCACGACCGCCTAGCGGCGGGTTGTAAAACCTCCCCTCCCATGCCCTATGTGCCTTGTCTTGAAAATATGTTGTAATCTGTGTTGATGCTTCAGATGTGCCTGAGGTGGGGGTTTTTTCTTCTTAATTACAAACTGTACTCCCTCAGAGCACACATTGAAATCTGCCCTTTTGTCCTCTCCTCACCTCTTGTTGTCTCTCTTTTCCCCAAGCTTCATATGCAATTTCATTGTACTTTTACAATGACAATAAAGTAAATTGTGATTCTGAAAAAGTGACTAATACAATAAACATGGTGTGGTAGTAGGTAGTATGTAGTAGTAGGGTGTGGCAGCTCCAATCTTAATACTATCACATTGATTTCAGACCAAGAACAAACTTAAAATAAATGTTATTTTCCCTTCAGATTGAAGAGTAGAAAGCGATACACCATACCTGAAAGTTTCATTGAGATATCTTGATTATTAAAGAAACTAGTGTTTTTATGGAAAAAGTAGTTTTTGGTTACAGTTTTCTGCAGTAATTCCCTTTAAGACAATTCCACTAATTAGTAAACTTCTTTTGCCAATTAAATTCCTCATTTGTTAAGATATCTGAATGATTTTGGAGCCACTTTCTTAGTTTCCCCCCCTGCTCTTTCCAGTGACACCAGCTACATTCGATTTGGTTGACTTTTTAATTTTTCTTCACATACCTACACTGAGCAGCAGCGGTCCAAATTATGCCTTCAAGACGTCGTCTCCATACCTCCAGAAGATGTCTTCAGGGCAGCCAGAATAAAAGCTTTTGGTACGTCTCTCCTGGACATTGTATGGACGTCCTGACCACTAGCGGAACAAACCAGAGCAGAGTCGGGGGTGGTGCACATGACCGGGCATCATAACATAATTTTACAAAATACACATGCCCGCAACAGTGGGGCTTACAAGCTTCAGCACCACAAAGAGCCATTCTGAAGTCCATCAAAAGGACATGAAGTATAACATACCATGGGAACAACAAAAACATTAAAGCTGCAAGCAGCATTGGTCAGGACTTTGCGCCTTGTGGGACTCTGGCCCATTGGGGTGGGCCCAATCATGGCCTCTGGCCCCATTTAATATTGATCACGTTGTAGCGCGCAGGAACGGGAGTCGGAGGTGGCGTGTCAAAAGACAGTGCCAGCGTCGGCAGTGTTATTGACATTCAGAAGTTAACTCAGAACAGTCACGGAACGGACTCTCAACTCGACGGTTGCTAACACGCTAACTCCAAACAGGAGGAAACCAGGTATCAACTGTCCCACCGGAACCCTTTAACCTAACTTAGGTTCCGTGGGTGAATTATGGAAACTCACTACAACGTAAACATTTTGAAGGTTTTAACCTAAAAGGACTTTTATTTTGAAAAATGGGTGGGGGGACCCAACTGATTAGCAAGTGATTCGAAAACCCAGCCCCCCTATCAGGCCACCCACCAAAAATCAGCTCAGTCGAACAAGCTGTGTCAACATGCTAACTAGCATGCTGGGCTGTGATCTACCTGAAATTCACACAGGTTGCTCCTCAGGGGTCCTTGACCTAGAATCTGGTCTTATCTCATAAGCAAATATGTTAAGCTAACTAGCTTACCATTAGCATTAAAATGCATTGAAAGCATTAGCATTATGTCACAGTGCTTATTAGCATTTTATGTGGTCGACAGTGCAGTCCTTAAACCGTTTCTCCCTGCACTTAAACCCCTCACTACACACTTTATACACTGTTCTCAGAGAGGAATTCATATTTTCTCACATTTCTGTCTTGTTTAAAAACTCCCAATGTTCAAAACTTGGTAGATTTTAAAACATAAACATACCCCTGCCTGTTGGCTGCGACCGCAGGTACCTTTGTCGGTGCAGAACATTTTGTCGACATTGTAGGATTTGTCAGGAACAAAACATGCAAACATGCAGCACTTCAGAGTCTCACTGCTATCGATCAGACATTGATGTATATTTGGCAAGTTGAACGCATTCGCGTACATGAGACACGGCACGGGGATTGATTGACAAGGGTCTACAGTCCTTTAGCCAATCAGGACACAGAATGCAATGTGCAGGTTCTCCCTTAGCCAATCAAGATGCAGAATACTACATGTTCATATGCTGTTAAAAAAAAAAGCATGCAAAATTGCACACAAAAAAGTCCGCGAAACAGCGAGATCGCGAAAGGTGAACCGCATTATAGTGAGGGACCACCGCATTGATCAGGAGAGTTTCCTCTGTTATCATACTAGTAAGTAAGTGAGTCAAAAACATTTATTTATATCGCACTTTTCACAGTCAAAAAGCCATAAAGTGCTTCACAACACAGTTAAAAACATCAGAATGTACATAAAAAATATAAATGGCCAAGACAACATCAAATCATAACAGCCCAAAAGTAGCAAATTAAAAGCCTGAATGAATAAATGAGTCTTGAGTTGACTCTTGAAGGCATCATCAGACTCAACTGAGCGCAGGGAGGGCAGAAGATCATTCCAAAGCCGAGGAGCAACAGTTTGGATCGGTCACCTCTCGCAAGAAAGGTGACCGATCTATTACTATAATTCGATAATAATTCTATACTATTCAGGAAACTGATGCGCCATTCACCCTTAGAGGAGATATCATTTGTGTGCAAATTGCAGACTTCCTCTTGGATTTAGGTCCAGGGTATCAGCATGTGATTTGTAGGTCTGCAGGAGACAAATCCCAAATTCCTGCGGTGGAAACGCGAACCGTAATGGACTATACCTTTCTATCCCCGCACTTTTTGTGCAGTGGAAACGGGGCTTTAGTGAGCACTTCTCCTTTGCCGAGATAATCCACCCCACCTCACAGGTGAGGTATGTCAAGATGCTGATTCGACAGCACGAATACTACACAGGTGGGTCTTAGGGTGGCCACAATAAAAGGCCAGTGATGGAGCGTTTCTGAAAAGTGGCATTTATACCCTATTTCCAAAGAGAAAGAGTTAAAGTTAGGTCTCCATAGCCTGTCCATGCGCTAACTGGCCCCAAATTTCCCATTTTATTAGATGACATACATGTGCTTACTGAAATTCTCAGTCACAGTCAAGAAGTGAGAACCCATTCAAGGCTGCTTGTATCTTTAATGTAGTGTTTTGTCTGGATCTGCTGTCTATCCTTATCTGACTGACGTGACGCTGAAATTCAGCAAAGAATCAATAACTAGGCATGTGAATAAAATGTGTCTGCACCTTTATCAGCATCAACACATAATCAAATACACAAATCAAACATATTTGAATAGTATTTTTCATTTATTAAAACAGAACTGGGCATCAAAGAACAGAAAAACATGCTTTCTTTATAAAAAACCTTCTCTTCAAGGCACAGATGTTGTGAATGCCAGACCTGTACAGAGTCAACCACCTCTACACAGGACCAGAGTTGCTGGATGTTTAACAGAAAAATATATTAATATTGATATTATGGACTGTTCCTGAAACATAAACTCAACAATGGGTGAGACTTGATCCAATAGCTTTGATCCCAAGTTGAAAGCTTTATCATGAAGGCTTTGATCCCAAGTTGAAAGCTTTATCGTGAAGGCTTTGATCCCATGATCAAGGTTGTTGACGTCATAAGATGCTGGAGCCTTTCATCTTGCTAAGATGTCAGCAAGATGAAAGCTTGACAACATCACGTAATGTCTGTATATAAAGCACCTGCTCGCAGAAGTAGTAGCAGTACTGGAATAGTCGCTGGACAGCAATCACCACGTTGATACTTTCTTTAAAAGCAGATTTGAGAGACCTTGAAAACATTTGAAAAATGTCTGAATGGTCCAATTGCAGAGGCGAAGATTCAAGGCAAGGCCCTGTGTGTAACGTTGCTAAGGAGATGTTTGAGCTGCAAAGTCATGTCAATGAACTCCAGAAAAAACGTCAGCGTGTTCAGAAAAATGAGGACAGGATGATGGAGAAGCTCAAAGCTCTGGCGGAGAGGCTCCAGCAGGTGGTGGAGGAGCAAGACAGCCTGCTGGCTGAGAAGGAGACCCTCAAAAATGAGAACAATACCCTTCTGGCTGAGAAGAAGAACCTCCAAACTGAGAATAGTACCCTTCTGGCTGAGAAGCAGAACCTCATAACTGAGAATAGTACCCTTCTGATTGAGAAGGAGAACCTCCAAAAAGAGAACAATACCCTTCTGGCTGAGAAGGAGACTCTCAAAAATCAGAACATTACCCTTCTGGCTGAGAAGAACACCATCCCTGCTGAGAAGGACACCATCCTCACTAACTACAACACCCTGTTGGCTGAGAAGGAGATTCTCAAAAATGACAACAATACCCTTATAGCTGAGAATGAGAACCTCCAAACTGAGCAGTGGGCTCCGGCCAGGACCCTCTGTGCTGAGTACAACACCCTGTTGGCTGAGAAGAACACCATCCATGCTGAGGAGGACACGCTCCTCACTAACTCCAACACCCTGTTGGCTGAGAAGAACACCATCCATGCTGAGAAGGACACGCTCCTCACTAACTCCATCACCCTGTTGGCTGAGAAGAACACCATCCATGCTGAGAAGGACACGCTCCTCACTAACTCCAACACCCTGTTGGCTGAGAAGAACACCATCCATGCTGAGAAGGACACGCTCCTCACTAACTACAACACCCTGTTGGCTGAGAAGGACACCATCCTCACTAACTACAACATCCTGTTGGCTGAGAAGGAGACTCTCAAAAATGACAACAATACCCTTCTAGATGAGAATGAGAACCTCCTAACTGAGCAGTGGACTCTGGCCAGGACCCTCTGCGCTAAGTACAACACCCTGTTAGTTGAGAAGAACACCATCCATGCTAAGAAGGACACCCTCCTCGCTAAATACAACAACCTGTTGGCTGAGAGAGAGACTATCTTGGCTGAGAGGAAAGCATTCCATCTTGAAAATATCTGGCTAGAGCTGACCAACCAGGACTTAGAGGAGAAACTCAAGAAGAAAAGAGGCTTCTGGGGGCGGGTCTTTAAAAAGCAGTGAACAATGCCAACAGAGAGAAGAAGGCCAGAGAGAAAGTGGACAAGGCCAAGAAGGTTTCAGAGGTGGAAGAATTCCAAAACAACAAAAGAGTCCATTGTCAATGCGTGTACAGATGGACCCAAATGCAGACTCCAAAGTTTCCATAAAAACAGGTTTATTTTAGTAATAGTCAAAGGAAGCCACAGCGTAAACAGAAGTGCCAAGATGACAAGACGAGCTGAGACAGACAACAGAGGGAAAGGGTTTGAATACATAGGGAGAGGGAGGGCCCAGGTGTAACTCACAATGACAGGTACGCACAAAGGGAGAAGGTCATTGGTTGGTTGGAGCATCATGTGTTCATAGTAAAATGCTGAAACACTTCTGAGGAAAATAAACAATAAGTACACATTAGTTTTTAGTTGTCCTGGTCTCCTTATTCTCAATTATTTGTGTTGTTTTTGAGGTTTATTTAAATCAGAAAATAAATTAAGTAAATGATTAAACTGAATCATTATATCTGGCATCCAGAATGGCAGATATACAGTATATATTTATATATACATAGGATTTTACAGTTTTTTTCCATCCAACATTCGGATTTTTTTTACTAGTATCGATAAATAATATGATGTTGATAGGGCAGAACTAATTATATTCTATGTATTCTATGACAATATTAAATGTAACACAATACACACTACAGTCATATTTTAACATTGTTTATTGTGTATTTAGCAATGTATTATTCATGTATTTATCTCTACAAGCTTTGTGAAACAAACAATGCGCATTTTTTTTTTACCGCCGTCACTCAGAAACTTTCTGAGCAGAGCGCCACTGCAGATTTTCAGGTGAGGGAGGGGCGGAGGGGCGGAGCCTCACCTCTCACGAGGTGAACGACACAGCGGAAGTGCTACTGACCGATTCAGTGAACGACTCTTTCGAGTTTCGAGCTGACTCGGGCATGTGAGCTGAATGACAGAAACGAGGTGAGTCGGTCATTCGTGCTGAACTTCACCTCCAAGCTGACTCGAGCTCCTGAAAGCCTCATGTGAAGGTAAGGAGCCGGAAGCTGCTGTGCTTAGCAGCTAGCATTAGCGGCTCGGCAACTAGCTGCTTTTAGCAGCTTTTTTATCATTACAGCTGCTTTTAGCAGCTAATTTAGCATTACAGCTGCTTTTAGCAGCTATTTTAGCAGCTAATTTAGCATTACAGCTGCTTTTAGCAGCTATTTTAGCAGCTATTTTAGCAGCTAATTTAGCATTACAGCTGCTTTTAGCAGCTATTTTAGCAGCTATTTTAGCAGCTAATTTAGCATTACAGCTGCTTTTCTCACAGGGCGACCAAAGTGAGTAATGGAGTTCGACTAGCAGCAGAACAGTGACACTTATATTTTCCCCTCTGCGGCTGGAGGCTGGAGCAAGAATGACTCAGTAAACGAGTTTATGAACGTGATTACTCGTGAGTCACTGTTCAGTAAAGTGACTCGTGAGTTTTGAACGATTCGTTCAAATTCGATCATCACTACTTCAGATGTGTCTGAGGTGGGGTCCCCCCCCCCCCTCCAATGCAGAGGCTGTTGAAGAAGATGGGCTGCACGCTAACAGAGACTGCGTGCCAAGTCACGACCGCCTAGCGGCGGGCTGTAAAACCTCCCCTCCCATGCCCTATGTGCCTTGTCTTGAAAATATGTTGTAATCTGTGTTGATGCGTCAGATGTGCCTGAGGTGGGGGTTTTTTCTTCTTAATTACAAACTGTACTCCCTCAGACCACACATTGAAATCTGCCCTTTTGTCCTCTCCTCACCTCTTGTTGTCTCTCTTTTCCCCAAGCTTCATATGCAATTTCATTGTACTTTTACAATGACAATAAAGTAAATTGTGATTCTGAAAAAGTGACTAATACAATAAACATGGTGTGGTAGTAGGTAGCATGTAGTAGTAGGGTGTGGCAGCTCCAATCTTAATACTATCACATTGATTTCAGACCAAGAACAAACTTAAAATAAATGTTATTTTACCTTCAGATTGAAGAGTAGAAAGCGATACACCATACCTGAAAGTTTCATTGAGATATCTTGATTATTAAAGAAACTAGTGTTTTTATGGAAAAAGTAGTTTTTGGTTACAGTTTTCTGCAGTAATTCCCTTTAAGACAATTCCACTAATTAGTAAACTTCTTTTGCCAATTAAATTCCTCATTTGTTAAGATATCTGAATGATTTTGGAGCCACTTTCTTAGTTTCCCCCCCTGCTCTTTCCAGTGACACCAGCTACATTCGATTTGGTTGACTTTTTAATTTTTCTTCACATACCTACACTGAGCAGCAGCGGTCCAAATTATGCCTTCAAGACGTCGTCTCCATACCTCCAGAAGATGTCTTCAGGGCAGCCAGAATAAAAGCTTTTGGTACGTCTCTCCTGGACATTGTATGGACGTCCTGACCACTAGCGGAACAAATCAGAGCAGAGTCGGGGGTGGTGCACATGACCGGGCATCATAACATAATTTTACAAAATACACATGCCCGCAACAGTGGGGCTTACAAGCTTCAGCACCACAAAGAGCCATTCTGAAGTCCATCAAAAGGACATGAAGTATAACATACCATGGGAACAACTAAAACATTAAAGCTGCAAGCAGCATTGGTCAGGACTTTGCGCCTTGTGGGACTCTGGCCCATTGGGGTGGGCCCAATCATGGCCTCTGGCCCCATTTAATATTGATCACGTTGTAGCGCGCAGGAACGGGAGTCGGAGGGGGCGTGTCAAAAGACAGTGCCAGCGTCGGCAGTGTTATTGACATTCAGAAGTTAACTCAGAACAGTCACGGAACGGACTCTCAACTCGACGGTTGCTAACACGCTAACTCCAAACAGGAGGAAACCAGGTATCAACTGTCCCACCGGAACCCTTTAACCTAACTTAGGTTCCGTGGGTGAATTATGGAAACTCACTACAACGTAAACATTTTGAAGGTTTTAACCTAAAAGGACTTTTATTTTGAAAAATGGGTGGGGGGGACCCAACTGATTAGCAAGTGATTCGAAAACCCAGCCCCCCTATCAGGCCACCCACCAAAAATCAGCTCAGTCGAACAAGCTGTGTCAACATGCTAACTAGCATGCTGGGCTGTGATCTACCTGAAATTCACACAGGTTGCTCCTCAGGGGTCCTTGACCTAGAATCTGGTCTTGTCTCATAAGCAAATATGTTAAGCTAACTAGCTTACCATTAGCATTAAAAAGCATTGAAAGCATTAGCATTATGTCACAGTGCTTATTAGCATTTTATGTGGTCGACAGTGCAGTCCTTAAACCGTTTCTCCCTGCACTTAAACCCCTCACTACACACTTTATACACTGTTCTCAGAGAGGAATTCATATTTTCTCACATTTCTGTCTTGTTTAAAAACTCCCAACGTTCAAAACTTGGTAGATTTTAAAACATAAACATACCCCTGCCTGTTGGCTGCGACCGCAGGTACCTTTGTCGGTGCAGAACATTTTGTCGACATTGTAGGATTTGTCAGGAACAAAACATGCAAACATGCAGCACTTCAGAGTCTCACTGCTATCGATCAGACATTGATGTATATTTGGCAAGTTGAACGCATTCGCGTACATGAGACACGGCACGTGGATTGATTGACAAGGGTCTACAGTCCTTTAGCCAATCAGGACACAGAATGCAATGTGCAGGTTCTCCCTTAGCCAATCAAGATGCAGAATACTACATGTTCATATGCTGTTAAAAAAAAAAGCATGCAAAATTGCACACAAAAAAGTCCGCGAAACAGCGAGATCGCGAAAGGTGAACCGCATTATCGTGAGGGACCACCGCATTGATCAGGAGAGTTTCCTCTGTTATCATACTAGTAAGTAAGTAAGTCAATAACATTTATTTATATCGCACTTTTCACAGTCAAAAAGCCATAAAGTGCTTCACAACACAGTTAAAAACATCAGAATGTACATAAAAAATATAAATGGCCAAGACAACATAAAATCATAACAGCCCAAAAGTAGCAAATTAAAAGCCTGAATGAATAAATGAGTCTTGAGTTGACTCTTGAAGGCATCATCAGACTCAACTGAGCGCAGGGAGGGCGGAAGATCATTCCAAAGCCGAGGAGCAACAGTTTGGATCGGTCACCTCTCGCAAGAAAGGTGACCGATCTATTACTATAATTCGATAATAATTCTATACTATTCAGGAAACTGATGCGCCATTCACCCTTAGAGGAGATATCATTTGTGTGAGGGCCTTTTTTGGGTGAAAATCTTATTTAGAAAGGCAAATTGCAGACTTCCTCTTGGATTTAGGTCCAGGGTATCAGCATGTGATTTGTCGGTCTTCAGGAGACAAATCCCAAATTCCTGCGGTGGAAACGCGAACCGTAATGGACTATACCTTTCTATCCCCGCACTTTTTGTGCAGTGGAAACGGGGCTTTAGTGAGCACTTCTCCTTTGCCGAGATAATCCACCCCACCTCACAGGTGAGGCATGTCAAGATGCTGATTCGACAGCACGAATACTACACAGGTGGGTCTTAGGGTGGCCACAATAAAAGGCCAGTGATGGAGCGTTTCTGAAAAGTGGCATTTATACCCTATTTCCAAAGAGAAAGAGTTAAAGTTAGGTCTCCATAGCCTGTCCATGCACTAACTGGCCCCAAATTTCCCGTTTTATTAGATGACATACATGTGCTTACTGAAATTCTCAGTCACTGTCAAGAAGTGAGAACCCATTCAAGGCTGCTTGTATCTTTAATGTAGTGTTTTGTCTGGATCTGCTGTCCATCCTTATCTGACTGACGTGACGCTGAAATTCAGCAAAGAATCAATAACTAGGCATGTGAATAAAATGTGTCTGCACCTTTTTCAGCATCAACACATATTCAAATACACAAATCAAACATATTTGAGTAGTATTTTTCATTTATTAAAACAGAACTGGGCATCAAAGAACAGAAAAACATGCTTTCTTTATAAAAAAAACCTTCTCTTCAAGGCACAGATGTTATGAATGCCAGACCTGTACAGAGTCAACCACCTCTACACAGGACCAGAGTTGCTGGATGTTTAACAGAAAAATATATTAATATTGATATTATGGACTGTTCCTGAAACATAAACTCAACAATGGGTGAGACTTGATCCAATAGCTTTGATCCCAAGTTGAAAGCTTTATCATGAAGGCTTTGATCCCAAGTTGAAAGCTTTATCGTGAAGGCTTTGATCCCATGATCAAGGTTGTTGACGTCATAAGATGCTGGAGCCTTTCATCTTGCTAAGATGTCAGCAAGATGAAAGCTTGACAACATCACGTAATGTCTGTATATAAAGCACCTGCTCGCAGAAGTAGTAGCAGTACTGGAATAGTCGCTGGACAGCAATCACCACGTTGATACTTTCTTTAAAAGCAGATTTGAGAGACCTTGAAAACATTTGAAAAATGACTGAATGGTCCAATTGCAGAGGCGAAGATTTAAGGCAAGACCCTGTGTGTAACGTTGCTAAGGAGATGTTTGAGCTGCAAGGTCATGTCAATGAACTCCAGAAAAAACGTCAGCGTGTTCAGAAAAATGAGGACAGGATGATGGAGAAGCTCAAAGCTCTGGCGGAGAGGCTCCAGCAGGTGGTGGAGGAGCAAGACAGCCTGCTGGCTGAGAAGGAGACCCTCAAAAATGAGAACAATACCCTTCTGGCTGAGAAGAAGAACCTCCAAACTGAGAATAGTACCCTTCTGGCTGAGAAGCAGAACCTCATAACTGAGAATAGTACCCTTCTGATTGAGAAGGAGAACCTCCAAAAAGAGAACAATACCCTTCTGGCTGAGAAGGAGACTCTCAAAAATGAGAACAATACCCTTCTGGCTGAGAAGAACACCATCCCTGCTGAGAAGGACACCATCCTCACTAACTACAACACCCTGTTGGCTGAGAAGGAGATTCTCAAAAATGACAACAATACCCTTATAGCTGAGAATGAGAACCTCCAAACTGAGCAGTGGGCTCCGGCCAGGACCCTCTGTGCTGAGTACAACACCCTGTTGGCTGAGAAGAACACCATCCATGCTGAGGAGGACACGCTCCTCACTAACTCCAACACCCTGTTGGCTGAGAAGAACACCATCCATGCTGAGAAGGACACGCTCCTCACTAACTCCAACACCCTGTTGGCTGAGAAGAACACCATCCATGCTGAGAAGGACACGCTCCTCACTAACTACAACACCCTGTTGGCTGAGAAGGACACCATCCTCACTAACTACAACATCCTGTTGGCTGAGAAGGAGACTCTCAAAAATGACAACAATACCCTTCTAGATGAGAATGAGAACCTCCTAACTGAGCAGTGGACTCTGGCCAGGACCCTCTGCGCTAAGTACAACACCCTGTTAGTTGAGAAGAACACCATCCATGCTAAGAAGGACACCCTCCTCGCTAAATACAACAACCTGTTGGCTGAGAGAGAGACTATCTTGGCTGAGAGGAAAGCATTCCATCTTGAAAATATCTGGCTAGAGCTGACCAACCAGGACTTAGAGGAGAAACTCAAGAAGAAAAGAGGCTTCTGGGGGCGGGTCTTTAAAAAGCAGTGAACAATGCCAACAGAGAGAAGAAGGCCAGAGAGAAAGTGGACAAGGCCAAGAAGGTTTCAGAGGTGGAAGAATTCCAAAACAACAAAAGAGTCCATTGTCAATGCGTGTACAGATGGACCCAAATGCAGACTCCAAAGTTTCCATAAAAACAGGTTTATTTTAGTAATAGTCAAAGGAAGCCACAGCGTAAACAGAAGTGCCAAGATGACAAGACGAGCTGAGACAGACAACAGAGGGAAAGGGTTTGAATACATAGGGAGAGGGAGGGCCCAGGTGTAACTCACAATGACAGGTACACACAAAGGGAGAAGGTCATTGGTTGGTTGGAGCATCATGTGTTCATAGTAAAATGCTGAAAATACTTCTGAGGAAAATAAACAATAAGTACACATTCGTTTTTAGTTGTCCTGGTCTCCTTATTCTCAATTATTTGTGTTGTTTTTGAGGTTTATTTGAATCAGAAAATAAATTAAGTAAATGATTAAACTGAATCATTATATCTGGCATCCAGAATGGCAGATATACAGTATATATTTATATATACATAGGATTTGACAGTTTTTTTCCATCCAACATTCGGATTTTTTTTACTAGTATCGATAAATAATATGATGTTGATAGGGCAGAACTAATTATATTCTATGTATTCTATGACAATATTAAATGTAACACAATACACACTACAGTCATATTTTAACATTGTTTATTGTGTATTTAGCCATGTATTATTCATGTATTTATCTCTACAAGCTTTGTGAAACAAACAATGCGCATTTTTTTTTTTCCGCCGTCACTCAGAAACTTTCTGAGCAGAGCGCCACTGCAGATTTTCAGGTGAGGGAGGGGCGGAGGGGCGGAGCCTCACCTCTCACGAGGTGAACGACACAGCGGAAGTGCTACTGACCGATTCAGTGAACGACTCTTTCGAGTTTCGTGCTGACTCGGGCATGTGAGCTGAATGACAGAAACGAGGTGAGTCGGTCATTCGTGCTGAACTTCACCTCCAAGCTGACTCGAGCTCCTGAAAGCCTCATGTGAATGTAAGGAGCCGGAAGCTGCTGTGCTTAGCAGCTAGCATTAGCGGCTCGGCAACTAGCTGCTTTTAGCAGCTTTTTTATCATTACAGCTGCTTTTAGCAGCTAATTTAGCATTACAGCTGCTTTTAGCAGCTATTTTAGCAGCTATTTTAGCAGCTATTTTAGCATTACAGCTGCTTTTAGCAGCTCTTTTAGCATTACAGCTGCTTTTCTCACAGGGCGACCAAAGTGAGTAATGGAGTTCGACTAGCAGCAGAACAGTGACACTTATATTTTCCTCTCTGCGGCTGGAGGCTGGAGCAAGAATGACTCAGTAAACGAGTTTATGAACGTGATTACTCGTGAGTCACTGTTCAGTAAAGTGACTCGTGAGTTTTGAACGATTCGTTCAAATTCGATCATCACTACTTCAGATGTGTCTGAGGTGGGGTCCCCCCCCCCCTCCAATGCAGAGGCTGTTGAAGAAGATGGGCTGCGCGCTTACAGAGACTGCATGCCAAGTCACGACCGCCTAGCGGCGGGCTGTAAAACCTCCCCTCCCATGCCCTATGTGCCTTGTCTTGAAAATATGTTGTAATCTGTGTTGATGCTTCAGATGTGCCTGAGGTGGGGGTTTTTTCTCCTTAATTACAAACTGTACTCCCTCAGAGCACACATTGAAATCTGCCCTTTTGTCCTCTCCTCACCTCTTGTTGTCTCTCTTTTCCCCAAGCTTCATATGCAATTTCATTGTACTTTTACAATGACAATAAAGTAAATTGTGATTCTGAAAAAGTGACTAATACAATAAACATGGTGTGGTAGTAGGTAGTATGTAGTAGTAGGGTGTGGCAGCTCCAATCTTAATACTATCACATTGATTTCAGACCAAGAACAAACTTAAAATAAATGTTATTTTCCCTTCAGATTGAAGAGTAGAAAGCGATACACCATACCTAAAAGTTTCATTGAGATATCTTGATTATTAAAGAAACTAGTGTTTTTATGGAAAAAGTAGTTTTTGGTTACAGTTTTCTGCAGTAATTCCCTTTAAGACAATTCCACTAATTAGTAAACTTCTTTTGCCAATTAAATTCCTCATTTGTTAAGATATCTGAATGATTTTGGAGCCACTTTCTTAGTTTCCCCCCCTGCTCTTTCCAGTGACACCAGCTACATTCGATTTGGTTGACTTTTTAATTTTTCTTCACATACCTACACTGAGCAGCAGCGGTCCAAATTATGCCTTCAAGACGTCGTCTCCATACCTCCAGAAGATGTCTTCAGGGCAGCCAGAATAAAAGCTTTTGGTACGTCTCTCCTGGACATTGTATGGACGTCCTGACCACTAGCGGAACAAATCAGAGCAGAGTCGGGGGTGGTGCACATGACCGGGCATCATAACATAATTTTACAAAATACACATGCCCGCAACAGTGGGGCTTACAAGCTTCAGCACCACAAAGAGCCATTCTGAAGTCCATCAAAAGGACATGAAGTATAACATACCATGGGAACAACTAAAACATTAAAGCTGCAAGCAGCATTGGTCAGGACTTTGCGCCTTGTGGGACTCTGGCCCATTGGGGTGGGCCCAATCATGGCCTCTGGCCCCATTTAATATTGATCACGTTGTAGCGCGCAGGAACGGGAGTCGGAGGGGGCGTGTCAAAAGACAGTGCCAGCGTCGGCAGTGTTATTGACATTCAGAAGTTAACTCAGAGCAGTCACGGAACGGACTCTCAACTCGACGGTTGCTAACACGCTAACTCCAAACAGGAGGAAACCAGGTATCAACTGTCCCACCGGAACCCTTTAACCTAACTTAGGTTCCGTGGGTGAATTATGGAAACTCACTACAACGTAAACATTTTGAAGGTTTTAACCTAAAAGGACTTTTATTTTGAAAAATGGGTGGGGGGGACCCAACTGATTAGCAAGTGATTCGAAAACCCAGCCCCCCTATCAGGCCACCCACCAAAAATCAGCTCAGTCGAACAAGCTGTGTCAACATGCTAACTAGCATGCTGGGCTGTGATCTACCTGAAATTCACACAGGTTGCTCCTCAGGGGTCCTTGACCTAGAATCTGGTCTTATCTCATAAGCAAATATGTTAAGCTAACTAGCTTACCATTAGCATTAAAAAGCATTGAAAGCATTAGCATTATGTCACAGTGCTTATTAGCATTTTATGTGGTCGACAGTGCAGTCCTTAAACCGTTTCTCCCTGCACTTAAACCCCTCACTACACACTTTATACACTGTTCTCAGAGAGGAATTCATATTTTCTCACATTTCTGTCTTGTTTAAATAATCCCAACGTTCAAAACTTGGTAGATTTTAAAACATAAACATACCCCTGCCTGTTGGCTGCGACCGCAGGTGCCTTTGTCGGTGCAGAACATTTTGTCGACATTGTAGGATTTGTCAGGAACAAAACATGCAAACACGCAGCACTTCAGAGTCTCACTGCTATCGATCAGACATTGATGTATATTTGGCAAGTTGAACGCATTCGCGTACATGAGACACGGCACGGGGATTGATTGACAAGGGTCTACAGTCCTTTAGCCAATCAGGACACAGAATGCAATGTGCAGGTTCTCCCTTAGCCAATCAAGATGCAGAATACTACATGTTCATATGCTGTTAAAAAAAAAAGCATGCAAAATTGCACACAAAAAAGTCCGCGAAACAGCGAGATCGCGAAAGGTGAACCGCATTATCGTGAGGGACCACCGCATTGATCAGGAGAGTTTCCTCTGTTATCATACTAGTAAGTAAGTAAGTCAATAACATTTATTTATATCGCACTTTTCACAGTCAAAAAGCCATAAAGTGCTTCACAACACAGTTAAAAACATCAGAATGTACATAAAAAATATAAATGGCCAAGACAACATAAAATCATAACAGCCCAAAAGTAGCAAATTAAAAGCCTGAATGAATAAATGAGTCTTGAGTTGACTCTTGAAGGCATCATCAGACTCAACTGAGCGCAGGGAGGGCGGAAGATCATTCCAAAGCCGAGGAGCAACAGTTTGGATCGGTCACCTCTCGCAAGAAAGGTGACCGATCTATTACTATAATTCGATAATAATTCTATACTATTCAGGAAACTGATGCGCCATTCACCCTTAGAGGAGATATCATTTGTGTGAGGGCCTTTTTTGGGTGAAAATCTTGTTTAGAAAGGCAAATTGCAGACTTCCTCTTGGATTTAGGTCCAGGGTATCAGCATGTGATTTGTAGGTCTTCAGGAGACAAATCCCAAATTCCTGCGGTGGAAACGCGAACCGTAATGGACTATACCTTTCTATCCCCGCACTTTTTGTGCAGTGGAAACGGGGCTTTAGTGAGCACTTCTCCTTTGCCGAGATAATCCACCCCACCTCACAGGTGAGGCATGTCAAGATGCTGATTCGACAGCACGAATACTACACAGGTGGGTCTTAGGGTGGCCACAATAAAAGGCCAGTGATGGAGCGTTTCTGAAAAGTGGCATTTATACCCTATTTCCAAAGAGAAAGAGTTAAAGTTAGGTCTCCATAGCCTGTCCATGCGCTAACTGGCCCCAAATTTCCCGTTTTATTAGATGACATACATGTGCTTACTGAAATTCTCAGTCACAGTCAAGAAGTGAGAACCCATTCAAGGCTGCTTGTATCTTTAATGTAGTGTTTTGTCTGGATCTGCTGTCTATCCTTATCTGACTGACGTGACGCTGAAATTCAGCAAAGAATCAATAACTAGGCATGTGAATAAAATGTGTCTGCACCTTTATCAGCATCAACACATATTCAAATACACAAATCAAACATATTTGAATAGCATTTTTCATTTATTAAAACAGAACTGGGCATCAAAGAACATAAAAACATGCTTTCTTTATAAAAAAAAACCTTCTCTTCAAGGCACAGATGTTATGAATGCCAGACCTGTACAGAGTCAACCACCTCTACACAGGACCAGAGTTGCTGGATGTTTAACAGAAAAATATATTAATATTGATATTATGGACTGTTCCTGAAACATAAACTCAACAATGGGTGAGACTTGATCCAATAGCTTTGATCTCAAGTTGAAAGCTTTATCATGAAGGCTTTGATCCCAAGTTGAAAGCTTTATCGTGAAGGCTTTGATCCCATGATCAAGGTTGTTGACGTCATAAGATGCTGGAGCCTTTCATCTTGCTAAGATGTCAGCAAGATGAAAGCTTGACAACATCACGTAATGTCTGTATATAAAGCACCTGCTCGCAGAAGTAGTAGCAGTACTGGAATAGTCGCTGGACAGCAATCACCACGTTGATACTTTCTTTAAAAGCAGATTTGAGAGACCTTGAAAACATTTGAAAAATGACTGAATGGTCCAATTGCAGAGGCGAAGATTTAAGGCAAGACCCTGTGTGTAACGTTGCTAAGGAGATGTTTGAGCTGCAAGGTCATGTCAATGAACTCCAGAAAAAACGTCAGCGTGTTCAGAAAAATGAGGACAGGATGATGGAGAAGCTCAAAGCTCTGGCGGAGAGGCTCCAGCAGGTGGTGGAGGAGCAAGACAGCCTGCTGGCTGAGAAGGAGACCCTCAAAAATGAGAACAATACCCTTCTGGCTGAGAAGAAGAACCTCCAAACTGAGAATAGTACCCTTCTGGCTGAGAAGCAGAACCTCATAACTGAGAATAGTACCCTTCTGATTGAGAAGGAGAACCTCCAAAAAGAGAACAATACCCTTCTGGCTGAGAAGAACACCATCCCTGCTGAGAAGGACACCATCCTCACTAACTACAACACCCTGTTGGCTGAGAAGGAGATTCTCAAAAATGACAACAATACCCTTATAGCTGAGAATGAGAACCTCCAAACTGAGCAGTGGGCTCCGGCCAGGACCCTCTGTGCTGAGTACAACACCCTGTTGGCTGAGAAGAACACCATCCATGCTGAGGAGGACACGCTCCTCACTAACTCCAACACCCTGTTGGCTGAGAAGAACACCATCCATGCTGAGAAGGACACGCTCCTCACTAACTCCAACACCCTGTTGGCTGAGAAGAACACCATCCATGCTGAGAAGGACACGCTCCTCACTAACTACAACACCCTGTTGGCTGAGAAGGACACCATCCTCACTAACTACAACATCCTGTTGGCTGAGAAGGAGACTCTCAAAAATGACAACAATACCCTTCTAGATGAGAATGAGAACCTCCTAACTGAGCAGTGGACTCTGGCCAGGACCCTCTGCGCTAAGTACAACACCCTGTTAGTTGAGAAGAACACCATCCATGCTAAGAAGGACACCCTCCTCGCTAAATACAACAACCTGTTGGCTGAGAGAGAGACTATCTTGGCTGAGAGGAAAGCATTCCATCTTGAAAATATCTGGCTAGAGCTGACCAACCAGGACTTAGAGGAGAAACTCAAGAAGAAAAGAGGCTTCTGGGGGCGGGTCTTTAAAAAGCAGTGAACAATGCCAACAGAGAGAAGAAGGCCAGAGAGAAAGTGGACAAGGCCAAGAAGGTTTCAGAGGTGGAAGAATTCCAAAACAACAAAAGAGTCCATTGTCAATGCGTGTATAGATGGACCCAAATGCAGACTCCAAAGTTTCCATAAAAACAGGTTTATTTTAGTAATAGTCAAAGGAAGCCACAGCGTAAACAGAAGTGCCAAGATGACAAGACGAGCTGAGACAGACAACAGAGGGAAAGGGTTTGAATACATAGGGAGAGGGAGGGCCCAGGTGTAACTCACAATGACAGGTACACACAAAGGGAGAAGGTCATTGGTTGGTTGGAGCATCATGTGTTCATAGTAAAATGCTGAAACACTTCTGAGGAAAATAAACAATAAGTACACATTAGTTTTTAGTTGTCCTGGTCTCCTTATTCTCAATTATTTGTGTTGTTTTTGAGGTTTATTTGAATCAGAAAATAAATTAAGTAAATGATTAAACTGAATCATTATATCTGGCATCCAGAATGGCAGATATACAGTATATATTTATATATACATAGGATTTTACAGTTTTTTTCCATCCAACATTCGGATTTTTTTTACTAGTATCGATAAATAATATGATGTTGATAGGGCAGAACTAATTATATTCCATGTATTCTATGACAATATTAAATGTAACACAATACACACTACAGTCATATTTTAACATTGTTTATTGTGTATTTATCCATGTATTATTCATGTATTTATCTCTACAAGCTTTGTGAAACAAACAATGCGCATTTTTTTTTTTCCGCCGTCACTCAGAAACTTTCTGAGCAGAGCGCCACTGCAGATTTTCAGGTGAGGGAGGGGCGGAGGGGCGGAGCCTCACCTCTCACGAGGTGAACGACACAGCGGAAGTGCTACTGACCTATTCAGTGAACGACTCTTTCGAGTTTCGAGCTGACTCGGGCATGTGAGCTGAATGACAGAAACGAGGTGAGTCGGTCATTCGTGCTGAACTTCACCTCCAAGCTGACTCGAGCTCCTGAAAGCCTCATGTGAATGTAAGGAGCCGGAAGCTGCTGTGCTTAGCAGCTAGCATTAGCGGCTCGGCAACTAGCTGCTTTTAGCAGCTTTTTTATCATTACAGCTGCTTTTAGCAGCTAATTTAGCATTACAGCTGCTTTTAGCAGCTATTTTAGCAGCTATTTTAGCATTACAGCTGCTTTTAGCATGTGTAGGGGTATCAGCATGTGATTTGTAGGTCTTCAGGAGACAGACAATTGAGTTTGGTGGCCCTTGGAGTTTTTCTAGGTGGCGCTAGAGAGCACATTTTGGTAAATTTTTACACTTCCTTATCACTTTTGCAAGTCTTGATAAGCGTGCCAAATTTGGTGAGTATTTGACCATCTTTGGTGGGTCAAATGTGGGCTAATATATGAATTTCAGGAGGCCTCCGGAGTCCCTGACATACGAAATACAGCCTTTTCGGCTCGCTCCATAAATAAAGAAGAGAGAAACGTTGAGAGCATGTTGTCTAATCTGAGTGAGAACCAACACTTTTGGATCAGGATGAGTTGGATAGATTATGTGCCTGATAAATGATCCTCCATCCTGTGATCAAGATTTTAAAGGTCCCATATTGTGCATAATTCACTTTCTAATGGCTTTCTAACAGCAAGATGTGTCCCTACAACTGTACATGAGGTCCCACAAGTGAAGACAGTCTGTCATCTCCACTATTTAAATATGAACACTAGTGAACGTGTGCTCATACAGTCAAATCAGAGATTTTCCCTTCATGACATCATCTGAGGACATCATCGCCCTCTCTGGTAGTGGAGACTCACTTTGACCCTCCCACAGCCAGATGAGCTCTTCCTCCTGAGAAACGCGAGATTGGAGTAGGTGTGACAGACACATCTCATTAGCATTTAAAGCACAGTCTCAAAAGGAGATCCTTGAAAGCTGAAGCCCTGCATGTTCTCCAGGTCTCTCTACTTCCGAATGAGCAGCTCGTTGTCTGGCTTTGTGCTGAATGGTGGTGATCCATCAGGACCTTCAGGGGAGGGACACATGGAGAACATACAGGACTGTGGCCCTTCCTGGTCTGAGTTTGAGAACCCTGATTCAAAGGAACAGACCCAGAAACAGCCTGTTCTCAGTGGAGCCACTTGAGGGACTTTTCGACTGGATGAAGTTCAAGACTCTTGGTACGTCCCAAAAGTCCCTCCAAACTCCTTATCTATCAACTTTCACTTAACCCGGAAGTGTTTTGTGTCGCGGCCATGATAAGGACTGTCCAAATTCTCAATAAGCACAGGAAAGGAGGCTTGTTGCTTCCTTCAGAGCCTCCTTTAGCCTAGGAGCCACTGATGCATCTTTTATCAAAGGAGACCAGCTCATGCTGCCCCACAATTCCTTGCGGCGACAACTTTTACCCGCTCATCCATGTGTTCAAAGAAACTCAGAATGTCAGAAAAAGAACACAGACCATGTAAGTTACCAACACAATAATCCTCATTGAACAATTTTATATAATAGAGGGACTTTTTGGACATACCCCAAGGCTGGATTTGGGGAAATACACTTTGAATACAATGTTGTTGGACCTCTGATACCAATGACAAATTGTTGAAAAACTGTATAACATGGGGCCTTTAAAAGTCAACATTCATTGTTGATGCATTGAAGTAAATATGACATGAAGTCATTTTAAACCTGCTTCAATTAGGTTTAAATGCAACAATAATAAATGCATTGTTACATCTTCAGCTGGTTAGTTTTTACAAAGACACCAAGTTAACTGTGAATGGTAAAGAACTGTAATTTCTACTATTGGACAATTCAAATTTTTCATTTAGGTTTCACCCAGCATTCCCACAATAATAAAACAGACCAGAGAAAGTCATTTCAACTCTGCAGACCCCAAATGGCAAATGTCCCAGCAGTTTTCTATTTGCACAGATGAATGTTGAGTAAAAGTATAATTATTAGTATAATGTCCTTTTTTGGTATCTACAGGTTGTAGATTCAAGAAGGTTTTTCGAAGACGTTGCACTGATCATTGTAGTTTATTGACTGGAATCAAGTCGACTGCGAAAGCATGCAGGAGTTTGTTGACTTGGCCTTCAACAGTTTTCTTCCAATTAGAAACCCTAGAATAGATTTTCAGTTACAGAGGCAGAGTGACACCCCAATGAGCACAGGCATGGATAAATGTGTTGGTGCCCTCGCAGCTAATTGAAACAAAGCTTCATCCCCTCCTGAGAAATGATGAAATTAAAAGCAACTGTCTCTCAGATACCTGCAAGCCATCAGCATTTTATAAAGCTAAGACAGTGTGAAATAAGATTAATTATTGCTTATACTACAAAGATGTTCAGAAATACCCTGGGTGGATTTGTTCATGCTCTGAGAAAACATTTCTCATAATAAAGTCATTGTTATACTCCAAGCTGATTCTTTATCTATGTTAGACATCGTCGGGAATGTAATCAGATATTGATGTTAGAACAGAGAAAAATTAACTTTCTTATGGTTGTGTGGATCATCTAAAATGGACCTAATCATGTGAGGTAATATCATAAACATAGGCTGCACTGGTTACATCAAGTTGGAGGAGATTTCTGCATTTCATGACCCCCCCACATCAAACCATACACTCTTATCTCACAGTTGGTATTGGTTGTGTGTACAGTCTTCTTACCTGCGACACTTCACCGCAAGGCTTCCTCCATTCATCTTCAACACCATAGTTCTAAAATAAATGTATTTTAATGAAATGTAAACTTAATATATCCTCAAGTTCCTAATTTTGCTAAAAATGGAGCCACCTTGAATTGTACCAGTTTATAGTTTCTGTCATATTAATTACACCACACACATGCACACACACACACAGGTCACCCTGAAGTTTCAAGAAACAGACAGTTTCTATGAACCGTCACTGTTTTTTGGGGGGAAATTGGAAAAGTGAACAAAAACCACAGCAAATCATTAAAAAGCCAGGCTGTAGTTTCCTAAAATGCATATTGACAGCCAAGCCTTTAAACACAAGACAGAATATGAGCTTTTTGGCAAGTCACATGAGCACCATGTTCACAGGAAAAAATGAGAGCGCCTCTCTAAGAAAACAAAACTCCACCTTCTGTGAATGATTGAGGGAGTTTGGTCTGTTTCACTTTGTTCCACCTGGCACAGGATGATCAGCTGTGTGCAGGACACACACATAAAATCTCCAGATTACCAAGTTGTCCTGCTTCAAAACACATTTCCTCTGACTGAGAAAACTCCTGATTCCAAAATGACAATTGACCCCAAAACACTCAACTCAAAGCATACCAGAACCACGAGAAACAATCACTGCACTATCCTGAAGAGGCCGTTCTGAATCATGATCTGAATTCTGACAAACATCAAGAGGAAGAGCTTCAGCAAGTCTGAAGAAGTTATTAAAAACAACACTTTATGTCCTATCTGTGCAGCTCAGGTGACAGGATTGTGATGCAAGGCCTTCATCACCTTTAAGAGAAACTGGGATTCAGTTTCATACCAAAGGAGAGCAAATGGAAGCAATGAGGATCGTACCATCAATCTTGGAATTTTCTGATAAAGTATTAACCACCGCAGCAGATCTACTGATTTATTACAGACAAAAACAAGCACAAACTTGATATTTTACAATTATAGTTGTGGAGGTGATCCACTTCACTACCCAATCAAACATTCAAAAACTATAAACAAATAATTTGAGTCACTTTTCTTTGGGCTACTTTGTGGAACACACGATCTCTGGTCAGGTGAAAAACAACGAGGAGCTTCTGGTACCAAGTACACATTTGAGCATCCTCATGTTGGAACATGGTGTTTGTTCGAGACGGTCCCTGACGAGCACAGAAGCCCAACAACTGCTCACTGCTAGGTTTCTGATCGCGGTGGTCGTTCCTCCCAATCCTCCCTTTCAGGTTCCCCAGTCGTTGCCAACATGAATGTAAGACTATAGATTCAATTGACGGTCTCTTTCCAGAACCTGACCCACTCGTTTCAAGAAGGCCAAGGACTCTGGGCTGCTGTTTGGTGCATAAACACAAATAACCGGTTTTCCTCGCCACCTCAGGCCTCAGGTTGGTGACCTTCTCAGCCATCAGGACAAATCCTACCTGTGTGGCAGCCAGCCGGGGGCTTCTGAAGCTCACGAGACCACATCAGTCTTTCTGTCACAACAAGCTGCAGTCCAGGAATGGAATGTTACTACAAATACATGACAACTACTCTTATGAATTGGATTTAAAGTGCACTGATATTGATAGGTATACAGTGTATACTGTATGTATATTTATGAAGCTGGACTTCATTGTGACATATTGGCCACATATAAACCAGTGCAGGTCAACAACAGCACACAGAACATCCATCCATCCCAGGTGGAGTGGAAAGGGCAGACACTCCTGGTTGACATATCACATCCTCTCTGTGATGAATGGATGTTGCTCTATCAGGATAAAGGTGCCAGCAGGCTGATGCCTCGCAATCTGTCATAACATCTTGCTATTTTGGCGTGGTGCTCAGCGCTCTCGCCCATCAGTGAGAATATTCTCAGTTTCAGTCCGTGCTTGAGGGTCTTTCTTGGAGTTTACATGTTGTCCCTTTATATGTTTGCACTTTCCTGGATGTGCCCTGTTTTGAAGCTGAACCGCCTCAGCTGATGGATCATTAGTTTGTCAATGTCCTTTCATCAAAAAAGCCATTGCATTCCATCTTTCTTCCCAAACGGCAGAGAAGTAAATGATTCAAAAAGTGATATTGCAGATATGGCAGACAGAAGCGAACCCCAGCATCCGGTAGGGTCTCAGGAGGCAGAGCCTGATGCGAGCTGGAAAAAAGAAGAAGATGAGTGTATTACGTGCCTCCTGCTCACCTCGGGGCCAGAGGTGCCGGGGCTGTTAGCTCGCGGCGTCCTCCGCCTCCACTCAGCTCCCGGCGGCAGCCCAGGGAGGAACACGCTGGGAGACCATCCCAGTTTGCTCCACAATCAATCAGACATTGTGCTGTTTGTTGCATTATTAAGTTTCCAGGGTGCTGTAAAGTTAGATGACCTTCTGTGCATCCTACAATCCCTGGCTTGTAGCTAGAGTATAGCCCAATAGAAGAAAACAGACCTTGGATAGAATATCAAAGGTTGGATGATATTATTGTTGCGTTTCTACTTCTCTCTTATTCTTCAACCAGAGGGCGTTATTAAATATATTGGCTACAATTATCTAATGAAAGTTAGGAATGTTAACAAGAAAAGAAGCTTATTTTTTAAAGCAGACATGTTTTGTGGCTATTTGTTTGAAACATGAGGTGTTTATCTTTGGACATCTTCACAAAGTCTTCTTCACTATAATTCCTACAGTATTTATACTGTTAGATATGATGGTCCAGGCTCGACCGACAAGTGTGAAGAGAAAATTAAATGGCGTCATTGATTTATTTGGGAGCAATTTTTACCAGATACGTATTTGGAAAAATCAAGCCAAGTTTAAAAACGATGCCAAACCTTCATCCACTGCAGCATGCTCACCTGGACGACACTTAGTATATCGTTAACATTCTGCCAACACATTTCTTTAAAACAGTGTCCAACTATTTGACCTCAGAATTTTCAGTTTATTGATGGGTCTCTGGCTTTGGGAGTATTTCCCTGAAAACTGCTCTTGCAGAACCACTTCTCAAAAAACCCATCAAGATTATCGAATGGACAGAAATTACAGAGTGGATCACAAACATTGAATGAATATGTTTAAAAATCCAAGGACAACTGTGCTGCCAACTGTCATGCTTTGGGAATTATCAACACTGAGTTTCACATGTATGCTATTTCTATTAATTCTACGAATTCCACAATAAAATATTTAGTTTCTTAAGGCCACTGATTGTCCATCGACCGCCAAAATCAATTAAACCAGGGATGTGAAACAACCAACCCGAGGGCCTCAAACCTAAAATATAAAAATTACGAAGGAGACATCAGCAGAATATATTTCATTAAAAACAAACGTAACACAACACTGAGCTACACAACTAATCACAGCAAGATGCTAAGCTAAAACCATGCTCTGTCACATGACACATCTATTCTTTGTGTTTGTGAACAAATACCTTCTGAAGACTTACTGAGAGGCCAGAAACTTTTACCGACACCGTTTACAGAACAAACTACTCTCGTCTATATTTGTACTTACAATGTGTTAGTAAGTTGAAACCTTTTCCAAAAACAACCAAAACCAAACTTTTTTCTATACTTAATGCAGTTTGAGTCATGATGATCCTGCAGCTGTTCCACTGACCTGGTCATCCCCCCAAACCTCATCCTTCGCCCTGTCATATTCACGATGGCCGGCATGTTTGTTTTCAGCCCCCCCCCCCCCCCCCCCCCCCCCCCCGATCCGGGAGTGAAGCAGACCCGGAGCACGGCACCACGCAGTGTCTAGTCTTTATTATGTCAATGGGTCAGACTGGCTAATCTGTTGATAGAGCAGGATCATCAGGGGAAAAGTGAGAGAACTTACATGTTTCTATGAATCACAGAATTATTTGTGTAAACAGGAAGTTCCCCGCCCCCCTGCCCCTCCTCATGCACTGGAGCAGCCCTGCGGATCAGAAGAAAAATCTGTTTTACAAGAGTTCTCATTGGATTCCACAAGTAGAAGTGGTAGCGGGCACATGGCAATTTCACTTTGCTCAATTATTCTGGCCCATTTCTCAGCACATCTTTTGTCAGACGTCGTTACATCGTCACGTATTTATACAGACATGAAAAACACTGTCTGATGGATGTCACAGCGCCATTCTCTCCCCTCCAATAAAAAGCCAGGGAATTCTTTGAATGAGACATCAGGCTAACCCTGAGAGGAATAATTTATTGATAGACGTCAAACCAAGAGAGGGAAGAGTGAGCACAGCTCGGCTATGAGACTCACTGCAAAGACAAAAGGAATCCTTGATGAAGTTCCTTTGAAGTGCCTTTTCCAGAAGTCCTTGGAAATACATATTGATGAAGTCCAAATTGTCTGGCCTGGAGGGAGAAGCCACTCCTCGGCTTTGCTTTGCACTATAAATATTCACCAGAGAGGAGGACACGGCTCATTTCTGTGCGGGGTGGAATTATTACATTAAAATGATTGGCTCAGAGAAGGTATAATTAGAGAGGAAGGGGAGAGACTGGTGTCGTTGCTGCTCCATCCACCACTGCATTATTAATGGGGACGCCTCAAGGCTCAAGTCTTCCAAGTGTACAAAACAAAGTTATCAGTAAAATCTACACAGAACAAAAAAGGAATATGTCATTATATACAGAACAGTATCAACACAGTGTTGGAGCACATTAGCATTCGCCAGCTGCAACTTCTTGTTCTGAGGACAGGCTGAGGGTGTGCCGAGTGGATGGACGGACAAAAGAAGGATCAATAGTTGTGAACTCCCAGCAAGGGATTGACCACATCACTTGGTCAATTTAAAATCTGAAATATCGACATGAGAAAAACACGAAGTAAAGTTGATCTGTTTTTCAGCTTTTTGTTAATTTTTTGTTGTTGTTTAATTAGAACAGCTCAGCTCTCAAATAGATTTAATTGGAATTTGAAGAGCATTGGGGGTTGTTGTATGAAAACATCAGTCACCACAACCACTGACTGGATAGTGAGAAATTACATTTGATTTACAGCTTGATGGTGTTATTTCTATCAACTGCTCCTAGAAATTGATCGACAGACTAATTTTTCAGTTGAAGTTCTTGCTCCACTCTTGTGAACGTTCATTATTTATATGTTTGATGCTGAAGTTCTGCTCAGGCAGGTATGTAATATTTCTATGTCAGATGCATAGAATGAGTCCGTAAGGAACCTGGAACCGTATGATGTGGGCGTTGTCGGTCAGAGGACTATTATTTCTGGGTGATTTGGGAAGCCAAATGTCTTGTGTGAAAAGTGCAAAGTAAAGTTGTGGCCCAAAAATGGATCCTATGTTCGGTGGTTATGGGAAGACTAAAATATTTTCTAAACTCTGGAAATGAAGATTCTTAATTGTGCACTTTATTGTATTTATTTAATTTCTTTGTAAAGCTCTGTGAATTATCTTTTGTTGTAATGGTGCTCTCTTATAAATACATTTGCCTCAAAGGCCAGTATAATGGCTGCCCTCAAAGGGCCAAATGTAACTAAGATAGTATAAATGTAACTAAATGTAAACAAATATAATGTAAAATAAATGTAACTACACCTCAATTTTAAATAACTCTGACTTTATTACTTATTCATATTACAAATATTACAAATGCATTTGCATAGACATAAAACATATTTGCTAGTTACTCTGTTAAGTCTAACTTTGTCATACTTCACTCTGCTTGGTGTCAAAATGTGGACTTATATTGTCTCTTTTACAACCGACACGCCTCAGAACAAAGACAAACTGTTATTCTCCTTAAAGCGTAAACATGTATTCACCTTCCCGTCATTCATGAAACAGTCTTTCATCTGCATCCATTTTTCTCTTCCTGGACATTTTGGGATCATTTGAATTTCTCAATTCTACTTGTTAAAAATTGCATTGACGTTTATACACTGCAATCTACACGGGTAATATCATATATATGTATTTATTCATTTGATTGGGACAACACACATTAATGAGCAATCATATATGCATTGTAGACAAAATAAATAATAAATAATATAATATAATTTAATTAAATGTGCAGGTTCTAGGAAAAGGGGGGGGGGGGGGGGGGGGGGTGCGTTTGCTGCCGTGTGTGGTTTCTCATGAGGTGACTGTCCGCCATCAGGTGTAACATGGGTCACATCTTAATCTGGATATGCACAAGTGCAGAACTACTGCCTTGTCAACAAGCGCATAATTACCCTATTGTATAGAATGTTTAAACCTGCGCTTACATGTTCCCAATAGACACACAGCCCAAGGCTTGCACTCCTGCACTGCACATCTACTGGAAACAATACGGTATTTATTTTAAGACAATCAGACGTTTAAGTCATCTCGGGCCACATTAAATAACGTGGCAGGCCACATTAGGCCCGCGGACGTTGAGTTTGACACATGTGCCGTACATGCTAACATGCTATCTTCTTGTAAGGTCCACTGACTTCCAAATGTGTTATTAGTGCTTTTCATTCAGTTGGAGTCCATTCACAATCACCCTAAAGCCTGTAGAAATAGTAACTGTTTTTCAGGCTAAATTATTGCAGCATTGACACTGATGCGTCTCTGATCACATCGAGCAATGCAGTACAGAATTCTTCTGAGAATTCAAAGTCTTACTACAATCTTTATTGAGTCAATTTTACCTAAATACATGCAATCTGCTGGGAAAGTCTCAATTTTCAAGTGCATTTACCGTCTCCTTGCCAATGATCACACACTGATCAAAGGCGGAGGCAGCAGCGCGGCTTTCACAGGGAAGCAATTTTATCCAATTCCTCTTCGTCTGAACCACAGACAAATGTCACAGTCCTGAGATTCGTACAGTGAAACGTCCCGGCGACACATCGCCGTATCCTTTGGGACCTCGACCGAGTGACTGTGACCATGCTGGCGGCTCCTGTTGCTTCACGCAGCAATTTCTGGTATTTCAACATCAGTGATGCGATGCTGCATGGTTCAATTCGCCCGTCGTCTTCTTCTTTTTACAAGGAGACATTAGAATCCACACAGTTATATGATATTATATACTTTTAAGGTCATCAGTATATTTGCGATACTAAACAGCTGCAGTCTGTCGACAGCTTGTTGGCTCTAAGGAGCCGTGAGTTATTGTCTCTCCTCCTGGACTGGCGTGAAATGTTTACTATTTGAGAGAATAATATCGTTCACATATAAACTGACATCCTCAGAGCTTCTCTACAAGCTGGGTCTTTCATCAAGAGCAAAAACTCTTTTCCCAGTTCCGTCACATATCACTGCGATCATTTATACTAATTCCTGTTACTGAACTGTCAACATAGAGGCAGCTTTCCTTTTGTTTTTGGTATTCACTTCACTTGTGAGAGATTGCAATGGGGTTTCAGAGCACGATGGTAGTTCAGCACCAAGTTAAAGGTACTTTATTCATACGAGGGCCTTTATCGAAGGCAGATCCCAGAGTCTGGCAGGGACACTCGGGTGTCACATTCTTCCTGGAGCCTGAAATCAGAACCGACACACGTGAACATTTCATGAGCCTTTCATTATAAGCCATGCAATTTCCTTATTTTTCCAGTGTGCTAATGGATAGTGATGGGCGTGCAAACGTTCATCCATATGCAAATTGCACAAGTTAGAGAAGTGGCGCTGGTCCCATGGAGTGGATATTTCTGTCATAACACTCTGCTACTTGGTTTGTTTCTCACTCTATTCTGTCAAGAGGATGGAGATTTGAAGCTTCGCACTGATTCAGGGATTCAAGTTGAGTTTGTAAACATTTTTGTCTGTATTGCTGCACAGGATTGCTTCCAACCGCTTTTTTTTTAGGTATATTTCTGTTGAAGTGATGTGATGTGCTCAAGCTCTTTTATATTTGTAGCACTTTTGTCTGCAGCAGCAAACTTCAGCACCAAAGTTACAATTCTATTTAGTTCAGCACGCAGTACTGGTTACTTTAAAACATATTGTCTATATACTTTTTGCACTATTTGACATTTTACATTTACTTTGCATGTTTTCTATGTGTGTATGTATGTGCAGTAGCGTGTGGTGGTGTTTCAGTCAGGGCCAGCAGCCCCCCCACCTGCCTTGTGGCCGCATATTATATCTTACAGTGGGAAACACCACTTTACAATCAAAAACGTTTTGGAGTGACCCAATGACAGACGACAGACGGCTCTATATAGCAGTGTCAGTGAACAACCACGCCACCTTATGAGTAAATGCATAAATGAAATTAATGAGTGGATGTGTCAGAATTTTTTACAACTCAACCCAGAGAAAAAGGAGGTAATTGTTTTTGGCCCCAAAGCAGAAAGGTTAAAAGTCAGTGCTCACCTTGACTCCAGGTCACTCAGGACATCAAAGCAGGTCAGAAATCTGTGTGTAGTTCTGGACTGAGGCCTCAAATTCAACAGCCACATAAACACAATAACAAAATCAGCTTATTGCCATTTGAACAATATTGCAAGAATCAAAGGATTTCTTTCATACATACAGAACTCTTTCATACATTTATTTTTCAGTCGGTTGGATTCATGTAATGGTGTGTTTACAAGCCTCGGTAAAAAGTCTGTCAGCCAACTGCAGCTCGTCGAGAATGCTGCAGTGAGAGTTCTCACCACCACAAAGTGGGTGGAGCACATTACACCCGTTCTCCAATCCCTGCACTGGCTGCCTGTGTGCCAAAGGATTGACTTCAAAATCTTACTTCTGGTCTGTAAAGCTTTGAATGGTCTCGGGCTCAAATACATCTCAGATTTATTTGTAAAATACAAAACCTCCAGACCTCTGAGGTCCTCAGGAAGAGGTTTACTCAGTGTTCCAAGAGTCTGAAACAAACAAGGTTATGCAGTTTTTAGTTCCTACCTCCTCACCTGTGGAACAAACTTCCTGAACACCTGAAGACAGTTGACACACTCTCTTCTTTTAAATCAGGACTTAAAATGTTCTTATTTGCACAAGCTTTTGAATAGAAATAAAATAGATTCTACTAACTTTATTAAACTTATCTTATTGAATTATACTTTTCTACATCATTTGTTTTAATGCATTTCTTATAAAGCTTTAAAGATTTGATGTATTTATTTTGTATTTCTTTTTTATTTCTATGTAAAACACTGTGAATTGCTTTGTGTTTGAATGGTGCTCTAGAAAATAACTTGCCTTGCCTTGCCGAAGTAAAAAACTCTGGTGAACAACTCATTTAATGAGAAAGATTTATTTGCTATGGAATGAGCATTCAGGAATCTCAATCCAACACGAGGTCCAACATAGGAGATTTGAACTCCACAAACTATAACCAGTCGTCCTCTGGATAAAGTTGCTAAAGTCACTGATTGATTCCAGACACAGATTTCAGAATCACTTTTTTATTATTAAAAAAGAAAGAAAAATATTTAGAAAATATTTAGGGGCAGCAGGGCGAGCAGTGTTAGCCCTACTGCCCCTGACTGCACACCACTGCCCATAGTTCATGACCATAGCTGAGGGTAGGAATGAAGATCAACCGGTAAATTGAGAGCTTCGTCTTTTGGCTCAGCTCCTTCTTCACCACGACAGCCCGATACAGCGACCACATAACTGCAGATGCTGCACCGATCCGCCTCTCGATCTCACGCTCCATCTTCCCCTCAGTCGTGAACAAAACCCCAAGACACTTGAACTCCTCCACTTGGGACAAGGGCTCTCCACCGACCTGAAGGGGTCAAGCCACCTTTGTCCGTTAGAGAACCATGGCCTCAGATTTCGAGGTGCTGATCCTCATCCCAGTTGCTTCACACTCAGCTGCAGCATGCGCCAGTGCACAGTGAAGGCCTGCCGCCTGTCACCGCGGGCAACTCCAGAAAAGTGGGTTGTCAAGCCCTGTTGAGGAACTGGGATCCAGAGTCCAAGCAGTGGACTCTGAAACCCCTCAACATGTTTGCAACTGGTAATGCTGCTACTGTTGATGCTTCACCTGTTAATGCTCCTTCTGGTTAATGCTACTGGTTAAAGCTCCCAGTGTGGTGAAGGGGATGAGAGGCGTCCATGATGGATTCCAGCTTTGCCTGGATCCTCCTCTCACCCTCCACCATGTTCTGAATGAGGTCTGACCAGAGCCTCCTCAGCAGGTAGAGGTCCTAAAGCACTCTGAAGGACCTGAGCCTCCTCAGCAAATAGAGGTCCTGGAGGACTCTGAAGGACCTGAGCGTCCTAAGCAGGTAGAGGTCTATGGCTCTTGTACAGGGTCTGTGTTGGTGGTCCAGGTGAGTTTCTTGTTGAGTTGAATAGCCAGGTATTTGGAGGAGTCCACTGTCTCTATGTCCAAACCCTGGATGTCAGTCTTCCACCGGGAATCTAGGAGGTTCTCAACTTGACTAAAACACTTTGTTTCACCGCAAACTCAGATTCGTTTCTAAAATCTCTGCCGTGTCTTTTTTTTCTTCATGCTTTAAGTGTCAGACTCAACAAAGGAGCTCAACTGCATGATGGTGCCGCCACCATGTTCCACAAGAGGCAAATTGACTTTTGGAGGCATTGTTCTATATACGAACTGCATTTCCAAAAAGCTCTGTGTTATGTAGAACCTTTTCTGAACAGAGTGGTGTGTCCGGCTGCTTTTTTGTCAATTAATTTTGTGCAAGGCCCTCAATGGCCATCGTTGATGAAGCTCTGCTTGGTTTAGAGTCTGGCGTGTGGAACAGCCTGAAGCTGTTTACAGTTTGTCTTAGTCGGTTTTCAGTTCCACATCCAGGAAGCTATTGGACAGCTACTCTCTATTTTATTTCACAATGGCCTCAGACGTTGCTCTGTTTTTTGCCAATGTGCAGCAAAAGAATAGAACAATGTAGGTCCTGCATACTTCTCAGGATTCTGTGACAATTATTTTCAAAACAGTGTCAAATAGCTTCGTTTCTGAACCTTTTCTAACTTGTAGACATGGTAGAAATCATCCTGTCAATCAAGATCCACAAATCCCAAATTAGATCTGTAAATCTTAATACCGTCTTAATGTAACAGCAGTTTTCCAAATGTCTGCCAAGACACACATTAGACCAATTGCTATAGCTTCATTAGCTTTATTGGCTTTGGTACAGTAATATCTTTTGTAAAAAAGAAATGATTGGCTCTGTATTTCCAGAGAGAGGCTGACAGTGTTTGAATGAGTCCCAACAGGCATTAATGATTTCTAACAATCAGCATGTGCTCTTCAACAGCAGTGTATTATTGCACATTAGAAATCTCATGTTACATGTTTTTTCTTGTTTTATTCCATGTTGCACAAATTGCAGTTGTGTGTCAATTTAGAAATGTGCAATTTTAAAAAGATGAAAATAAAATCAGAATGCACAATCGAGTTAAATCCACTTTGAGGAGATTCTAAACAAAAGTATAAAAATAAATATGCAAATAGGTTCTATTTCTATTGCAAAAGGATTAAATAAATTAAAAGAACAACATATTTGACTTCAAAGTGCACAGTCAGTCACACAGGTTTGATGCATAAAAAGTAAAAAGTAAAAAACAAGGAGGAAGATTTATATTCAGACAGTAAAATACTATTTAAAAAATGTCTTTAATAAATTCTATCTTTATTTGCAGTATTGAGCCTGTTTGGATTAGAATCTAAAGTGGGACTAATCAGATAATAGTAATCGGATCAGGCAGATTGACATGCACTCCAGAAACGCAATAATCAATCGGTGACTCCTTCTAACTCATTATAGCAAGAGTCTCCTCACCTTTTCTTCTTTCTTCAAAAAATTATATTATAATTAACAAAACACATAGTTTCTCTCACTGCGAGGATGAAAGAATATGACTTTCGAAGTGTTTTGAAATATCCAATGAGATTTTAGCTTGTATAGTTTTTATTTATAATTTGGTTAATAATTTAATTTTGGTCACTCTTACACTAGCAGGTTTCAAATACATATTAAAGTTTAAAGGACCCATATTTCGCTATATTTCATGTTTCACAGTCCATCTTATGCTCATGTGGGATAATAATTTGGTTGATCCAGTATAAAACACTCAAAACTAGTGAAATTCTAGTTATTTCTGGGACTGAGCTGACGTCACCTCTCATGATGGTGGTTCTCAGCTCCTCCTCCTCCTCCACCCTCACGGAGACTGCAGCCCAGCCCACAGCCGCCTCCTCCACTCCCTCGGTGACGTAGCCAGCAGCTCATGCTCGTAGTTGTAGTAATGTACTTATAGATCTTGGTGCCTCGTTAGCGTCTTTTATTGTGGGAATAGCAGCAGGTTTCAAGAGGAGCTTCTGAGTAAGTCCAGTTTCAAAGTACCGTAGTTCTGGAAGCTTCTTTGGTGGAGAGTCGCTCGCAAACAAACAGATTCTTTGCGGAACAAAAAAAAAAGTCCAGCCACATTCGCCGCTGTGCTTCTTCTTTCGGCAAACCAAATAGTGTGGAACCATACTTGCACGCGAAAACACATTTTCTCCAAGTGGACATGAAGGTGAAAACAGTTGTCGACACAACAAAAACAGCAGCGTTCAATGTGAAGCAGCAGAGACTGAGATAGCGGCAGAGAAGAGGCTGCGCGCTCCTTGGCACATTCGTGGGCGTGTCTTGTTTTGGTTTCTCCTCATGTCAATCTTCCTGGAGGCGGGGCTTCTCCAGCTCTGTGCCGCGTCAGCAAGGTGGTGCTGCGTCATCAAATTGAATCAAGGTGTTGAGCTCCCCCACCAGTTAGAACAGAGAAAGATCACCCTTGAACTCAAGCTGGAGGGAATCAATGAAAAAAAACACTTTGGGAATGTATATGAACCACAAATAGCACTTTTATGATGTTTAAACCACAGAACAGTTGATTTAGTATAATATGGGACCTTTAAAGATTGATTTCAGTCAAAAATGTATATGTAAAAATGCTACTTTAATCACAGTAATCAGTTACTAATGTATTGATACAACAAAGCCAGTAGTGTTGGAACCGTCCATATTAAAGGCCTAGTGAAATGAAAATTCAACCTCCAAAACTCTGGCTAGGGACATTTTTATGCTAACTGGTCCAAAGGTAAAATGTTAAGACACGGCAATCTGCGAGAAAATAGCGGATAAACAGCGTCAGTTTCGTCTGCGTCTCCTCAGCCTCAGCAGCCGGCAGTTTTCACCACGGCTTTGAGGCTCCCTGACTTTTGGCAGAACGACTCGGCTTTGTAGTTCAAGCATGTCGAAGCGCTGTTCCGACTGCGCGGAATCACCGAGGATGAGTGCAGGTATCACTTCATCGTCGCAGCCTTAGTCCAGCAGTCCACTCGTCGGGCCATGCAGCTCGTCTTGGGAAGTGCGCCACTCGTAAGCAGCTCCTGCTCCGGAGGTCCAGCCTCTCTGCTGCTGAGAGGGCGGACAGACTGTCTCCCTGCCTGGTTTGGGAGACGGCTCGGCTGTGGACCCGATGGACAATATGCTGTTTCTGCTGGGCTCGGACGAGGGTGGATTGCTTTTCTCTCGGTTTTCCTGCGCCAGCTCCCGCCGCCTGTGCGCGCAGCCTTGGCTAACTCCCGGTGTTTAGCCGAGTGGGACTTCTGCGTTTTGGATGTGTTGTGCTGTTCTGTTTTCGGTTTTTGGCGGTTGCGAAATAAAAGACAAGTTTACCTTCAGCTCCAGCGTGTCCTTTTTCCGGCCACATTGGATAATGTTTTCCCCTCCTCCTTTTCTCTCCTCTCTGGTCTCTTCTAGGCTCAATCTTTCGTCAAGGCTCATAAAACGCCGACTATAACTTCAAAACACTGTAAAAACTTTGATATTTAAGACGAGAAACAACGCCAGCCAATATGAACGCCACACAACAGATCGAGATCGTGTCCAACTCGTGACATCACGCATAGGCTCCGTCCACAATGGCCACGAAGGAGAAGGATTCCCCCGATTTCATTGGCTGGAGATTCAAAATTTAAATAACTTTGTTATGCGACAACAGTGGTGCGGCAATGTCGGAGAAACCTTTCAAGTAGTACCCGAACTATTGTTTTTTTGCAAAATAGGGTGTTAGAAGATGATTCATTCTGTTGGATTCACATTTTGAAATTCAAAGGTTCTCACCAAGACTGATACCATTTGAGCTATATATGACTATTGACTGTAGCTGCATCCAGAGAGCCACTTATTAACAACACAAAATGTCTGTACAAGCCTTGCTTACAGATATTACTAATAGTTACCATTACCTCTAAAATGGTGTTTATATATAAACACTAGATGCTGCATGGCTTATCGGTGCCTGTTGACACGACGTACCAAGAGCGCCACCATCTTGGGGAGGTCACCCCCAAGGTGCTAAACATTAGATCCCAGGCTAGAAAATCCACAAAAACATTTGTAGCTCGCTTGCTAGTCCACGGAGCAACACAAAAAACACCTAACTTTAAAGCTCTATCCAGTGGAAGAGTTTTACCCCACCTCCCAATCATTTTTCCATGAGGTTTCCACGGGATAGAGCTTGATCTCATCTTAAAAATTAGTTGTTTTTTTTTGTGTGTTGCTACGTGGACTAGCAAGCAAGCTACGAATGTTTTTCTAACCTGTTTAGCATGAGGGGGTGACCGCCTCAAGATGACACTCTATGTGACGGCAAGTTCAAGCAAGAAAGTTACACGCACACTGATTCAACCCTTTCCAGATGAACAGGTGTCCACACCCGACATGAGGCTTTCATAACATGAGTGACAACTGTGATCATGCCAGTGGCTCCTGTTGTGATTCCATATGCTTTCTGGTGGTTCAGCATCTGTTACCATATGCAGCATTGAGGTTTTACTCATTAAAACAAACAGTGGGACATAATATAGAAGTAAAAACCTTTACAATGACTTTTTGACTTCCTTATCTTCCCACACTTGTTAGTCAATATGCTGAAATACATTAATAATCCAAAATAGCTTAACCTCCTAAAAAACTTATGTGAGTTATGGTATCCCTTATTTATTGACGCCTGCACATGGAAATATGGGTACCTGACTCCACTATCGCTACGTTCATCCGGGACTTATCATAACAATACCACACACTTGAGAAAACAGTAATTGAACAAACAATAACAATTAACGGCTGTCATCACAACAGAAAGACGTCTGCATTAAACCTGTGGGTACATGGAGGATTAACGCAATGTCACCAACGTCTCTCTTTCTCTCTCAGAAAATTGTAAAATAATTCAACAAGTCATCCAACTTTGGAAATGTTCAATCCAAACTTGTCATCATGAGGTCATTGGGGGCATGCTGTTAAAAAATTTGAATCAATTCCTGTGTTCATCTCTCATGCGTTCATTGCCACAATGAACACATGCCCAAACTGTAGCTCGTGGTGATTTAATGCAGTTGTTTCTGACGAGGTGTCCAGGACTCCCTGCAGTGTTGCCACAAAGCATTTTGCTGTGATATTGTGCAAATTAGATTTGCACATGAGCCAGAAAATACCAGGCGCTTCTAAACCCTGACAAAATGGCTCTTTCGTTTTTCATTTGGAAGGCTCCTGCTTTGCAATGTTCGTGAGAACGATGATCCTCCCTATTGTTCTGCTTCATTACAATGTTTTGAAAAAAATCAGTCAGGGGGTCTGCAGCCTTCATTTGAAGGGGGGGGGGGGACTCCAAGGAAGGAAGTTGGGAACCCTTTGACAAAGTGGTAAAGCCCTCTCTGGTTCTATCTTGAATAAAAAAAACAATAACCTTTATCCAAGGTCATGCATTGTCACTCTCCTGCTTCAGAGAAACAGCAGAACACTGCTGCCTGACTGGTGACTCGCTGCTGCATCATAGGCTGCATTAGTGTATAGAATCTAATTTGGGGATCCTCGGAGGGAATGGGCGTATTCAATAAAGCTAAACACTGTTGCTCACTCAGCCGGAGAACAATGCTCAGATCCCTCGCCATGTTTACAGGAGAAAAACACTCTCTAACCCAATCCCCGTACCCTCCGTGGCTATACTGTGTGTGTGTGTGTGTGTGTGTGTGTACATGCTACTGCTCTGTGCAGAAAAGAAAAAGAAAAAAACTCCCCAGTGCTCTGATTAACATGCAAAGCATGTCGGAGAAACAAACTCGCGCTCTTCACTGCAGCCCTTCCCCCACTCCTCCTCCCCGCCACTTATCGCATTTAACATTGAATAACCATCCAAATAACGTCTGTTGAGGAATCATCCTGCATAAAGTGCCATCTGCGCCGCGTTGTCTCGTGTCTTTTTGCTGTCCGCGGAAAACGCAAACGGCACAGATCACGAAGGATGGGGGGGGAGGGGGGGGGGGACGCGTTCACTGGCAAAACAGGTCAGCTGGAATCGGTGATCGGTTCCTCCTCTGCAGATGCAAAGGTACCCTGGGGGAAGAGGTGTGTGGAGTTATATGCAAGCACAAGTAAAAGCGAGGTGGGCGGGTTTACGTTGGTGCCGACTGTAGAAACAGTGGTGGCTGATGGAGCCACGGGTCACACCTCATCCCGTCTCACTGAGCCAGGGAATAAGTGTCGTGAAGGAGGAGAGAAGCAGCTTAAGCGTATTTCCTCGGCTATCAAATTAGCACTTCTTCCTTCTCGTCTCTCCGTATTTAAATGTATTGAATTGACCAGGAAAAAGGCTGTTGCAGGGTGGGAATGGGCGAAAGCAGTCAGTCCGTATGAACTGAGCTTTGGCTTATAGGTCCACCGCTGACCCGCTATGGTTGCTGCTAGCTCGTGCTAGCTCGTGGCACTGCTGGTCAACATGTACCAACAGACCGGTGTCACATTGCCAATAGCCAGGGCTTGATGGAGAGAGTCACGGTTCTACGTGTGAAGTTTTCATGGAGCCAATATGTGATGTGTGTGGTTTTTTAATGACTTCAGTGAAGGATTTAGAGGTTCCATCCTGTTCCAACCCTCTGGAGGGCAAGTGAGACCAGCTCAATGCAGCTGTGAGGTCAGGTCAGGTTCAATTGATTCATCAAATACAATCTGGGGAAGTACAAAAGCATTTCTCACACATGATGCTGAGTCGGGTTTTTTAATTGTCTGGTCTGTCTTGGTCTTATCGTAGAGAAAACACAGATTCAGTGTTTGTGTCAGCGCTAAGAGGGTTTAGCGAGATAGAACTAATAAAAATATCACATAAACATTTTAAAGGCATATATCTGATATTATTCGTCCATTTGGCCATCATGCAAAGAAAATACATTTTAAAAATATATTTAATGTCAATAGATTGGGATATTGTGTTTTCCTATTTATTGGTTAATTGAAAATATTTAATAAATGCTAATCTCTGTCTTGGCAGTACCACCTAATCTTGAATCATAATTAACTGAAAAATAGAAAACGAATCTATTAATCTCAAAAATCAATTTTAAATATATAGAGAAATATGTATTGTGTTATATTATAGCATATTGACTAAAATCTGATTGTATTTTACCTTTGTATCGAACTATATGTAAGAATATACTGAGAAATCATAATATATGGTGGAAAAAAAATACACACACACACACACACACACACACACACACACACACACACACACACACACACACACACACACACACACACACACAGAATATGGTATATAACAGTGTGGCAGTTGTGGTTGCCTACTTTTACTAAATTGTGCCCGGGTGGCTCCTACTTTATGGACAGCACTCATTTTCCAAAACAATAATGAATTAGTGAAAAAAGGGAGAAATCAAAATTATTAATCAAAACTTTCATCATCAACATCAAAAGGTTCCTCCTCTTCTCAGTCTGGTTCTGCAGGTTCCTCCTCCTCTCAGTCTTGTTCTACAGCTTTGTCCTCTGAATCTGGTTCTGCAGGTTCCTCCTATTCCTAGTCTGGTTTTACAGGTTTCTCCTCCTCTAGTCTGGTTCTGCAGGTTTCTTCCTATTAAAAAGGAGTATTTCCTTTCCACAGTGCAAAAACTGCCTTGAAATGATTTTGTTGTATTTGGCTCCATATAACTAAAGTTGAATTGTTTTGAATTTCACCACAACAAACATCTAAAAAAATGCTGCAACTTGATTTGGGGGTTTTGGCTGCAACGATCTCAAGATAGGCAGCAGAATCCTGGAGGGACCGATTGATTTTACCATGTGAATCCCACAAGCATGCCTTCTTTAGCAAAGCTTTCTCTCAACATCAGAGAGATGCATGAGCACAGACCAAAATTCTTCACAGTTGCTTGAATCAAAATAATATATGGAAGCCGAGTGACTGACGGGAAGATATCAGAGCAATCTGAAGAGTTTTGAAAGGACAGATGAGTGAGTTCAGAGCTGAACAAGTTCTGGGAACAGACGACCCTTTGACCAGTTCTCTTAAATAAATAAGGTGAGGACTTATCCAGAATAAGAAACATAGTGTCTGGCCTTGAAGCGAGGCCTCATAGAACTTATCATGTTCTCACTACGAGTACTGGCAGCAAGTATTGTCAAGTGTACGTGATAGGTGTTTATAGATACTGCAAGAACTTCACTAGACACTTACATACTTTTTAGTCTTATCTACACAATTAGAGTCAGGGAGTCAACTTGCCATTTTTAACTACTTTTGCTTTTACCCATGTATTTCCACACTAATGGTTGTTAAACTTTAAAGCTTTGTGTATTTTTGTCCCACCATAACCTCACCTATGTGATTCTGCTATGATTTACTCATTTTGAAACGCTGGATGGAACACACTGGAGCAAAAACTGCAAAAATAAAAATGAATAATTTAATGAAAATGGAGTGGGGGGAAAAGTTAGAGAACCACAAACGTATGCAGTGAAACATTTTCACAACCCAGAAAGCATATCTGATATATGTACACTCCAGACCTCAATCAATTACCAAGCATGAGACTGTTTACAAAAAGGCTCAAACTTAAAATATTAACAGAATACAGGGAAGAAGAATGGTGAAGGAACTATAGGGGGTCTCTTACACTGCGAATGGGATCATACACAGGTGACTATATATATATATATATATAGTGTTTATATACTGTGTGTGTATGTATGTGATGATTAGCTATATGTGTATATAGTCATATATATGTATATATAAGTCTACGTTAGATAAGATTCATACTGTTATATTTACAATGATAATACTATTTTTAATACAGAAATATAATTCCAGTAGATTATTCCAATCACATTTATGCTGATGACTCACATCTTTGCCTTCACAAGATAAAACCTGGTGTTGAAACTTCAGGTTGTCTCTGCTGAAACAGAAGCTCATGTGTGTCATATCCCTACCTCAGACTTATTTCTTCAATCATTGAAGGTTTTTGAATATCAATACCTGTTTATGCGGCAGCACAGCATACTGTAGTTCTGCAAACTGTAGGTTTATCAATAAGTTACAACAGCTGCGTTTATGGTAATTTTTTTTGTCAATTTGATTGAATTCTTTCAGATTCAGTGTCCTGTTTACATGAAGGCTAAATAAAATTGGAATGTTGTGCTTGTTTATATTATATGCACTAAGATGTAACCTGAAATGTGTTTTTGACACAAATTCCTGCAAAATGTACATCTGTCAAGCCTTTCAACGAGTCTCTTAATATGTTTAAATCAATGGTTGTTTCCTCTGGTGACCAGTTTTGTTTTGCTCCTGCCATCTTTCTCAAAACACTGGCGTAACTTTAAAACCGGACTACACCGTCCCCTGCAATCCCACTATAAACTAAATCAGATGGTTAAATTCTAATTAGATTAACGTTTATATGGTGCAAATTTAATCACATCAGGATTTAATGAGATTACTTTTGGTCCATGTATCCACAGCGAGTGTAAACTTGGCCTCTGTTCAGAATTCACTCGTCTTTCACCGGCTCTGCTCCTCTGGTAGATTTAGTTTTGTCCTCGTGAAAATCTGACCCACCTTTGATTACGCTGACACTGTATATAGAACAGGCTGAAAACCAGCTCTCCACAAGCTTTCCGTCCACTGTCACTCCATGCTGTTTTACCATGAACGTCCACATCAGATCACATCCCTGAACTCTGCTCTACTCACCATGGCGACGACACACATCGGACCAAAATGTCCCCGCCAATGCTTTTCAACAAAACCGTCCTCAGTGTGTCGTCTCTATGATCTACGTTACAGATGACATCAACATCTGTAGCAAACTACAACACGTGTCTGTCCTCATCCTATTCCGTTGAACGTTCCCAAAACACACTCTGGAAGTTGTCAGCTTTCATTCCGATCCAGTGGCACACTCAGTCTGGAACAATCCGCAGAACATATTCAATCTAGACAATTCCATCTCCAAGTCAGAAGTCAAGATTTGTACTGATACACACAACTGCTTCCTGACCCACTGACTTCCTGCTGCTGGATTTCTTATGTTTGATTTCAGTATTATTCTATGACCACACTCGTAAGTTCTGTCGATAACGTTAACTTTGTGTTCAGCAGTGTCGGTAAAACAGTCACCTCGTCGTCTGCTGGAGGAAAGAACACACTCTGATGGTACAGAGAAATGTTTGCCTGATAGTGGATGTAAGGTGTTGACCAGAAGCCACTGACTGCAGAGATCAAGTCTCCAGATCAAATGGACAATCTGGAGTTATAGTGGAAGTGCTCGTGCATTTTATTCCTCTATCAGTGGTGATGTTGTTCTTTACTCACAAATTCACATCCGCTGCTTGTAAATAATAATATGAAAAGGCAAAAATGGGGAAACTGTCCTCTCTATGTTGCTGAACTGAATCAGCAGGCTGACATTGTAAATCTCCATGTGATTAATGGAGTTCCACGCTGGAGTGAAAGTGAGAAAATACAGAGCTGAGAGCTGGAGAAGCTTTTGGAGAGTCAGTCTGTCAGGAGAGACTTTCTGCTGGGGATCGGCTGATCTCTTTATCAACTGTGAGGGAAGGGCTGACGTCCTATCTCACATCTGGAGGGGAGACTGAGGGGAAAAGCAAACTGACAGCACCTTTCACCTCAAATCTCACCGCCACGGCTGTAAACAGCGACCGGAGAACTGAGCAGAACCACGGACGGCATGTGGCAGCTTTCATCTCAGTCATATTTCACTTGTTAGGTTCAGCTAATTAGTGGTGGCGTGTTGTTTTGTGGGTTGGTGTCTCATGTCTTCCAGTCTGAAAACTTTGTACTCATTAAAGTAAATGAGATCCTCCATGTGTGATGTGTGAGCGTCTCTCCAACAATGTCAGGGAGGACAAGAAACAAACAGTCAGACCACTGAAAGTCTTTTTTTTTATTGGATTGTTGTAATTTTTGATTAATTTCTGAATAATTTACACGACATGTCCTGGAAACAATGAAGTCATTTATTATCAAAACTCAAGTACTCATTTTATATTGGAAACTCGTCTCAGTTTGTTACTTTTGCTGGAGAAATAATTACCTGGAAGTCTACTGAACACTGTTTCTACAGTCATTATTACCAATCACAATGTGTTCAAATATAATCAACTCATGAAGGAATATGTAGCTCAGTGTTGATTTGGAATGAGAAAGAATCTGGTTTACACCCTGTATGAATGCTTTCATGGAGTCTCCACAATGAAGGTCTTTGCTTCAGTGGCTTTTCAAGTAACTTATGAGTCCAGTGTTTGCAAATGTCTTATAAATTGTGCCACTAACCCTTTTCAGGAGGAAAATTGATAATTTGAAAATGATACTTAGAATCAGCTTGCTTTGTGGAATTAGAAATTTGTCTCAAGGTGGTAACATGTCTACTATGTATTTATCACCATGGTAACAATACAAAGCTCCTGATGTTATGACTGGTACGTCTTGAAAATCACAACTACTTTTTTGTTGAAAGATTTGGGTTTTCACTCAGAGACAAATATCTGGAGAAGTGCATGTACATAAAGGTGAATTCTTTAGTTACTGGGAAGTGTGAAAGGTCCCAGCATCCAAAACAGTATTTCTTAGTGATGTTCAATAATAAACCAAATTGATCACACAGTTAAGGCTGACAAAACTTCTTTTGTCCACTTTCCATGAAATGTCTGTGGCATTTTTATTGCTTAGCAAGTATTTAAACTGACACACGATGCACAAAACACTATAGTCCTTGGCTACGTGTCAAGGAATCTGCAAGAAGCTGCGTTGTAGGCAACCGACAGACGGAGCAAACGTCAGAGCAGCACTGCTTCTAATAAGACCCTGAATGGTTCTTCTTACATGATGGATTCATGAGACTCAGGCGTGTCGGAGCAGGGACACAGATTATCCTCCAGGACTATGACAACACAGAAAGAGTGAAAACATGGTACAATAAGATGGTGACATGACAAGAGCTAAACAAGCCCGACGTGTCACCATCTTAAATCCCCGACACCTGATCTGCTGTTCTAAGAAAATTAAACAAAACTACATAAAATATCAAAATAACTCAAGTTCTTGTATCTGAGTCACCGTTTACATGAGTGACGACACCTTGTTGGTTTCAAAAATATTTTGTGTTTCCACGGCAACGTTCTGTGAAAGTTCTCTGTTCACACGACATCGGCAGTAACGCTGAAAACGATGTAGTTAGCATGCCAGGCCACCAGGTGACACTGTTGGTTGTTTTTGTAATGAAACTACATATGTATTTGTGCAGAGAACAAAATGCTATAGACATTAACACAATGGAGAGAACCCAACATTCGTATGGACAGACGACGACTTGGAGGCCACGAGAGGAGAACCTCAACCATCAGACTAGAATATGGACTTGGAGTTGCTCCGGAGGCCGCCATGTTTGTTACATGTACATGAGCAGAAGAGCTATTTAGCACAGCGGTGGTGCACATGTGCAGTAGCAGCGCTTCGTAGCCTCGGGCTGTCTATAAAACCATATTCATTAAAAACCATATTTGACATGATGCATTAAGTCAGTGGTTCCCAACCTTTTTCGACCAGTGTACCCCTTGAGCTGGTTTCCATGTGAAAAGTACCCCCTCTCTCGTGTGTGATTATTCGCCTTAATGTGTACTTATATTTAACCCTTTGTCTTTCTATCTATCCAACTGCTCATTTAAATAAAACAATTATTGTGAGTGTAAAAACATACCTTTTAATGAGACACTTGCGCTTGCTTGTCTTTCATAAGTCTTTCATAATTCCTTTTTTCACCGGGCTCCCCTGTGCCTGCGTCCGAGGCGACGGTAGCAGTAGCGGTAGCTGGACGTTTACTCCTGCCTAGCCATGCATCCATGTTTACAGTCGGTATGCAGCTAGAGGTAGCTAGCTTCGCGAATCGTGCGCGCCCGCAGCAAGAACGTGAACCTTTTTTTTTTTTTTTTTTAAAGCGCGCCACTTTATAGTCTTTTCATATTATGTGCATTGTAGTGTTACAATCACTGTGGACGAACTGCTACTCATGGAAAATAAACGTATGGCCTTACTAAAATTCATGATATAATACAATATAATATAGTATAATTTTTTTGTTTTGTGTGTGGATACTGTAGGGTAATTTATAATCTTTCTGCGTACCCCCTGCAATACCCTCGCGTACCCCTAGGGGTCCGTGTACCCCCGGTTGGGAATCACTGCATTAAGTCATTCCAAAAAGAATAATATCACAGTTTTCCCTTTAATTGGACACAGTGCATTACGTTTCCACCCTCTCACACAGAAGCATTGTTGTTTTTGTATGTAAAAAGTAGACAACATCGACGCAGAGCTCATTTCCCCTTCTCCTCACACGGCCACGTCACAGTCGTCACAACCGATTGAAGACTTTCAGATTCCCTGTCATGGCTGCCAGCAGTGGTTTCACCACCTCAAAAGCTGAGGGTGTTTTTGTCCTCTATTTTTATTCACTTTCAACCAAGTCTGCTGCAAACAGACCTCTGTGTTCTTTCCATTACTGTCAGCTCACCATCCATCTCCCCTTGTATGTGGACTCAGTTGATTCTGTTGCTTTCTCATGAGTCAGAACATGTCAAATGAGAGGAACCCGCAAGACGAAAGCTCTGCCTCCTTTTCTACTTTAATAAAACCTAGGAACCTCCAGGAAACAACACTCTGAGCTAATAGCTCTGCCTTCCATTGGATTTTTAGAAACTGTGTGTTTTGATTGGGTAACATGGCCTCTTTCAGATTTCTCTCAGATATAATGGAGCTTATGAAGAAAACAAGATGTGACTGTAGCCACGCCCACTTATCACTACACTGAGAGACATTGCGTCACCTGACCATACGCTGTCAATCACAGACCATGAAACAGACTTTGTATTTAGTTCTGCTAATACAGTTTCTCCCACCCTCCTCCTTCTTCCAAAGGCTAAACATTAAGATATTGATAACCTGACCAGTCATACAATATGCCTCATATAGTTTTAGATGTAAGCAGAGGGCTCCAACGTCTTTACAATATTCACTTACATGTCAACCATTTCAGCACATCTTCTTACTTTGCTTGAAGCTAACCCTAATGTGAGTCAGCATTAACAGATGGTCATGAGTTGGATGATAATGACACTTTTCAACTGAGTTGAGTAAATAATCCCGACATGGACATCTTTAGAAAAGCTCTAAAGATAAAAGAGTAACATGTTTCTTAAATGTATTTTTTCAATATTAAATTGCTATATTGATATAGGATATAAAAAAAACTAAAAAACATGTTTTGTTGATTATGCACCAAACAGTCCATAGATGACAGAATCTCCTTGAGCTACACCACAGGATTATAATATGTACTGAGAGAAGAAAGTGAGATCTATATTGTGCACACATTATTTGACATTGTGCATGCTTTGGCATGTGATTTTCACATCAGAGTGAATATTGAGCTTGACCACAAGGTGTAACCGTGAGTCTCCATCTTTTGACAGCAGGACCACTAAGGAGAATATCTTCTACCTGCAGAAAACCTCCTCCACAAATGATCCAGAGCCCATGACATGATTATGTGATTATATAGGAGTTAAAGTTTAATTTACAGTGTCGTGTAAACAGATAGCTCAACCATGGCTGTATGTGTCTCCCTCATCGGCCGGGAACTGAGGAGAATTGAGGAGAACCATTAAGGCTCGTCGTACAATAATGATAACTGATTGTCTGGTTGCCATCCGGTTCTAATGCGACACCTTGATGATGAGTAAGCGGAGCTGAGTTTCACCCGGCACCGTCCAAAGGGATCAGGAATGATCGAGAACATAATGGCTGCGACCAGATTCTCCACCCCGGTGGGGGGGGGGGGGGCACTACATCATGGTTTTCTTCCCCCACTCACCTCCCATGCTCATTTAGAAGCAAAGGCTAATTTATTCAGCCTCTCTGCAGGTCTTTCAGCTCTCCTCTCCCCAGTTTTGCTTTTCACAGGTGACAGCTTCATTCATTTAAGGTAACACGTGCAGCTATAAATCCTTGCCCGGCTCCAAGGGCTTTCTGGAGACTGCACCTCATCAGGATGCAAACGCTTGAGCAGGCTGAAGCCCGTCAACAAAGCATGGGCCTGAACATGTGTCGATGTGGGAATGCATGGGCGAGGAGCATGTGGGTGGCAATCTGGATCCCTGTGCACAAGCAGTTGCAATGGGGTGCGGAAAACAGCTGTTTGTTGCTCATTGTGAAATGCAACCAATGATACATGATTTTAATCTCATTCTCTGCATGTGGTAACATCTAAAGAGGGGAAAGGATGGTGCGACTCTCAACACAGCTGGAATTTCTTCCTCCATATAAACTGTCTGTAAACGGGTGTTTCTGGTTCGCCATCTGCTTCACTCCGCTCATTATCTGTGCTCTGAATGCAGTTGCATAACTGTGGATGGATGAATTGGCTCAATCGATGGGGGTGGCTCTGGTATGTGTGTGTGTGTGTGTGTGTGTGTGTGTGTGTGTGTGTGTGTGTGTGTGTGTGTGTGTGTGTTGGGGGTGTTGCCTTTTGACTTGATCTGTTATTAAATAGTAGCCACTCAAGATCACAAAACATTCAAGACCAACTGTACATTTTGAGGTGCAACAGTATTTGTGTTCATCCTCACCCTCATGGTATTTGTGCTGCCGTCATACGACAACGACTGAACGAGTATTAAAAAAAATGTAAGTACTCGCTTCAATCCAGGTGGCAGTAATGAGCCTGAAAGCTGCAATCCACCGTAATTACAGAAGAAGAGACGTGAACGTAGCGTTAGAAGAGCCGGCGGCTTCATTCAAACGATGCACTTGAGAACTTTGGTTTCCCAGGGCAACATAACGGCGTTTGCACTGAAAATGTCAGTTAACATGCCAGGCCAGTCTTTGGTGCTGTTTGTTGTTTTTTTGTAATGAGACCACACACACACATGCAGCCGAGAACAATACGCTATAAACATTAACACTGGGAGAACACGGACATTGTAGTGGACAGACCACCAAGTTAAATTATTATTAAGGTGCCTGTCAAAATAAAAGTATCAAGTTGGATTGTTTTTCCGGTGACGGTCAAAATAAAAGTCCCATGAGAATCTGGACTGAGTCATGACACCACGGAGGCTCTACTGAGCATGTGCAGAAGAACAGGTTCCTACTGCCATGGTGCACGTGCGCAGTAGCAGCATCATTACCTGGGAGCCAAAGCATTTTGAAAAAGTGTCATTTCTAGCAGCTGAGAGTTGCCATTGTGTCAGGAGTCACACACCTCGCTCCAGCACCGGATCCTCTCTGGCACTCCTGCAGGCAATCAGCTAATTGATTGTCAAGCAGTCTTAAGCCCTGCAGTGAGGAGGGTCCGGTGCCAGAGGATTGTCTAGTCTTCACTCTGTGTGGAGGTGCGTTGGTGTTGTCCTCCCCGGGGAGTGAGTGTCCTCCATGTGGGTGGTTCCCATTCCCGTTCCTGTTCCGTCCCGGTTCCAAGAAGTTCCCCGTCCGGGTCCCGTCCCGGTTCCAAGAGGCCCCCCCTGAGATCCCCCCGGGTCCCATCCCGGTTCCAAGAGGCCCCCGCTGAGATCCCCCCGGGTCCCATCCCGGTTCCAAGAGGCCCCCGCTGAGATCCCCCCGGGTCCCGTCCCGGTTCCAAGAGGCCCCCCCTGAGATCCCCCCGGGTCCCGTCCCGGTTCCAAGAGGCCCCCCCTGAGATCCCCCCGGGTCCCGTCCCGGTTCCAAGAGGCCCCCCCTGAGATCCCCCCGGGTCCCGTCCCGGTTCCAAGAGGCCCCCCCTGAGATCCCCCTGGGTCCCGTCCCGGTTCCAAGAGGCCCCCCTGAGATTCCCCCGGGTCCCGTCCCGGTTCCAAGAGGCCCCCCTGAGATTCCCCCGGGTCCCGTCCCGGTTCCAAGAGGCTCCCCGGAGTTCCCCGGGTCCCGTCACCGTTCCAGCCCCCCTTTCCCTGTTCCCTCAATAAAAGATTTACTGTTTGCAAACAACTTCCTGCTTGAGGTCTGCTTTTGGGTTCAGGACGCTCCACGCGCCGGCTCCCAGCCGTGACACATTGTTTTGTAAAAGGACACACAAATAGCAAGGAAAGTTTTGCGTTTTCACTTGAAATCATTCTTGTGTAAACAGGCCCTCAGCACGGATTGGCTTGTTTAAATAGATTAGAAATGGCGTTCCAGAGGCGGTGGGAGTGGCTGAAGGCTCTGGATGCCATCGTGTTAGACGGCAGGTAGAGACTGGGGGGCGGATCTGGTTGTCATCTATATAGAAATAAATGATTTGTATGGTATGTATGGTGAACGTAACACCGGAGGAGATGAGATGACTGCTATTTGGATTAATTATAATTTTTTTTTTTAGAAGATGGGACATGGATCTGCACCAAACAGAACAATAACGTATGAACGTCTCGACCTCTCAGTGATGATGTTTCTGTTTGGACAGAAATCTGACTGATTCATTCATAGAAGATGTTACTGGAGACGTGAGAGTGAATTTAAGATGCTGAAGTAGCAGACTGAAATCAGACAAAGGTTATCAAAGCTGTTGGGACGTGAGCCTGGTATCTTCAGAACAGCCTTGAGATTTTGGACCATTGTTCCATACATTGATTTCTCCATCGCACAATGCTAAAGAAGTCCGTCCGCCTCGTTTGCAGTCATAACACATGTTGTGTCCCAGAATTATGATGGTTGCCCCTAATTGCTAAACTGCATTCAAAGATGTATGCAATTATTGTGGTGAGCTCATCTGAGCTTAAATCACATCACCACACATGAACAGTGATTCATTTCTCTGAAGTTATTCATTGTACTTAAAGGAGGAATATGTTTTCCATGGGCAGACATTTCCAGAAATACTTTGAATTGTGGGAACATGGAAGACATGAAGTGGTGCAGAGGAGTGCAGAGTGTTTGTCATGCGGATTATGTGGCACTATTGTTTCCGGATCATGGACCCCAACAATCGTTCAGTTTATCAGCATTCTGCATCTCTAATTCACTGAAAAGTTGTCCTATTGTACTACAATGGAGAACAGCCAAATGGAGGCGGGCCATAAAACTGGTGTGTCAAACATAAGGCCCGTGGGCCCACAAGGGTCTCTGATCCGTCCCACCAAAACACCGAGAAAATAGTGAGAACTTCAGAGAAAATATAGATTTTATTTTGAAACAAATTTAATTTAATAAAGCTTACAGTTACAGCTGCTTCAGGACCCTGGAGTGTTTTCTAGGTCCCATCCTCTCCACAAGGCCCCGGGTATGATTGCATCCATACTGGACTCTGGGTTCACTTCCATGTTCTCTGTCTCTCTCTCTCTCTCACTCGCCCCCCCCCCCCCCCCCCCCCCCCAAAGAACAATGGAACTGAAGTTCCTAGTCTGAAGCCTCCTGCTCTGAGCCATCTTCACCCAGTGAGTTGATCTCTGTTTTAAAAGTCTGTCCTCATTTTCTCCTCTATCTTCTCATCCCAACTGGGATAGCAGAAAGCTGACACCTGGTTGTGCAGGTTCCTCCTCCTCTGAGTCTGGTTGTGCAGGTTCCTCCTCCTCTGAGTCTGGTTGTGCAGGTTTCTTCTCCTCTGAGTCTGGTTGTGCAGGTTCCTCCTCCTCTGAGTCTGGTTGTGCAGGTTCCTCCTCCTCTGAGTCTGGTTGTGCAGGTTTCTTCTCCTCTGAGTCTGGTTGTGCAGGTTTCTTCTCCTCTGAGTCTGGTTCTGCAGGTTCCTCCTCCTCTGAGTCTGGTTCTGCAGGTTTCTTCTCCTCTGAGTCTGGTTGTGCAGGTTTCTTCTCCTCTGAGTCTGGTTCTGCAGGTTTCTTCTCTGAGTCTGGTTCTGCAGGTTCCTCCTCCTCTGAGTCTGGTTCTGCAGGTTCCTCCTCCTCTGAGTCTGGTTCTGCGGGTTCCTCCTCCTCTGAGTCTGGTTGTGCAGGTTCTTCCTCCTCTGAGTCTGGTTCTGCAGGTTCCTCCTCCTCTGAGTCTGGTTCTGCGGGTTCCTCCTCCTCTGAGTCTGGTTCTGCAGGTTCCTCCTCCTCTGAGTCTGGTTCTGCAGGTTCCTCCTCCTCTGAGTCTGGTTCTGCGGGTTCCTCCTCCTCTGAGTCTGGTTCTGCAGGTTCTTCCTCCTCTGAGTCTGGTTCTGCAGGTTTCTGCTTGTAGGTTTTCCTTTCCAGACTCAATTTTGTTCAAGTGAATTTGTTTGTTTTTCTCTGTAAAAGTGTCCCGAAATGACTCTGTTGTATTTGGTGCTGTATAAATTGAATTGAATTGAATTGAATTGAATTGAATTGAATTGAATTGACTAAAGCAGAAGTGACTTTTTGCTGCTCAATTTTCCCTAATTGATCTATTTCCTGTTTCTTCGGACATGGGACACCCACATCCATCACAGCTTCCAGGTTAAAGGAAGAGAACTGTTTGTATGAGGTTATTGAATGTCATATTTCTATATGTGTCATTTCAGGAGCAATGGCGTCTCAACATCTTGTACTGAGCTGTTTGGCTTCACGGACAGGCTCTGGAAAGGACAGACCGTCATCTACTGGTACGTGACCACAGCAGCGTTTTTTGCACAGCATCAGAAAATCGCAGGCTTGGTGTGTGTGACATGTGGGTCCCTGGGTGGTGTTCAGTTAAAAACACATCTTTCTTTTAGAGGACTGCGTCAAACGTCGGTTGGTTTTTAACAACGTGGCTTCTCTGTTGAGGTCTTAATCTAACAGTTAATTTCTGAGGACAAAGTTTCTTTCAGTCAGAAATGGATTTTGTATCAGCACGAGGACGTCACCAGGATCATCATGTTGGTAACATGCTACAAACATCACCATGGAAAAATAACAAAAACTGTGACCTTGTGATAGTTAATCCAAACAAAACTAAGCCTATTCACAGTTATTATAGAGGTACAATGAAACCTGAATGACTGTGTTATATCTGACAATCTGCCTTTTCCAGTCCTGGCCTGATATGGAAATGTCCTCCAGGATTTCTTTTCAAAATGAAGACTCGACAATAAATGAGATTTAAAATACAGGGAAGTAACATCATCCACTCTGTCTTCATGTCTCATTATGGATTTTTGAAAAAGGTACTTTTTTTATTTGAGGGAAGGAATCAAAGGAACCACTGTCTCATTTTGGACTATTCAAAGCCGAGTCACTCAAAGTAATGAAAAGTGGGCCAATATAATGAACTTAACAGTGGTGGACAGTCAGTCTGGACTGGACCGAGGATTTAATTCTCCAGTGACATATAACACTGTATAGATGGGCAAGCTGAGATTTAATCACCCTCTATAAATAGAAGAACTACCGAGTGGACACCAGAGAAATCACTTCACCCATAGGCTTGCTGTCCGGTCTGTGTCTGCCGCTGCGCGTCTCACCTCGTGTTTTCAATGAACCAATGGCCTTCTCCCTCTGTGTGCTCCTATCGTTGTGTTCCACCTGTGTTCAGCCCTTCCCAGTGTATTGAAGCCCCAGGGGTCCCTCTGTTGTCTGTGTCGGCTCGTCCTGTCAACGCGTTGCTGCTTTTGTCTCCGTGTTGCTCCTGTGTTCCCTCATGTTCCCTCATGTTCCCTGGACTTTTTCCGCAATAAACCTGATTTTATGAAACTCCATGAGTCTGGGTTTGGGTCCACCTGTATTCCCTGACACTTGCTATACATAAGCTTTCCCCGAGGAGCGGTGAATAATGATTCTGGGAAAAAAAATACAAAACAAAACCCTTGCCTAATTGTCCTGGTCGCCTTATCAGGTTCACAGGACTACAAACAAACTGTTAATGTCGTCCCTGGAGGGCTGGCGCTAAAGCCCCTGCTGCAGCAGCATTCAGGCCAAAGGAAATTGATCAACTCAACAGCAATGGAGCATTCACATTAAATAGGGGCACTTAATGCGATAATGCATCGTCCAGGTCTGTTCACTGACGCACATTTACCATGCTAATTCTAGTCCTTAGGAATCCCTGAAAATCAGTTTCTGTCCATTATGCAACAACATACTAAACATATTGTCAGTGGAGTAAAAGAGGAAAGAGGAAGTACATGTGAAGAAACATTCACCATTCTTTTATTGAAAGCCTTTTAACATTTCCCTTTACCTGCTGGTATCATGGGCTGAAACACAACAACATCCAGAAAGATCAGAGCGCCTCAGAAATGCTTCAGAGGAACAAAAAGCTGAAAAAGCGAAAATAATCATCAGCCAACCAGATCATGTTCTATCTAATGAATAATCTCTTCTGCCTTCAGGTCTTCTAATGTTCAACAAAAGAACAACCAGCCGCTACTCAACGTCCTTCATTCCCTCAATGCAGACCGCACCCATTGTAGTTGATTTCATCCAGACAATATTATTTATTTTATTTTATTACTGTTTTAATATTGCCTTTGTTTTATTTAGCTTCTTCCTTCCTGTTTTCAGGTAAGAAGAAGTTTAGGTGAGTGTGTGTGTGTGTGTGTGTGTGTGTGTACGGAAATATATATGATCTCTTTTGTCTGAATATATTTTCATAAGCAATAATTTATTAGTTCTACATCATCATCCCCTCTGTCCAATGTTTAGATATGTTTCCTTGTCAGATTCATTGATTATTTATTTTTGCTTGTATGAATTTACCCTCCGAAGCTACGAATGAATGGATTGCCCCTTGTGAACTTCTTGTGAACTCTTGAAGCTATTATTTCCCCATAATACAAATAACATGTGGTGGGAGTTTTTACATCAGTGGATGTTATTCATGACATTCTCATTCACTTTTTCATCCATTGACATGTTTGAGACACCACTAGTAATAAAAAAAAAAAAAGAAAACACCCCAAAACAAAACAGTCTTGGACATTTGTGGGACTGGTTGACAGTTAATAGTGGTGGAAACAACAAGTGGCAAGATTTCCCAAACAGGTGTTTATCGTGTTTTCATGGAAGAAGACAAATATCAATATCTTTCCATCGAGGGTCTTTCCATTGTCTTCAATGACAAAAATGAAAATTCTGAGCTCAGAGACTCAAAATAAAGCCACAAATATTGACATACTTAACTTCCTTTTTCAGAAATGAACATTTCTTAATTACTGTACCCATATGAATTCTTCATTTAGTCAATCAGTTCATGTAATTTGTACTTTGAGAGCACAGAGCTGTCACAGAAGTAAAGGTCAATTCATCCTCCATCAGAACAAGACGAAACTTCAGCAGTGACGTATGCCGCTGAACAAAATGACATCACTCCTGCTGTCGGGCTCCTTCTGACCGAACAAATTTGTGTCTGCAGTGCCGGCCGTCCTGGCCGAACTCTGTCGGAGCCGCACAGCCGAAACTTCAGCACTGACATGCTGTGCATGTGTTCCAGCTCGCTAATCACTAGCAGTCATATTTTAATCATATTTTGCTTGTAACAAAATGCGTCCAAAAATGAAAACAATACAAAAGTTGCTCTGAACCATGTGGGATTCTGCTTTTTTTTTTTTTTTTTTTTACTTCCCCCTCCGCGATTTTAAACTATGTGTCTTGTGTGTGTAAAAAATACATTACTATTCATCCTAGATCAGGGGCCGGCACCCCGCGGCTCCGGAGCCACTGCGGCTCTTTGGTCCCTCCACTGCGGCTCCTGGAGCCTCCGCCCCACTGCAGTTCATCCCGGAGGGACGTAAGGAGGCAAAGACACCCAGAGCGCAGTCCTGCTACAAAGAGTGGTCAAATGTTGGCGGGTTGTGAACGACGCAGCGATATAACGTCATTACGCAACAATAATGGCATGAAGAACGTAGAGTCGCGGCTGCAGGTCATGACAGCCGGAGCCGCAGCTCCACGGCTCAACTGGTATCTGAAGCTGGGAGCTTCCTGTACCTTTCAGAGTAAAAGCGCTGCGCTGCGGAGCGCCGACAGTTCCGGGAGGTTCATTACAGACTTGTTGAGAGTGACGGAACATTCTAGTGAATTCCACAACAACTACAGGACATTAAAGACACACCATCACACTCATGGTTCTAACAATCCAGATCGCCCACATTTATCTTCCATTTTAATAATGTGTAGCAATAAAGGAGCCGAGAGCTGCAATGCATTATGGGAGTTTCTGTTTGTCGTGTTTTAAATGTAATTATTGGGGGTTATATTAGGTTTGTAGTGTAGGTAATAATTGTGTTGTGTTTTTGTTGCTTAGTTCATGTAGTTTAGTTTATGAGTTGTAAGTTGTCAACCAGCAGTGAAGAAGGTTTAGTGTGTAGTGTCGTCCTGTCATGGGCTACCGGAAGGACTTTCAAAATAAAATGCATGCGGCTCTCTGGGTGTTGTGTTCAGTGGAAAACGGGACCAAATGGCTCTTTGAGCATTAAAGGTTGCCGACCCCTGTTCTAGATCATTGAAATGTTACAAGTAATTCACTGATTATAGTTATATGGATATAGTTATCCATCTGGAAAAACTCACGTTCATCGCACGGCCTTACATCATGCGAGTGAGTAAGGTCACCGTGCGTGAGCAGCATGTGTAAATATGGGTTCCGTATGATAACGTGGCAATCGCACAGAGATCGTATGTTGCAAGCGCTTGTAAGTATATATGACTCACTTACCACGTGTGCAACGTACGATGCATGCAACTGCTCACGGCCACGCGTGGCATGCGTGCCACGTACTTACACCTTGCTTGACCAAACTCAACCAAATTGGACCTCTGTCAGACTGCAGCGTTAACGTTACGCGTGACCAGCATGGGCAGAAGGCATGACGTGAACATGGATGGAGATTCACTGGCGCCAAACCTCAGTTTTCCTCGTTGAACCCGTCACTTGTGTCGACCACGTCTGTTTCTTTGATGAAAGATTTCTGCGGCGCCGCTTCCTCCGGTGCAAATTTGTGACGTCAGTCTCACGTCAGTCAAACAACTTGACTGTTCCGAAGGCGGTCGCATTGAAAGTCATCACATGCAAATCTGATTTTACTGCATTTGATGGAAGCTTGTGTCTGGTGATCAAAAATTGGAATTGCATTGTTCACACAGCACAAAACAGATGCTACGAGTCACTTGTGAGCAGAAAATCACAATTCGTTCACATTTGCCTGAAGTGTAAACGTCCCCTTATTGAGCCCCTTTGGGAAACTACTTCTCTGCCTTGAACTATTCCTGTTCCTAGTTAACTTAAACCATACAAACAAGGAGAAGTGGGCGCCCACATTGTAGCAGCTGGGAAACTGTAGGTCAAGTGTTCAGCTGTGGGATTACAAAACTGTAAGGTCAACTCCAACCTCTGGGCCAAAACCTCCCAGGACATGCTGAGAGTTTCCGTTTTATTAAAATATTCCTGCCAGTGCTATCATGTACAGGCAGCACATGGTATATTGCTGATTGGCGTGAGAAACACCAAGGGCATCGGACTAAAACAAACATGCTGACCGAGCTGGTGAGGAAATAACCATCTCCATTGTGCAGAGTCCAGCAGTCACCTCAAAGCACCTCCTCCAAGTCTCTCACTGAACACATTGTACATCCAGATCCATCTGTTGCCCGACGTGCCGCCGCATTGTCTCCTTTTGGCCACAGAAGCAAGCTGTGTTTTCCCTCAGGAGTGCTTGCCTTGCTTGGATCAAGCCAAATGAAAATAAAAAAAAGCACAAAAAAAACCCCAAAAAACCTCAACACAGTAGAGCATCGAGCTCCGAAACATTATCCGCCCCACACACAGCATCTCTGCATCACAAGCACAAACACACACTCACACACACACACACACACATATACACAACTGCTTCTGGAGTGGAAACTCCAACAGTTCTGCTTTAATGTCCCCGCTGAGATTTGAACTTGTGGTTGCCAGCTAATGCATAGTTTATGACCTGAGGGGGGGCGAGCCGGGAACTCAGGGGCTGAGGGGGAATCATCTGTCCAGACGTCGGTCACCTTAAATCCTCAGGTCAGTGTGCTTATTTGCCCCAAGGTGCCTATCATGATTTTACACACTCCTATCTTGTAAGGTAATTACACCCACTACATGAGAACGGTGGGATTATGTAAAGACGGAGCTCCTATAGCGGACCGCATTGCACAAAAACTGTGCTAATATTTACCGCAGTGAGAAGCATTGATGTTCAGCAGATTCCCTTCATGACCAACATGAAACAGCTTTTTTAAGGCTGATTTTAAATATGCAGCTCATGAATCAAAATATAAAAAATATGATGGCATGATTCAGGAAAGCTTGATTAAATTTTTTTTTACTATTTATCACCGAAAAGGGCAAAAGACAGAAATAACTATACAAAGAAGAGAAAACTGTATCTTCCCTATTTGTCAGTCAACTTGATGGGGAAAGGTACTGACTACTTCTGTTTGGATGTTTCCTACTTCAGCTGCATTATGGCTTTCTCTTGTTTTTAATCACTGAGAACACAAACTTATCTGATTGAATGAACTTAGTGTATTTCATCTTATTCTTCTTCTTCTTCTTGGTTTAATAGCAGTTTGCATCCATGAACGTTGAATTATCGCCATCAGCTGGTTGCATCGCTCGATGTTAGTTCCCACTGCTCTTTAAGATAGAAAGAAAGAAAGAAAGAAAGAAAGATTTCCTACATATTTGGATTTAGATTCTTGATTTGATTCTTCTCACTATTGTGAATCCTTCCACAGATGTCAGCAGAGTTTTTATGAGACACATGTTCCACGTATGTGCAGCAAATAACTAAAACACAGGACAGAGTTCAGTGTATTCCTGAGCGGGATGTGGTTTCTGGTCTAATTAGGCTCATCCATCCATCCCTCCATCCCTCCATCCCTCCATCCCTCCATACATACATACATACATACATACATCCTTACATTTCCCAAAGTGTGTGTTGTGTCATTTGGTAAAGATCACACCATAATAGTAAACCAAGAGCATTTAGTCCTGAACAGAATGATTGTAAAATGAGGAAACTTGGGTTGGCTGTCATACAATGAATCAGGAAACCATTCAGTCTTGGGTTTTACCCATTTAGAATAGAAGATAATTGAAAGGAAATACTTGAATAATTCCAGAGGGAAATTCTTTCAATTCTAAAATAGTTTACAGAGTAAATCATTTTTTTCTTCTTTTTTTTTTTTTTAATCAGGATTACAGGGTCATTTGAATTGGTGTTCCCAGTTTCCCTGAACACTGTCCCACCCAGCAGCTTCGGGGTGAATGGAAATGCTGACATCATCATTAATGCTTTTCTTTCTGTTATGAAGCAAAATCCATTGGCTCACATTCCCACATCTGGAGGAAAACCTGAAACCAGATGAGTGGAAGCGGCTCACTGATGCCCATGGTTTCAATATCACATGATCAGAAACCACATGTGGATGTAATCTTGGGGCTACCACAGACGCTCGGGATCTATGCATATGTGATTGCACAAACTTATTGAATCTGGGCACAGGCACTCAAACGTCACATTATCTTGACGGGTGATTTCAAAACGCCGCATGCCTAAGCTGATTATTCTGTTAAGTGAGCTAATGGATTTTGTTGAAAGGAAATCCCACCGCCACAACGAGGAGATTGTACATCTTTCGATGTCAGTCATTCTTAATCTTGATTTGTGCAGATTGGAATTCGTTAATCACCATCGTCAGTAGGTGGACTTTAGCATTTATTGTGTTTTCATGCGAACATGGATGCAGTTCAGGTTAGAAAGGAGCTTCTTCACGGGGTAGCTTGGTTGTCCTTGAGGTTCAAATGACTTTTACAGTCATTTCAATCATTATGACAATGAGGTCAAAGGGACTAATCTGGAATTTCCACCTCCTGCTGACTTTTTGCTTATCAGCGTTGCATCGTCACCCTCTTGTCCATCAGCTGAGTACTGCCAGACTCATTCCTGACTCTTTCCACCTCCAGTCGGCGTCAGATGCTACCTTGGGTGCTGATCAGCGGGCTTCGATTGTTGGAACACTTACCTGTGGCTGTGTGTGGCTACGTGTGGCTACGTGTGGCTACGTGTGGCTACGTGTGGCTATGTGTGACCACCAGTGGCTACCTGTTGCTATCTGTGACTACCTGACTACACAATCGCCTCTCTATCAGCCACGGCTCATCGGCACATTTAACAGGCTCGGTTAGAGAAAAAAAACAACTAAACCCATCTCAGCCTGGCTTCAAAGGCTCACATGTATTGTGTTGCTTTGATGTGAGTCCCTGGGTGAGCGTCACCTTGGCCTGGAGAGGAAGGAGAAAATGAAAGAAGCTGCAGAGACTTGCCATGTTGACAACTCTGTTAGCCCCCCACCCAGGGCCAGCGGGATGAATTTGCTGAGTGGATTAAAACCTTTGAAATTAATATAATTCTAAACAAATTCAGTCTGTGAGAAGTGGCGAGTAGCTTAAGGGATTAGAATGTTTTAATTTGTAAAACAAATGGCTGGAACCAGATACAGAAGCCGAGTGAATTGCCTTCTCAAACCACGACCGTCCCAATTTGCAAATGAAAATGTTTTTTACAGAAGGTTATATGGGGTTCACTCTGCTTCAGACTGCGGGGGAATATTTTATTCACAACTTCTCAAGAAGTGACCACTGACATCTTTTTTATTTTGGAATGTGACTACGTATGTGCAGACTCAGGCTCCATTCACACGACGACGTCCTCCAGTGAAAACTCTGAAGCCACTGAAGCTTTTTGAAAACGACTTCCAAGGTGGAACTTTTTGAAAATGTGTCATCTCCGTGAAAACCAGGGATAATGCAATGGATAATGCTTTTGAAAACGCCGCCTCTGCTCATGAGCACCATGGTAAATAGTTCTTTTGCACAAAAAGAAAAGTGTTTCCTTCAGACTCATGACTCCCAGCCCATAATCTCCTGGACTTGGTGGTTTTATTTTGACAGTCGCCATAATAACGATCCCACTTGATGGTCTGTCCACTAGAATGTCTGTGTTCTCCCAGTGTTAATGTTTAGAGCTCATTGTTCTTTGCTGCATGTGTGGTGGTTTCAGTACTAAAACTAACAACAGCACCAACTAGTGGACCAACATTAAAACTACATACTTTTTTAGTGTGTTTGTTGTTTACCTGTAAATGTACATTGTTTTGAAAATATTGCTGTGTGAATGCAAAATATTTCACAAACAAAAATTATGCCTTTATTGTGAAATGTTGTGTAAACAGTCATGCAGGTCCTGCACACAGGAGCCAAAAGGATCTTCTTTCTCCTCGTTCTTAAAAAGGTTTCCATCCTCCCAGCGCTGTAGAACAGACTCAAAAGGATGTAGAACATATGCCAGGATTATAGGTGGCACTGTGACGCTGTCACAGAAATACAGAAGACCCGAAACATGCAAAATCGTCTTATTCATCTTTATCTGGCCATGTTAAACCAAAGCGCATTCATAGGTCCTACAGCTCCACCAGGAGCAGGTAGTCCACCATTTTTGTTGTTGTCGCGGGGTTATCGGGTCAAGAGGTAGGGTGATGGCATCATCGTTTTCAGCTAATGCGTATCTTGTCCATGTGAAGGCCGAGGCGGCCTTTTCAAATTAGCGCCACGCCGTGTGGCTAACCGGCCACAAGCAACGCAGTTACATGAAACGTCGTGTGGACTGGGCAATAGTCGTCCGGGTGTCCTTGAAACTGGAGTTTCTTTAGGTCTATTGGAAGTTTGACCCTCTTCTGAAAGGCTGATTCAGCTCCGGTCCATGTGCAGCTCATGACATCATGACAGTGGACGGGTTTTATCAGCTGAGACAAATGAGACTGAAGAATGCAGCTTCTCTCCTCAAACGAATCCTGTGAAGAGACAGAAGGCAGAATCGCCGGTACCTCAGTTAAAACCCAATTTTAACCCTGTGAACGTCAAGAACATGGTTGTTGGGTGTGAACTGACACTAAAATGCATTTTGCAGTGGAAAAGCATGGCGGCTGATCACATGGCGGCTGAGTGTCCCTGTTTGGAGGGCAGCAGGTTCCACAACTTTGAGGTATGTGAAGGACGCGCAGCGTTCAAGGTTGCGCTTATTGTTCCAGTTAAGCTGGCAAGATGTCTTTGATAATCATAGCATAGCTTGTTATCAGATGGGACAAAGCAATTCAGATCTAATCAGCACAGTGTGATAATGTTTTCCTTTTGTCTGACATACGGGGAGACAAAGCAGGCCAGGTGATCGGGACCAGCTTTTGTTACTTGCTTCAATCTGCTGCAGCAAAATGGAGTCACACATAAATCCATGCAGAACCTGGAAGATTGATGCGAGAGGCGTTGGCACTTCTGTTTAGTTACATAATCTTTGACTGTATTTGTTTTGCTGCTGTTTGTAGGGAGTGACTTTGTTCCGGTGTGGCCTGGTCTCGCCCTGGCCGGTCCATAAGCCCCACTTTTGATTATTCCGTCTTGTCTGAGAGGTTCATTTGTTTTCCCTGCCTTTTCAGTTCGAACTGCGTCGGCCGACCCACTGATCAATTTTGTTCACAGCTTTCTTCGGCTCTGTTTACACGACAATGATTATATATCCGCAAAACTTTCTTCACTTTTGGGGGGGTCTGTTTACACAGCTTCACTGTGTGGATGCACTGTATCTGCAAAGTTTTTAATCCAGCTCCAAAGGTGGAATGTGTCTTTCACGGCCGCTCATCCCTCCTGCAGAGACTGTTGGAGGCGACAGAGCCTGTTACTGCGCAACTCTCTCCCTCCCTTCCCCTTCCATCCCTTGTAAACAAACATGGCGACCCGCACTGGTATTCGTCACGGTCAGTATTCGAGTTTTATCGTCCATATCAGTAGTTTAATAGTTGAGACTCCCTGATTCTCTCCATTTTCTTCACGTTTAGAGCGTATTCTTCTCTGCACGTGTGGCTGTGTGGTTTCATTATAAAATCAAGCAATAGCGCCCTCGCGTGGCCCGGCATACTAACTACATCATTGTCTCTGTGTCCGCTGCTGCAGTGCAAACACTCCCTTTTCTTAACGGACTAGGTGTTGTCAGGTGAATCATGGTCGTGTAAACAGGGCCTTATTGACACACACTCAAGAGTTTCATTTAAGACCCTGTCTCAATTAGAGCAGGAAGACGCTGCTGCACAGGGAAACACACTTTTACTTTATGGGCTTCAACAGTCAGCCTGAAGTTCCTCTCCATATCTTTGTGTCATGCTGTTTGGCTTTTATCAAACTGTGACACTTTTGTAAACCGATATGTTCTTACCTACATGGATTCTTAACTAATTTAGAATTGCATACAATAAGTTGCCGTTGAAATCAATTTGTTCAGCTGTTGCATTAAAAATATTCAATGTGGATGTTTTCTCCCATTCTGAACAATTCACACTAAAACAGGACGAAAACCAGCTTTTGATCAAAGGGTTATATAAGTGTCCTCTAAACTGAGGTTTAAAGCTTTCACGTGGTTTGTCTGACTTCGTGGAGAACATTGTCAAGCCAAAGGCCGTCTGGATTTATTTCAGACCTGTAAAATGACCGAATCAGAACATCGATGCAGCTTTAACTGGTTCATTGGGCCAACGTTCAGAAATACTCAACATATTTGCTTCATCTGCAATAAGACTGCAGCTGTCTGCCGTCTCACTGCAATGCAAAGCACGAAAAGTCAAAGTCAAGTTTGTATGCGTGTGTGTGTGTGTGTTAAGCAACGGTCACAACCCACCCTGCATGTTTTCAGTCCGTACGTTTTTTGGCGAGGCCACGGGGAGGGAGTGGCAAAGAGCAGGGAGGGAATACGCCATTGCAAGGTGTCAGCATGTGGCCCGCAAGCCACGCCTGGCCATGAGCGGTCGCCTGCATCGTACATTGCACACGTGGTAAGTGAGTTGTACGTGCTTACAGCATACGATATCCGTGTGATTGCCACGTTATCCTGTGGAGGCTGTACTTACACGTGCTGCTCATGTACGGTGTTCTGACTCACTTGCATGTAAGTGCGTGTAAGAGCGATGAACTGAGATGTTCCGCCCGATGGCCCAGCATCTGTACAGCTGCCTCCAGATGCTGTCCATTCCACCACAGAGACTTCGGGTTCTCATGCTACAAGCAGTGTTGCCAGATATGACTCAATGTTTCCAGCCCAAACAATGTAAAAACTACACGTCAATAAAAAACATCCCAAATTTCAGCCTGAGTAGAAATCATGCTAAACCATCAAACTATGTTTAAGAACACACAAATGCACGACTTAAACAGTTAAAAGGTAAGAGAATTTCACTCCCCAATTGGGGGAGACCTGCCATATCTGGCAACACTGGCTGCAAGAGCCGCTTCAAGCAGCACGAATTCAGTGCGCTGTGCACTTGGCATGTGGAGATTCATCGATGTGAATCGGTATCTAGATACAAACATGTGCGATGCGAGTGTATCGATTACTTCACAGTGCATCGGTACAATTTATTGGTGAATTTGAGATACATTGGTCACTGTGTGCCTGCGTCGGTAAAATCCTCGGTTGCATCGATTTTTTTTTTCATGTTGTATTTTTTCAAAAAATACAATATGAAAAATTGTTTAGCACGTTGCAGTTTTCACGTTGTATTTAATTCTATCCGGTGTTTCAGAGGGACATTGAACGCACCCTCACTCTCCACTCTTTCCTGAAGCCTGTGTTGACCAAAAAGCTATTCCATGCCAAAATGTGATTCCCGTCCACACGAGCAGCTTTTTAAACTTTTTTCAGGATTTACACTCCGAGGAGATCGGATCGGATTCAATGAATCACTGATGTATCGCATCGCTGGTAGTGTATCGAGATTCGTATCGAATCGTTGTCAGTGATGGAGATTCACAAGCGTCTTGTGCCCACATTGGCTGTAGAAGGCGTGAGAGTCATCTGTACAGGGGTGAATCCGTAGTCCGAACGCAGTCAATGTTTGTCATGCACAAAAAGTGCTACGGTGTGTCTGCGTGCTCCAAATCCATACGGAGGCGGTACTCACCAGGTACGGATCCCCAAATTTTGCCCACGTTTTTGCACGTCGACAACACGCACTTGCAAGTACAGTGGGTTGTGACCATCGCTTTAGACATTTAAACAACAATAATAATAATAATAATAATAATAAGGTTATACTCTGAGGCAAACGGCAAGTTCTGGAGGCCTGGATGTGACGTGCAGCCTGCCAAGGGACTACTATAGTTCTTTGCTCTACAGAAGAGCTATAGAGTAGACTCTGGATTAAAGTGGTGATCTTTGAAATTATATTTACTAGGGATGAGTAAAAATAGGTAAAAAAAAAAATGCATTATCCGGATACTCATCTGAAACGAGTATCCGGATAATGTATTTTTTACGAGTCCCAGCATAATACGAGTAAAACTCGCCAATATCTGTGCTCGTGCTGAAAGAAAATCCTCATTTGGTAATGGACGGTGTTCACGCTCTGTGATTGGTCAGTCACACACAGAGCCCGCCCCTCCCGACACACATTTCTGCAAGCAGCTCGCTAAGATTTTCTTCAGCTCCCCTCTAGTTCGGTTTGTATGATATTTAAAGTTACTTGGTGAACTTGTTTTGTAACGTACTCGGTGCATTTGACAAAACAGAGCTGAAAACGGCTCGTGTCGCGTCGTCACTGCCCCCACTCCGGTCGCGTTTTTTTTTTTTTAACTGTCGGTGGTGCTTTTGAGAAGAATACAGTGAACAAGGCTGACATAATATTTCCCTTTTTGCCACCACTGGATGTTTACATGAATCACCAAGTTCACACAGATTATTCAAAAATAACACATACACACATACTCACATAGTTGAACACACAAACTAGCCTATATTAATATGTTTATTGTATATGGCTGTTCATAAAAATAAACATATTTTATTAGCTTTATATACTGTATATAGTTTTTTTTAACATATAAAACATTGAATTTCAATTCTGAAGCTCTTCTGTAAATAGTTTTCAAATAAACAATAAATAAAGTAACTTCTGATCAATCCATATCAATTTCAGACTTAAAATAATGTACCGATTTAAGCCCCACCCAATTTTAAGTGAGTCACGCCCACTTCCGGTTTGGGCCCCGCCCACTCCATGTACGGGTATGGACACAGATCATTTAGATGGTTGAACAGATACAGATAATGGTGTACTCGCTCATCCCTAATATTTACCCTCTTTTGGGAGCTCATTGAAATATTTGGAAATTGGGAATTTAAACATTTGTGTGTCAAAGAACATTTCAAGACTATTTTCTTTTCTTTGCATTTGTGTCTTTTTACAGGCACGGTTAAAAAAAACAACTAAATGTCATTTAAATATTAGAGAATCAGTTGGAAGGTGTAAAACTGACCAAAGTGACATTTCAGAGGAAGGGAGACGTTCTTGACTGGGGAAACCAATCATTGCTTTAATGAGAACAAATCAAACAGTGGTGATACTGCAGCATTTTTTAAAGATCCAATCAATGGAGGCTTTAAGGAAAACCATGGTCAAGGGTTAAGGAGCTAAAAAGCAGATCTGCAAAATGGTCCAAAGCTGTTGTTTGACGGTTCCTGTTGTTCCTGTGTCAAGAGCTTGTGCATCGTTTAGTATTGTAGATTACTGTAATAGTCAAGTTAATTGAAGATGCAGGAGATTCTGCAGCCATTCTTGGAGGCAAACTGCAGTGGCTTCTGGGGGAAAAAAAAGGTTGGGAACCAGCAACCTGGGGACTTCCTCCAGTAGGAGATAGATTATCAACCTCAGGGGGAAATACAACTACATCAATTAACGTGGGCATTATATTTGAATAGCATAGACTTCTCATCCTGAAACACCCACCGTGTTAAAAAGAAAATGATCATCCTGCATACCTGCATCACTTAAAAAAAAATAAATCCTGTTACACTATCCACCACTATGCAGCTGCTTTGAGCCGTTGTCTTTTGTCCAACACCTGAGCCGATAAGAAACCGAGGTGGAGTGACACTTAAACCACAGCACTGTGTGAGTTTCAGTGAAGAAGTGAGACGACTTCTCAGATCTTTTGCTGCTTTAAACAAGAATCATGTTGCATTTTATTCAGACAGTTCCTGCTATTTCATGTCCGTCATAATTAACCCAACGGGAGTTTCCCCACAATAAATCATTATGCATGTCAGTGACGAGCAAGTCCAAAAAAAATTATTCTTTGAAAAATTTACTTTTAACAAAAATTGGCATTGCTAGCATAACGGCTTGTTGTCGTAACACACTTTAATTCTTTTTTTATTTTTTTTTTAGAAGTACTACTTTAGTTTCCATCCTGATTAATTTGGACTGTTTAGAGAAACTGTGTCTTACATGCGGTTTACACAATATCTGTTCCATATTGTTCTACTGAAGACCCATTGAAAAATCTCATATTGTGGCTGTAATGAAGATATTCTCCACTCTGGGAGCAATAAAGTACATCTATTTATTGGCCTATACCATTCCAGCTCAACGGAGTGACAGCCATATAATCAGTACTATATAATGTCCTTTATTGTTGCTTTGCTGTAAGAGCTAAAGAGACAACATGAATCCAATACGACGTTATCGTTTTTAGTGAACTAATACATACATCCTCTACGCATCATGGCAGTATGTAAATGATGCAGCTGAATATTGGTAAAGAGTCCATCTCAGATTAGAAAGAAAGAGGCAGACAATTTATATCGCATGAGCTCATTGAACTCTGGCTTTCTGTCCGATTTATTTATCTACTACGTCTTCTTCCTTCATGTGCTTCCCAAACTATATCAAACTTTGTCATGTGGATATGATGAAATAAATTCAAAGACAATCGATGACACACATCTATCGTTCCACCACCATCCATAGATCCTCTATTGTCCTGAGACTCTGGCACTGAACTGTCGAGTTTAAAACACACTCAGTGGTATACAGGCGAGGATGGATTATGTGTGAATTGTAGCATCAGTTTCCTGTTTTCAGAAGTGTCACCCTTGGTGCTGCTGCTGCAGTTTTATTTTTACCTTGTTCACCTTTGACCTCTGGCATCAGCAAGGCGTCCAGTTTGTAGCCCTCCTACCTAAATCCCAATATACAGCACCTTGGATAGATCTGTCCCATTCGCCTGTTGGACTGATCAATAGAGTCCCAGTTTGCATATTATTTGCCAAATTGATAATGTCGGTAAAACCAACAAACAAATACTCAAATATACCTTAATTCAAACCCAACTTGGAAGACATACATGTTGTCACAGCTTAACATTCACAATAACTCACATATTACCTGAGCTACACAAACAAATATTGGAACTCTGAACAGAAAATACCTGCGTTTAATACTCAGGATGATATTGTTTAGTTTGTTGCTACCAGTTGGCGTGCTCGTTGGAGCTCAACAGAAAGTAAAAGAAATCTGAGAAGATCTATACACTGGTGATGTTGAAACGGATTAACTTCACCCCAGCGAACTTCACACCTGCTATGTGCCGCCGTCTGAGACCAGCTTTTGAAAGGGCCAGAAGCTGATCCACACACACTCATGGCTGCTGGGACGACGTCCACGTCCCCGTCTCAGCAACATGCCTCGTCCTGCTCTGTTCTCCCAGTGGTGGTCTTCCGGCCGACGATTCAGCAGCAAGGTCCTCCTCTGGCGCTAACCAGCGTGCTAACCAGAGAGCTAGCTCCTGCTCCGGTCGAGTTAACGGAAAATTGCTGTGCAGCAACAGTCTCACCTCACGCAGAAACAAGCGTGCAGGAAGGCGACAGTGCTCACACACCCCTCTCCGTCAACAGGCTAAAACTCTGTCCTTCTCTTCATTTCCGGCGAATATAATTTTTCTTCCTTGTTTTTTTTCTTCTTGTAGTTCTCGCGCTTCTCGCTCACCACTCTCTGACTCGGAGAGGTCTGGCTCCAGGACCTCCACTCCCAGGCCTCCTCCACTGTCAGACAGAAAATGACGACACATTTAACCTGAATGTGAAGGTGTAAGCTACATAGCGGAAAGTTATGAATATATGGTTTCGTGCATGTGCTCGCCATTTATATACCTGCCGTAAATAGGCACTTGGAAATCTTCGCTTAACGTCGTGTCATTTTCCAACGTCACGATGACGTCATCATCTTTTGAAAGCTGCGCTCGATTCAGTCTTCGAAAATGTGGCTGCAGCGGACAGCTCTGCATTTTCTTCATCACTTTCCGTCATTTTTGATTCGCCACTCGATACCGAATCTCCCAGTGTTTACTTTATGAAAATATGCCCCCCTACTTCCAAAGTTTGGGATTTTCGAAAATATACGTGAGTTTCACCTTCAAAATACTGCATCTGCTCATCAAAGTGCAACCTTAAGTTATGTTTTGGCATGTTATATGGTGAATAAACTTCATTCTCTGAAGTTTTCATCCCCATCCGAGCTGCGGCAGTAAGTGTACATGATGCGTACAAATGTACAGCAACCTTCAGCCAGCTAAACATTTTCATGGAATTTCCGTTCAACATTTTGATAAATCTTGCTTATAATGCAATATAATTTAGAAAACTATTATCATAGAATGAAAAGGTAGGGACCAAAATATTAATGTATATATATATATATTTGGGCAGATATGTACAAAATATTAATAAAATGAATTAAAATGTAGTAAAATGAAAATGACGTGGGTTTTTTTGGATTAATTTATCTTTATTATTTCCAGATGAACAGCTGTGCAAAGACTGCAATAAACTCAGATCACAGTTTTCTATTATTGCTCTAATGCATTTTCCTTTTGTTTTAGTGACCACTAATTAGTGATAATTGCATCCTTGAAGATACCATAACTCTGGCTTGGATTGTCCGATTTCAACAAATTAGGTGTCATTTTTTTCATTTCAGAATGCTTTATTCAGCCGTACCCATATCAATGCCTTTTAACCATTTTGAAAAAAATGTGCCTAGTCAATGTGCCTAGTCATTTTAAAGCTAAGTCATGCTAACGGTGGCTATCAATAAAGCACCCTTGGTTTACCTTTTATCAGTACCTAATTTAAAGTAACTGTTCGTATATCCGATGGGTGAAACAGTTTGTAAAAATTTACAGTAAGCGATAAACCCTCCATGCAGTAGCTAATGCATTGCAATAAAGTTGAAAACATGTTATCCTCAGCTTGTGAATGTTTTAGAGAAGCGAGGTTCTCACAGGTGGCCAAAGTATCAACACATAATGTAAAGCCACATGATGCATTACTGTAGTTTATACTTCACTTTCACTTCAGTCTATCTCTCTGTCTTTCCTCTCCTCTCCTCTCCTCTCCTCTCCTCTCCTCTCCTCCATCCTTTCACCCCAACCGGTCCTCAGAATTCCTCCACCTCTGACTCTGGTTTCTACAAAGTTTCTCCCTGTTGGGGAGTTTTTCTTTCCACAGTCGCAAACACACCTGCTGCTCATGTGGATCTGTTGGGCTTTTCTATTTTCTCTATAAAAGCACATTGGAATGAAAAAAACTCAAAAAACTTTTATAGGTTAACATTTTCAAATTTTCATCAAAAATATTACTTTTGTATAAGTTGTGTTGTCTTGTGCTGTTTTGCTTTGTTGTCTTGTTCTTTCACACAATGTTGACTTCAAATGTCTGTAAGGTTTTGAAGCCAGCAATGAATCATTCTTGAAATTACTAATATAATATCAGTGTGGACTAATTAAAAACCCTAATAGTGTCTTGCTTGTGTTTGAATATTGAAATATGTATGTATGTATGTTTTAAGAAGAGCAGTGCACTAATGTTTCTTTCAGATTGGACGTCCCTCCACCCGGTGGGAGACGACAGTGGAAGACGAGTCTGGTTTCAAAGTCTCTGTCTGTCAAATACTTTTGATGCAGTGTAGGAAAGATCATTTGTCTGTCTGTCTTTTCCAGAGGAAACGTGTGAATAAAGGATTGTTGGTGACTGTAAACGTGCAGCAAAGTGGGTTCAGGTGAACATGGAACTATTTACTGGCTGAGTTGACCTGGATTCTGTACTGGACATGAAGGAACAGGCCCTTCAGTACTGGACATGGAGGAACAGGCCCTTCAGTACTGGACATGAAGGAACAGGCCCTTCAGTACTGGACATGGAGGAGGAACAGGCCCTTCAGTACTGGACATGGAGGAACAGGCCCTTCAGTACTGGACATGGAGGAGGAACAGGCCCTTCAGTACTGGACATGGAGGAACAAGACCTTCAGTACTGGACATGGAGGAGGAACAGGACCTTCAGTACTGGACATGGAGGAACAGGACCTTCAGTACTGGACATGGAGGAACAGGACCTTCAGTACTGGACATGGAGGAACAGGACCTTCAGTACTGGACATGGAGGAACAGGCCCTTCAGTACTGGACATGGAGGAGCAGGAACAGGCCGAAGCTGGTCTGCAGTACAAAGTCTCGTGTAAAGAAAGAATCCTGGACGAGTTGGAAAATGAATCACTTTTTAGGCCTTTAAAAAAATGTTTCTATAATATTGGAGATGTGAACATTTTGTAAAGAAATAGTTGACAAAAGACATAATCAAGGATATTTTGAATGCTACACAGATGACTGAATAACAAACAATAAAATTGTTTTGACTTTTTGTTTTCTCCTTTGTATTGCTGCTTTATGGAGTTCTTTATATTTCACTTCAACTGTACTGTGGAGATCTCAGAGTGAAGGCAGTATATTTATTGACATTCCCCCAGGTGTAAATCTATATGATCCAGCAGAATGAGCACCAAAACAACACAATAATTTATGAATAATGGCCACTAACATAGAATAAGACAAAAGAAAAGATAAAATGGAAAATGGAGTAATATACATTAAAGTAATGGTATATACAGTTTAAATAACAGTGAAAGTACCTCATATGTACTGTATCACATGGTAGAACACTTTACAACAATAGCTATGACATCTTGGCATATAAAAAAGTCATTTTAAGAAAAAGAGCATTTTTTACTGACTGGCCTCAAGCTGATTTATTATATAAACATAGTTTAGCCGTATATATATATCATAAGGTACCTCTCACATTTCTGTGAACATTTATATCTTCTGACCCTGAAATAATGTGTCGTCTCTTCAGGGTCCCATCAAAAGATTAATTAAATATTTACATTAGTGTGAGGGGTGTACTCACTTTTGTGAGATAGTGTACATATCACCCACCTTCATACAATAAAAGCAAACATTCTAGTATTTATGGAGAGGGGTGGGATTTCATAAGTTATACTTTTTTCTTTGGTGAGATATATTTTGATTATTATGAACTGTTTATTTGATTTTGTGCATGTTTGAAATAAACAATGCAATTTATAAAAGACTAAACTCTAAAATGCCGGAGTTTTGACCGATCACCTATCATTATAATAAAGTTTATATATTCACGAGCTCTGCTGCATTTTTCTCATATTGCAGTACTGCATAGAAGATACTATTACTGATTGTTGTTAAGCCCCAGCCTAGGAGCTACTGGAGCACAATATAAAATTGCGACACACACACAAATATGACCACAGTCAAACAATTCCAACAATCATTTGTGGCCATAAATGATCGTATATTATACACTCAGAAATAGTATAATATAGAATCATTTATTGGCATAAATACTCAGGCTACACGTGCTATATAGATAACAAAAACAAAAAATGATATAGAGTATACTACATTCAAGAAAGTCGCTTTTAATGTTGTGCTGTTGACTAAGTAAAACATTTGGACTTTTCCATGAGCCTTTGGACATTTCATTCTGTCCCATTTTATTTTGAATTGTCATATTATATTTTGAATGAGCACTTCCTGTCCGACAGTGGCGGGAGCCTGAGGGTGGAGGTTCTGCAGCCCGACACTCTTGCTCTGACACCCCCCCCCCCCCCCCCCCCCCCCCTCTGAGCAACCGGAACGGTGCATGGTACATTAAAAAAACAGTAGGAAAAACCTAAATCAACCAAGTCCTTATGTTCATTCCAAAATGCAAAACCCCATTTGTACAACAGGAAATGTACGAACTTGTATACGCAGTAACGGGGGGGGGGGGGGGGGGGTAACCAGGGTACTACAAGTTAATAAGCAGTAGGGGAACCTCAGGCACGAGGTAACATCCCAACACTGTATAAGAAAATTCTTCTACACGTACACAATGTTTTTTTTAACCCATTTTTGCTTTACGTGGGCCACATTTTACGAGGTCCGACTTGGTATATACAGTGGATGATACCTTCTCCTAATCCACCAAGGAGTGTGAGTAAGGAGTCTGGCAAGCGGGTAGGAATGCTGACAAGAGCAGTGAAAATCCCTTGACATCTTATTTTAGACGGAGTAACCTCAGCGGAGCTGCAGCAGGCCGGAGCTGTGAGAGCCCCGGGGGCAGAGGGGCCCAGTGATGAGGCCCCAGTGACAGCTGATTTGTCCACATCCTCCCCCCCCCTCCCCCCCCTCTCTGCAGAGGCTCAGGGCGGGCGCTCTCGAGCAATCACAGGATTAAAATAATTGGGTGTGGAGTGAAACAGCACAGTGCGTGGAGGCAGGGAAGGGCGTGCTGGGTCCAATTAAGAGACACTTGAAGGGATTCACTGTGCGCGCTGGCCATACACATGTAAGCAAGCAAACACACACACACACACACACGCACACACACACACACAATCCGGCCAATCCCTTATGATGTTTCATCACTGACCACAAGATCCTTCATAATTGTCATTAATTTGATTTGCTTTGGGCTTTAAATAATCTTCACGCCGGGCTGCCATTCAGGCAGGATGCGGGAGTCCCACTGCCCCCATGTTTGGGTAAATTAATTAAAATCGCTTCGTATGGCGGTTTCAAGGGGGGGGGGGGGGGGGGGGGGAATGATCAAACACCAGTTTGATTCCAATCAAACCCACTTGCAAAAGACGGCCCTGTGGCAAATTTACAGCCGCAATCACAGGCAATTTGCATGATGTGCTCGAGCATCTCCATCACTTCAGAGAAATATGTTTGAAATCACACACGTACTGCAAAGACGAGCAGTACTCAAGAGTTCTTGTTATGTTTTTAAGTGGAGATGATTTTAATCTTCTACTGTGCTTTTCTTCCTTTTCCAATATTTTGTGGAAGGTCAAACTAAGATGACATGATAAATAGAGCGGGACAGATCTCACTGTAAATGAAGAGCTTGAGCTAAGATGACGATAAAAAGTGTTTCAGTACAATATAAATGTTGGATGTAGGCTGCCGGGTCAGCAGCTAGATTACACAGAATTGGGTCTGAATTGCATATTGAGTCTTATTTCACAGATTCCAATCCAGAAAGATGAGAACATTGGGAAATGAAGCAGATTTGTGAGGATGAAGTCAGGACAGTCCGGGCGGGTGGGGGGCTGGATGACAAACATAAATGTCAGTTTCCACAATGTTTCCAGATGACATCATGTTCTGTGGCGACGGTCGGAAACCGGTTGAGAACCCAGAGAAGTGAGAGGTTTTTTTGAGCACTTACTTTTACAATTTCAACCGTCAAGTAATCATGTTTAAGTTGAATATTATTTCAAAAGTTGAGTTTTGTAGATATATTCCCTCTTCATACATATTTTATACAGCTTCAATAATATTTCTTTCACTGTATGTTATTATTTTTAAGGACCAGAGGCAGCTGTACATGCTCTATAATAAGATTACACTTGCAAAACAGCAAAGGTCAGACTAATGGATGAATATTGTCTTCTTTGTCCTCTGGTTCACTGAGTTCTGGTCGACTTTTACTTGGATACAAGTCTGAGGAAAAAAAACACGACTTTAATTCCAATATACTGGATGTTGCTTGTTACCATTGCTTTTGAATGGAATGTATTCAAATGATGAGATTATTTGTCTCTGGCAGAGACACTTCAGCAAAACGCTTCCTTGATCGACTTCATGTGACCAATCAAATGAAGCCAGACAGTTATGTAATCCCACTTTTACAGCACGCAACTGTTGCCGTATGAAGGAAATGCATCTAGCAATCAATGGCGGAAAAAGACGGTGGTGATTCCGAGCCGAACACTGTACATTTAATCTGATTGAACTATTCTGACTATTCTGGCAGCTTTGTCCAAATGTCCTTTAAATATTACCAAGAACAATTTCATAATGTCAAATTATACAATATGACAAGAGCACCTACGATAACGTGTTCATACATTTATACACCACCCACTTCCATGTAGCTTAGAACTGATGGTAGATTCCGACATTACGAGAATACAACTAATGTGAGCTGGCTGGCAAAGTGTTTGCTCAGGGAACATTCGTGTATAAGCTAGTATTTTTTTTTACTTACTGATAAGGATCGGTACAAACATCACAATCACATCAGAAGAAACATTTGACTTCAGATCAGGCTTTTATTCATATTTCAGTTGGATTAACTTGGTCTATGGTACTTTTTGCTTTGTTTTGTTTTAAATGTAAGTGCAATCTCATATCTAACACATCACCACAATTTGGCCCCCCTCAAATGGGAAACATTCTGTAGCTGGACTCAAAACCATTACTGACCACACAAAATGGAGAAGTTTGGTGAGTCTACCACGATCCTGACGGCAGAGTGTTCTTGGATGCTCGGCACTCTGCCTGGCGACACACAGTCTGCATATACAGCTGCTCAGCCACGGAAACATAATGGAGTCTGCGGAGTGTTGGCCACTTTTCTGCACCTCAAAGAGCTCGCGCTGTAACTCAAAGTGGTTGGATACTTGATGGCTGAGCCACCATTTCTAAGTACTTCCAGTATGCAGTAATGACACTTACGTGCTGGAGAGGTATGTCTACATGGAGGACAATTATCCAGCTATCTCGTTGTCAAGATGTCAACATGACTGGAATCATTCAGGCCCATTCTTTCAAAAATGTCAGTAAAAGCAGACTGAAAAAACTCTTCAGGTAGTAAAGGCACATGTACAGTATGCATCAATAGAAGGCCTTCAATTTGAAAGTACTTACAGATTTTATTTTAAACCAAGATTACAGCATTCACTTTGTCCTTCTTACATGTATTATGCTGTTTTCCTGAAATTTGTAACTTCTATAACGGAATATATTTTGATGTGAATAATACAAAATAGTGCATATAATAATTTTATATTATTTACACACATATATATATATATATATATATATATATATATATATATATATATATATATTTGACAAGACAATGATGAAAACGGCTCGTGTCGCGTCGGTAACCGCCTCCACTCCTGTCGTGTTTTTTTTTTTTTTTTTTGAAACAATCCTTCTGACTTTTTGGGTTTTAAGCAGGAGGCGTCAGAAAAGTGACCACAGGGAGAAGTGGCTTGTGGCGGCCAAGCGTTCATAGCAACGTCACTTTTTGATCCTTCCATGTCGGCTCTTCCTCTCATTGTGAAGCACAATTCACCAAACGGTGGATTTTTCACCCACTAATAGGGAAGGTGAGCTGGTTAGACCGTCGTGGGACAGGTTAGTTTTACTGTTCAGTACGAGCAAAGTTTTCTAACTGACTTTACACCACCAGCCAAACTAAGAGCAAGTACTCTTAGCAGGATTACTATTGCAACAACACATCATCAGGAGGGGGTACTTTTGAGAAGAATACAGTGAACAAGGCTGAGATATTATTTCCCTGTTTGTCACCACTGGATGTTTACATGAATCACCAGGTTCACACAGATCATTAAGAAAAGAAAGTCTTACAGACCACTTACACACATGTAACTCAACACACAAAGTAGTTTGTTTTACATATAAAACATTGAATCTCAATGCTGAAGATGGTCTGTAAATAGTTTTCAAATAAACAATAAATAACGCAACTTCTGATCAATCCATATCAATTTCAGACTTAAAATAATATACTGATTTAAGCCCCACCCAATTTCAAATGAGCCACGCCCGCTTTCGGTTTAGGCCCCGCCCACTCCACGTACGGCTATGGACACAGATCATTTAGATGGTTGAACAGATACAGATAATGGTGTACTTGCTCATCCATATCCCTATCATCATATATATAATTGTATATAATTAATTGTATATAATTGTCTCCATTAAGAAAAGTATAGCTTGACAATGGATTGAAAAATGGAACATTGTTCCAGATTCCTGAACCTCATCTACCAGCACCAACCACATTGTACCATCGCAGCTAAATTTGAGTAAATTTTTTAATCAGTACGATCATTTAACGACGTTACCACATTTCTGCTTGATGCAGTGGTGCTTGTTTTAATCTATTGAAGACAATTAGTTTTAATCACTTGATAACAAATAGAACCTAAATACAGTCTGTTCCTGACCCAGGAAAAGAGTTCACTTGGAATCAACCCAAACTTTTTTGGGAAAGCTCAGTGGGAAAGAGGCTTGGCTGGCCTGGTCCATTTCCATTTTTAAAGAGGGAAAGAGTACAAGGCTGGAAGCCTTCAAGAGAATTCTCCAGGAGCGCAGCAGGTCAGTTGATTTGTTCCCTGCTTGCTCGTTTGCTGCAGCTATATATTCACCTTCCATGTACCATGTTTTCCCCAAGCAGCAGCTGTGTGTGGGAGTCAGCCCCATCCCATCTGCATTGTTAAGCTCCTCCGAAACTCCAGGCAGTGTAGAAGACACACTGTTGTCTCCTTTGCAACAATGCAGAGTACACAACAAATACTTATTGAATTCCCTCCAGTGTCAGATAGAAGGGGAGGGGGATGACAGTGGGGGGTAGCTCGGAGTTGGTGGTGATGTCCAAAGTGCAAGGAACATGAAATCAATATTTTACTTGGCAGAGAACTTTCGACGCTGTGCTGTGTGCCCGTTGGCTCCTCAGTCACGGGGTCAGCTCTTTGAGCATCTATCATGGGCTCCTGCCCCGGAGCGCGGAGCCAAGACCAGCACAAGACCAACCCAAGACGAGCTCCAGCCAAGAGGCTGGCCCACGGAGATAGACGGTGAGGAGGGGATGGTAGAGGGAAGCAAATGAGCTCACTGGAGAGGAGAAGCACACATCAGTCCAGTTGGGTGGGTGAAGGCAGTGTTTGGATGCGGTATTCAAAGACTTGACTCCCATTACGTTGGGAAAGGCATGCCTGATGTCTTTATGCTCCGGCCTTGGGCTGTCCTCTGGGCTTTTAATTGCCTGCTTTCAAACACACACCTTTTGTAGTGCGCTGAGAAAACTACATCACTCTGAACAAACTGGTGGTTTGGCTTCCTAACACACTCCGAACCATCCTATTAATGGCCTCATTCTTTAATGGACATAATTGTCGCCTCAACACAACAAACCCTCGGACATACATTAGATAATGAATTGTGCGATAATTCATTAACGGAAGGGAGAATACGGATGCGGGTAATTTCATTAACGCTGGACTAAACAGTGTGCTACATAATTTGCCAAATAGGTTCCCTTATGTAAAGCTAATTGTGTCTTTCTCATGAAAGCGCAGATGGAGAAGGGAAACAGAGGCATAGCGGCATAAGTGGCATCATCTTCTTAACCACTTGAAAGTGTGGCTAATTATGATGTCTCACCAGACTCCCCTTGTGAAACGACCGGGGTATTTTCTTCAAAATGGCACGGCATCGTGCGGCAACATCAGAAGTGAGTGGGTTGAGAGTTAATCATTGAGAGATTGTGTGGAGATTGCTCTGAGGCTAATTTCTTTCTTTGCAGTTAGTGATTAATGCCCAGTCCGTGAGGTCATTGGAGATAAGGCCTGGCCGCCTCCGTCAGCCCACAGTCAAGATAATGCAGAGCAGGCTTTATCAAGGGCAACAGGAAGGCAAAGGGAGCACACAATACTGTGGGGGACTCTCTGTGCATATGGCCATAACCTGATATTATCGCCCATCAAGCTGCACAATCAATTACTTCATCCCTGCAGGAGTCCACATGGCCGGATAGGAAGACAGAGGGCAGGATGAACCATTGGAAATCTTTGAGAATTTTCTCCCTCTTTCCCGTGGACATTTTCTGCAAAGTCAGAAAAACACCGGAAACAACCAGTGACACAAAAACTTTAAAATGAAGAAGGAAAATAGAAATAATTCTTGAATCCTGTTTGATTGACATTTAACATTATATTATGTACAAACTCATTCAAGTCTGATATATAATTGAATTAAAGTATTATTAAGGCCAAAAGTGTACATTTATTCAATTGAGTATATCAAAATGTATTCTCTTTTATTAAGCAGTAGTTCGGACCAGGAGTCATTGACCTTAAGAAACTGAAGGATTCCCTGTATGGCTTCAGTGTGTTTGAACAACTTGGATAATTTTATTTGGTTAAAACTGGTTTGCCCCGTCAAGAATAGATTACTCTTTACATACAACTCAGGCAGAGATATATCATAGAAACAAGGGGTTAGCAGTGTGTGTGTGTGTGTGTGTGTGTGTGTGTGTGTGTGTGTGTGTGTGTGTGTGTGTGTGTGTGTGTGTGTGTGTGTGTGTGTGTGTGTGTGTGTGTGCGTGTGTGTGTGTGTGTGTGTGTGTGCGTGCGTGTGCGTGTGTGTGAACAGCTTGGGGCGATGTGAAAGTCACCATAATAAGGCAGGGCTTAGTAGCAATCTCACCAATCACTGATCAACACCAGAGTGACTGACATGAAGTTAAACCAGTCAGCTCAATCATGTTTAAATCTCCAGAGCTGCTCAGTGATTGGCTGAAAGTCACTTCTGGTTTGTTCTGGTGTTTCTACCAGATGTTGACATGAAGTGGTGAATCTCTGGTTAATAACTCTGTCTCATCTCTTCTAGTTCACCCTTTCATTATTTACTCTGTCACATCTCTAATTCACTGTTTGATTATTAACTGTTATTTCTCTTCCAATTTACCATTTAAAATGAGAAATTTAACTGAAAAACTGCAGATCAGGATCAACTTTCTCCACCATAGTTATTCTTAAATTCACACAAACAGAAATGTGTTCAGGTTTGTTAATGTTTATAAAAGTTTAGCTATGATCATTAATGACAGAAATTCTAAGAGCTTAAAAAAGCACACAGTTTATTTTGCACTTTCTTTTTTGAGGTTTCATTCAAAGAATTCTAAAATACTTTAAAAGATGAATTGAGGTGTTGTTTGAAAATATACCTGACATACCTTTTGTTTTCCTTAAACTCAGACTAACTGTTATTTCAAGTAAACCAGCAACAAAACCTTTTTTTTTTTTTTAAAGGGACTAATGATGCTTCTGCTTGTATTTGCTAATAATAAAAAAAAGTATGTTAATTAAAGAGTCTTAATAAGTGCTCTCTGTTTACTCACTGTTTAAAAGAACACTAATGTTACAAATTCCCTGTAAAATGTGATGTGTTCTGTTGAAATAGGGTTTTTTTCGTCAGGCATTATTGTCGGACAGCCCAGTCAGGCTCTGGGGTCCTAATGTCGTCTTGGTGAAGAGTTTTTCTTTCAGTAATAATAAGGTAGTGGACCCCTCACATGTTTAATGGTGAAGAAGTAAGTCGTTAATGGTTCATCAAGCAGGCCTACAAGTGTTTTATGTTCAGTTTATATACTAGAAGGCGTGTAGTTGGAAACAGCCCTGTGTTATTTAGCTCAGATGTAAATGAAGCTAATGCTAATCGGCCATCTCTGTCTGCATGAGTGTGATATCAGAGGAAGTTTAATTCCAGTTTATGGACATGATTATCATCATTGGTTACTGATTTGTGCATTCTTTATTTTGTTACAGAAAACCATTCAATCATCATTCATTCATCTGCCCGTTCATCCATTTATCAGTCATTTTGCATTCATTTGGTGTTCATCATTCATTTATTCAATATTCATCATTCGTTGGATTCCACGTGCTGTACTGCCAACAGACTCTATTAAAGAGGATAAAGTCAACACCCAGTGTCTGTGTCTACACTCTGACCGGAGTAGCCGTCGTGGATAAAGTGGTCCCAGCATCATCATCAGTCACAAACGCATAATTATCAATAAATAACTTTATCCCAATCTAAAAAAGTTTTAATGTTGTTTATAGATGTGGAAAGCCAGCCTAAGATATTTATCACTACTGGCCTTCAATACAACTGATGCTTCACGAAAATAAATAAACATGCCTGCTTCCAGCTTTGTAATAAAGACCCTTTTTATTATTTTGACAAAACTGTGCGATTGTGCAGAGTCCAGAGTCATGACCTTAACTATGTCCAAGCATTTCAGTTTGAACGGGAATAGAAATAGAAGCCAGGCACTCCTACCCATCATTGGTGTTTGACCTCAATCATGCTCTTCTGGTTCAACGAGTCTTACATTATAAACACACTTCTACATCTTGTAGCCTTCCCAGAGGAGTGGAAGCAGTTTGAACTGCAGACAAGAGGCCAACTCCACACCGATGCTTATGAATTTAGAATAGGAGGTCAAGAACACTTTTGTGTGAGTATTATACTTTATATGTATGTGTCATGGTGCTTTTTGTCCACTTGTGGATCTTTGTTACCCCGGGTCAAGAGGTCTTGATCCTCATGACTTTCAGAAAAGGTTTGTTAGACTGTCATTTCTGTAAAAAAAAAAAAGAAAAAAGGCTGGGGGTATTAATATTAGGAGGACCTTCTATTAAAACACAAGTCATATTGTAAACACAGAATTAAGAAGACAAAGACAGACTGTTTTTCATAAAAAGTAATGGCACTGCAGAAAATATACTTTTATTCCTTAACTGTGAATCCAACTGAAGGCACATCAGCTTGTTGAAAATGTAGCTTATACTTACACCCCCCCCCCCCCCCCCTTTTGGGGTTTTATGTCTTAAAGCGCAAAAGGTACCAGCTGTGTAACTTAGTTTGATGTGTGCCAGATTTGTAATAAAACCGTACTGCTCCTCCAGAGCGTACCTCTGCACTCTGCTTGGAGACAAACTGGTTGGGAGCCAAGAAGCTTCACTGTCTGAAGGCAGCCATTGTACCTTCCTCCATGCTAATCGCTCCGAGACAGTAAGTGCTGCAATCAGCACTTTCACTTGCTCATCATGACAAAGCTAAAAGAATATGGTATGGTAAGTTTAATGCTTCCCATGCTCGCAGTCTGAAATGAGAGCATGTTAACATTTGCATCACACATAACGTAGAACTAAAGTGGCGATAAAAACCTAAAGTACTGGGCTCTGATCGTGATGAACTTATTTTGTAGAGACTTGTTTTGCTTCAATTGCAAGAACCAGGAGAAATCATTAAAATCAAGTACAAAAGATAGCAGCTGATAAGAGAAATGGTATTTAAAAAAATATTCTCCCTCCTCATGTTTTCCGATTGATTCACCTGGTTTTGTTTTTTGGGGATAGAAGCATGGAACAGTCCGTCCACACACAGGTCATAAAGGCCTCAGCTCCAGTAGGGCACATCAGTATGAGGCTGGTTGTGTTTGTTTGCCAAGAGCAAAGGAGACCGTTCAGGCCTGTCAATGTCATTCAGTTGTGTACATCCTGGTTGTTTAACGTTAAGTGAATAATTGCGGTTGTCTGTGGCAGTGAGCATGACTGGTCGTAACGGTCGTCACTCTCGACTTGCCCGCAGTATTAAAATATCTCATCAGTCGTAAACCCTCCCGTTGTTCACACACTCCACTTTGCTCTCACTGGTTGTTTTGTTAATTGAAATGTCAGTGCTCCACAGTACTGTGGCCTTCCAACGAGGTTCACATGCAGGAGGAGATTTCAGCAGGAGCTGGATGCTGACGTTCACAACGAAAATGCTTCCCAAGTTGTGTCCCAGAGAACGGAGACTTTGGACGGCCACGGAGCTGCGACTGCTGTGAGCTGCGGCCGCAACTCCCATGTTGTTCCCGCCACTATTGCTGCTTAATGACTTTCCATGCCTGCGTTGTTACGTGATGTTCACTACATTTTACCGCCCTGCCCCGCCCCCTCCTGTCCGGCTCCTGTTCCACCCCACCCCATCCCATCGCACTCCACCCCGTCCTGCCCCGCCCTGTTCTGTCCTGTCCTGCCGCAGCAGAGGTACCTCAGAACCAGAGATGCTGACCACTGGAATACATAGATTAACTGGACATCGCTGCAGCAGATGATTAACCCATCAACACAACTAGCATCTCCTATGTGAAAGAAACGGTGAACACTGTCAAAGACCTTCAAAACAGACTCTGATGTTATGATCTCTGATCAGACTCATGAGGGCTGGATGACGACCTGATGTCCTGTAGTACATTTTGTGTTCACTGCTCAACCACAAGGAGTCTGACTGACATTTACACAATTGGCAGGAATGCCAATGACACTATGCTTTTCACGCTAGAACTCTGGCTTTGCTCATTCGGGTCCCATGTGGGCTGTTCATTGTGAGCACATGTCCACTAGCCAAGTTCCACAGGCATAAACCACGAAGGCCCAAAGATGCATGTTTGCTTGGTCGCTTTATGTTGAAAGTAAATGGGAACTGTTTCTAGGTGAAGGGGTTACCATTGACTCACCCCTTTGTTTTATCTGAACCTCCATCAGGTCCCTCCTCTGTTAAGGAATCCAACTACAATGAATTTCTTCGGGGGAGTAGGAATATACGTATATCGCTATTATTTTTTCCCAAATTTCGGGGTTTTCTTGAAAAGTGCCTGTCTGCAAGGCTACCATCATAATTTCCATTCTTTAATTTTAAATACATTCCAATATCTGGAACAGTAGCCAGTGTGATTTTATGTAAATTATTATTATTTCTTAATGATATTGTGTACATACAGGCAATAATACGGGCATTCAAAGCAGACGGATTGAAAGACAGACAGGGTACCATAGCAATCTATATAAAGTACTATACTCCAAGTATAAAGTCATACATCCAAAAACATGTCAAATAACTATATTTCCAATAATATAGGTGTAAAACACCTCTCACCTCCAAAGGTCAGAGGAAAATGTGTCTATATATCAGAATAGAAATCTCTGCAGTGTTTGTGCCGGCTCATACTTTTGCACAGAAGCTGTCTGCAGTCGTCCCAGTAGGCCTGCAGTGAGAGGAGTGGGTGTATTGTTGTGATAGTGAAAGAAGAGTGCGTCGCGGGGCAGATGCAGTTTGACTTCGCCCCTCAGTCACAGCTCACATTCATCATGAGCCAGCGTCTGGTTGTGCCTCCAGAGAGCTGGAGGGGAGGAGGCTGCAGCATGCCAACCTTCCACGTTGTGTTTTAGTCTTACCTGAGCAGATGCCCTGCACTCGGGGTCTCCCAGCAGGGCTGGGGGGTCACACCACCAGGACTCTCCATTCCCCGACAGCACCAAGCCCAACCACTGTGATTCATTTATCCGAGACAGATAACATGTCTGTGAGTTTCCTCCTTGGTGGCAATTGTTAGGTTTTTCTGTTTTTGTCAAAACAAAACAAAAGTCATGGCATTGAGTATTTGGATATTCTGGATGTGTTACAGTAGAGTGCATTTGACATTTGGTTTTCTACTCAGAGATGATACATATTCCACCTCCTTTAGTTTGCTGATCACGTGGGTTTATTTCTTAATTTGAAAGAACACAAGATTAGACAATATATTGCACATTTTAAATGTTCTATTATAATGATTATATTGATCTGGATTACTACCAAAATGCACCCGAGCACTAATATTTATGAAGATCTGCTCATTAGTTTTTGCGATATCTTGTTAACTGTCAGACGGCTAAACAACATTGATGTTTAACCTCCTTGGCACAGGTAGTAACAGTGGTCAGCTCTGTTTAACCATTTTTAACCATCCAGATGTGAACAAATCAATCTAATATGTTGCGATTCAACCGCATTCACTTTCATATATAGTAGAACCTGTGAGGAGTGGACCCGGTAGATCCAACACCCTGTACTGGGCGACACGTCACTGTGCACAGACACATATTTAACTGTTAGCACACCTTAATGAGCGACAACCCGCTGAATGTGGACAACGGACAGGTTTTCCTGGAAAATTTCAAACTGAGCAACACTGAAACGACCAACATACTTGGACTGGACCAGATTCTTAGAATATTCAGGCCATGGGTGATACATGATTCTATCCATACACTCCTGGTTCACTTCCTTAATGTCATGTAATGATTCAGAAACTCTCTCCACTTCTGCTGCCCACCGTTCTCCACCTTACCTCCAGTAGCTTCACTTCAGGAGTTCTGAGGATCTGCTTCTTTATTTGCTTTTAAATTGTGATTGTTCAGATGGGAGAGGGAGGATCTCCTCACACAAGCGTCCAGTAGCTCTGGAGCATGAGCAGTCAGAGCACACAGGTATTACCCTGCATCACGAGGCTCCGAGGGTCGGAGCCTAGTGCACAGGGTGGATGATGGTTTTGACGTCACGTGTACTCTGCGCCCACGAAAGTTTGACTTTCCCTTTACAGCAGAGAACATCAGGCCAGTGGCCAAAACCCACCAAGAGGCTCCAAGCTGGTCCCACCAGGCAAGGAGGTTTTAAAGGATTTAAACACGTTTTTTTTTAACATTTCATTGTATTTTGCACCAGAATGTTTCATCATAATTGACTTTATGTTGAGTCATTTTCAGTAACAACTGTTTGATTTTGTAAAAAAATATAGATAATTTCACTCCATACACTGTGACCACAAGAAAGAAAAGCTTTGAAGTGTAAATGTAAAGGTTATTATAGCAACATTTTACCAGTCTGGTCACTCAGGATGAAACTGGACTGTATGTGGTCCCTGAAGTAAATTCAATCTTATTTAATAATTATCTTGTATACATCTTATATACATGCGTATATATGTATTTATGTTGTATACATCTTGTATTGGTTCAGTTATGTGCTTTTCAATAACCATATCATATTTGATGATGGAGGTTAAGTGCAGCTATCCCCCGGAAACAAGTGTATTATTTCCTCCACCACCAGTTGCTGGGGCTGCGAAAACAAACCAATTTGCGGCCTTGAAATATTTTCACAACTTCCAGCAAGATAATGATTTGGAACCAAATTGCTCGAGCCAATCTGTCTCACAGCGCAATCATTCTCATTTTGTAAGCTGTTATGGAGACCATTCCATCTGTAGCCTGGCGGTCCATTGGGCCTCTTTCAGCTCGCTCATCACTACCCGCCCCCATCCCGCTCCACCCCCGCCCATCCCGCTCCACCCCCGCCCACCAGCTCCTCTGCAAATAAACTGGATGTATGTAGAGTGACAGTGCATGGAGGGGCAGTCTGTACTCCCAACAATCTGACACCCTGCAGGAGTTTTCTACTCCAGATTTACATTTATTGATCTGCCGTATATAAACCATTAATCTCCTGGATTGCTGATCTTTTCTCCCCCGTGGAAGAACAGCAGTCAACACTTCATTTCCGGGGCTGAGCATAAAACGACGCCATGAAGAACCTTCAAGTCAACCAGAGCTTGTTCGAGCCAACGTCCTTGAGAAAATGCCATCAAGGCTTGAAGCATCAATTCACAAGAGGAAGCGCTTGATTACGTCCATGCTGCAATTTTATTGACCAAATGCTGATCTGTTTTAACACCCTGATTGCATAAACATCTGACAATGTGTTTTTTTTTTCTCTCTCTCTCCGTCTTGGCTCATGAAAATTCACACAGGCAGAAGGATGAACAGACGCAACAGATCAGCGTTGACCCAAATCTGAACATGTGTTTAGTATTTCAAGCCATTTGTCACATCAATTCATACACCCACTCTGTGGCTGCTTAAAATACTGCATACGTGCCAACCACAGTCGATAAAGACCAATCAGCCACAACATTATGACCACTGACAGGATGTGAATTGCAATGATTGTCTGTATCGTGACACCTGGTAAAAATAAGAAAAGGTTTAATTTGATGTGTCAGATGTAGAAAATTGGACAATTGTAATTGTGAGAGGCCAATTTGAAGGACTGGGTTCCAGGAAAACCGCAGCTATTTTAGGATATTTCTCAGATTCAGCTGGAACCGTCTGCACACTGTTCAATGCTGCAGCAAGACTTTGAAACGGCACCAAAAGGCCTCACATTCCTCCAGGCTTCTCGCCATTGGTTACCAGAACATTTTAGAATAAATTCTAACATTTTAGTCTTAATTCTTAAGCCCCTTTATTATCAAGGTCCACATTATTTCTCATTCCAACGCTTTGAGGTAACAGCTCAGAAGTTTCTGTTTGTGCCACACACTCAGTTTAAAACTCATGGAGGTTGTTGGTTTCAGGCACCAAGATGATGGATTTTCTCTCGCAGCCTCGACACCTAGGACAATTTTATGCTTAGAACCTTTGAATTAATTGTATTTATTTTACATTTATTCTTATCTTTATCCGTGTGTGTGCCTCTAAGAGGCGAGGCGCAAAGATTTAACATTCCCAGGATCGCATTTATTTTTAATATGCATTTTAGCACGGAACTAGTCCTGCACCGTTGGGAAGCACGATCACACAAAGCACATCAAAATGTGGAGAAAGTTCAGGAATAGTGTGCTATTATTTTTATTAGCAATACGGCTAAATGTTTCTGAAAAAAAATCACGAAAAAATGCGAATAATTTTCCATTCAAAGCGGATGGGAACCAAGTGTAAAACCCCCCAAAATCCTTACTTTTCAATGGCAGCTGATGTCACCATACTTTCAGCCAGGGACTTCATTTTAATTTTGAAGCGTCGCGGCGTCTGTCCTCTATTCAGATAGGAAAACATATTTTTCATATCCTGTGAGCTGTTTCTGGAGTTTGTCATGGGGGTGTGTGGTGAGTTAGAGTGGATCGCTTTTCAATGCTAATGCAAAGGCTACTTAGCTTAGCAGATTAGCATGTGAGATAAGACCAGTCACTGGAGAACATGCAGACCTCCACAAATAAAGCCCAGAAACCAACCAGCGATTCTCTGACGGCGTCACCCTGCAGCCGACTGTAGATCAACAAAAAGACAGAATTCAGAGAGAATTCCCTCTCAATCAAGATGGCAGTGAGTCACAGCAGTCTACTCTGCTCATTACAGAAATGGAAGATACAGGTATTGTCTTGACTGAATTCTTTTCATCTTTACATGAAGGATTTTCTGTCTTTTCTTTCTCTGTCCCTGTTCCTTCAAATTTCCCCCCACTGCATCTTGATTTCCAGACAAACTGTCCAGTGTCTGGTGCCCACCTGGTAATCTGCTTTCCATCAGCCGGCCTGCAGGCAGGAGACTCCAGCAGCTCCGGGGCCACCTTCCCTGCTTTGATCGTGGGGTGCAGTTGGCTGGGGGGGGGGGGGGTGTGCCTACCTCCTCTGCAGTGAGCTGTCACATTGTCTGGCCTTTAAGCGCAAAAAAAATGAGCCGAAGATGGTCTTCACATGCGACTGACCCGCTGGGAAGTGAGACGCCTCCTGTGGCTGCCCTGTTGTGAGCAGCTACACTTCTGTTTTTTTGTGTGTTTTTTTTACCGGGGGAAAAAAAGGCCAAATGATGGAGTGTGAAACGGGAAGATTTGCAGACAGCTGGCACGCAAACTTTCAAAGCCTGCCGGAGATGGATGACACATGCTGGAGTACAGTACATTTACTCCTCCACAAGCCATTGGCTTTAACAGGCTGGTGTGATGTGAAATGTCTAATAGCGAGGAAAATCATATCTCACATTATTCACAGTTTTATGGGCGTGCTCGTTCCCAAATGATAGGAGGATGATCTAAACGTCCGCGCCTGCTCTGCTTTTGCAGTCTTCACATGCTTTTTTTGTGTGTGTGAAGCCATTAAAAGCCTGACATGTTAAGATCTATTACGTGGTGCTTCTTGGAAAATATGAGCTCTATTTCAGCCTAATTGTGACAGTAGATATGTAAGTTTGCTTAAATTACACTCTCTCAAAGGTGAAGACAGTAAATCAGTTGGTGAAACAATTTTGCTGCCTTTGTTTTCTTGTGTTCCCGCAGTCGTCCACTAAATTAGTCGGCGTACAGAGGAAGGCAGAACAACCTGCGAGCCGAGTCGTCTTAATATTTTCTAAAGGCAAGTGGCTAATTAAGGCTTCCACAGAGCAGCGATTCTCATACGATGAGTCAGGATCCAGTGGGCTCGCCCGCTCGTTTCTTTGCGTCTCTGGATGATTACTATTATTTTTTTTAATAAGGCTGGGTCTCTGGGTGACATTAGCTTTATTCAATTTACTGCTAACCCTGTCTGAAATGCAGTTTTTTATGAATATAGGACAAAGGCTGAAGGGAAATGAGAAGCCCTGCAACAAAGGAGGGGTGAGTTACTGTTCCTTAAGTGTGGGTTTCATGAACTAAGTATAGGAATGAGCTGCCATGTTGGATCAATCTCCATTGTTTTACTCAATATGTAATCAGCCTGGGTGGAGGGAGAGGCTCTGATCGACATTTCCAACCTTCTGCTGAAGCATTTATCATTTTTTCATTGCAGAAGGATATAAAATACTTCCTCTGGGGGTGGGGGGCCAGGCAGGTCCGGTGGGTCTTTAGGTTGGTGCGTCGTCCTCTCTGTCTCCATGGGATCTTGCTTTGTTTCTTCAGGACGTCTTGTGCTTTTCAGATTGTGTATTGGATTAGCGCACAGAGAGTAGCGTCTTGTGTGCTCCTGGGTTTTAGGATTGAAGAATCTCTCCTGCATGTTTTACTGAATATGTTTTCATCAGGACACATTATAAAGAACCGGCGGATCCACCAGAAGGAGCTGTGTCACTCTGTTAACCTGAACTGTTGTGGGGGCCTTATCCTTCTCTTCTGGGGGGGGTGGGGGGGGGTCTTCTCTGCACTCCCTGTCTGGTGCTTTGTGGGTTGGGGCGTGGCTCTCTGGGGTTGTTCACTGGAGGCCCCCCCACGACAGTTCCAACCACACCCAGTGGACAAACCACACACACACACACACACACACACACACACACACACACACACACACACACACACAATGAGATTTGCTGCAGATATTCCTTGTTTTCTGCTATTATTTGTTGAATTATCAAAATCACATTATTTTGTTGTTGCCTACTTGCTAATTTATGTTCCTGCTTGCAAATCATGTTACCGTCTCAATAGAGCTGCTCAGGCTGGTTTAATCTCATGACAGTTGGAAAATATTGAGATCAGTGTGATAACTGTAAATAATATTTGTCGCACTAACAAGGGTGTTGTATGTAAGAACTTTTTTTTAAAGCAGTACCAGTTTTTTATACATCTTCGACTACAAATACTGTTTATCATATCTACAGTTATGTTGGTTTAAGCCATTATCTGTGTTGGTTGTTTTTGTTTGTTTTGGTTTCTTTATTTTTAAAGACAGTGTGATGTAGCAGAAGAAGTCAGGTTGTGTTTGCAGAAGGAGAAAGTAGGAGAAAAAGATCTCACGACAGTGTGTGAATGTATAGACCCACCCCTCCTTTGTGGTAGGGGAACCTGTTCTGACATCAGAAGGCTCTCAATCACATCATATTGTCTGTCCAAGCTGCCAAACAGGACAAGGGGGAAAACAAACAAAAAAAGAAACCTGAGGTGTCTTCAGTGAACGAAGGACTTCCAACTCAGATTGATCAAGAGCAAAACCCAACCAAGTAACCAAAAGCTCACATTCACACACCAAGTAGCATTTCTGGAGTGAATGTGAGAATTGTTTTCAACAATTTATTTTAAAATCTTCGGTTGTCAAAGGAAGTCAAGATTAAAGGTGGTAAAGGGCACTAATGAGGCAGATATCTGTATTAAGCATTTATTTATTTAGTTTGATAATCATGAAAGAAGTCCTGCTGGGAAGGTTTCTCTCCCCTCCATTAGACAAGGACAAACCCAGACATTTAGATTCTGAAAATGAAATGAATGTAGGTTCCTACATCAACTTTCTTTTGTATGCTGTCACTTATTTGAATATTTCAAATATGTGGAAATGACTGGCATTGTACTTGAGAGTCAGCAATAAGGTAAATTTAAATCTGTCTGAAGAAATCAATTGATCAGTTTACTGGAGTTCAAAATGACATCGGTCAGTTCTTTTTGAAACAGTGAATCTTCTATTTGTGTGTGTTTGTACAGGTTCAAAACAGTATGTCTGTCATTAACTAAAAGAGGAGTTTCAAGCTTTAGCTGTTTTTTCACATTAACAGCTTTCATTTTCTCTGCATGTTGGTGAAAACATTCCACAGTCAGTCAGTCACTGCAGTGTCATCGTCTTCATAATGCTGCAATGTTGCCATCCTGAAACTTACCATCACATTTGGTTGCTTCAGCATTGAAGTGTGATAGCAAAACACAGAAAATGTAATGTTCATTTTCATCAGCACAGTCTAAGACAGAAATGAGGCAAATGCTGAAACTGCAACGAAAAAAAGTTGAACTTGAGAACTAAACCCATTTACCTGGGACGTTACATATTAAAATAAGATAATCTGCTAAAATTAACAGGTTCTTTAGCTGCAAAATTCATTATCAGTTTCAATATTGTGCTCACTGTATTTTAATATCGATGCTTTGAAGAGAGGCAAAAAGACTGATTAACATGCACTCATTAGAAGTCTGTATTTAATTCATGATGAAAGAAAAGCAAAGCGCTATTCATAATTCATCACGTAGAAACATCTTTAATAAGGTGGCATATCAGAGTGGATTTTCCCATGAAGCTCACTTACTGTGTGTGTTCTGGCTAAAAAAGCCGTCAACCGCAGCAGCAGGCGCCACGCGCAATACGAGTCAGGTTTGTAAAGAAGTGTGAGTGTTCTGAGGAAGACAAAGCCGACTGCAGGAGAGGAGGAGGAGAACGTGTTGGCAGTCCTTCTGAGACTAATGACATTTACTCCCATCTAACACTGGTAGGATGCTGCTATTATAAAAAAAAAAAAAAAAACGTGCCAAACTGTTTGCATCCTTTCAAAAGGTCCTTGTGTTTGCTTTGTGATTTTTACGAGAACTTTGAGAGGAGCCACAGCCAAAGTGGGAGGTGATGCCGATGACGAGCCGCCGCCAACCCACAGTGCAAATTCTTCGTAAAGGAAGTTCAGCACTTTGTCCCTGAAAGACAGAGTAGATTTTCATAAAGGGTGAAACTTGAAAGGGAAGACGGGGTCAGAGATTATGAGTAATTTATTGTTTCATCAAATAAAAATGAACAACAGGATAATCTCAACTTCAAAGATATTAAGAGATTATTAAATCATGTTTTTCTCCCTGGAATGAAGAGCAAGTGTGAGAAATGAATGGGCTGTATTTCATAGGAATGTAATGGGTTGTGTGGACGGAGCAGCTTTTCGATAGTGAATCTTCCCTCCTGCGCTGCGAGGTTAAAGATCAAAGAAAGCAGGCGGTGTCGCTACCATCACCCACCGGGAGAAACGTGTGTGTGTGTGTGTGTGTGTGTGTGTGTGTAAATGGGCGAGCGTAGGCCCGCTCCGCTGGATCTCCCTCCATGAATTATTCAGTGGCTCCGATGTGGCGACAAAACGCACGGTGTCAGAAAACCAGACACGACTTCATCAGCAAAATGCTCGGGCTCCTTTTACACTCCTCCCTCCTCCTTATTCACCAGTTCCCCTCCACCCCGCCACCCACCTCTGCAGTAATTTCATTTTCACCTCCACTCAGGATCCCGCGAGTGAAAGTGCTGCCTTTCTTGCAAGGCGGCGGGACGGAGGAGGCCAACCGGGCTGGGTGTCCCTTTTGTCCTTGCTGGCTGTGGAGCCTCAGACCATCCATCTCTGTCAGAGGCAGGAATCTCAGGAACCCCACCATCCCTCCCTCCAGTCACTCCAGAGGCCTCGTCTCGAAGGCACGTCACTGCTAAATGGAGCCTTTACACCACATTGACCGGCCCCACAGGTCTTTCCACCGGCCTTGCTGGGCAGAGCCAGAAGCAGCCTATCACACTTCCTTCCTCCCCTCCCCTCTGGCCAACCTGTCCTGCTTTCCCGGGCCGCGGCGTGAAGGCAGCAGGTGAACGGAGGCATGATTGCAAAAAGCCGGAGGGGGAGGTGATGAAAATAAAATGGTGGGGTTGTCTCGTAGCGTGACACCGGCGGTGACTTCGCGGCGGGCTGAAGCCCACACATTTGCACTCACTGCTGTCACCTTGTGTGTCTGCGAGTCAATTATCAAAGCATTGAACCGATGTGGGGTTGTCTGCCCCGCTCCTCAATATTTCTTCAAGAACGCACGACGCTGCTGGCAAGTGAATCCATAGCAGGCAAGGACAAAAGGCTCGGGAGGCACTTAAGAACACTTTGTTTTCTTCTCAAAGGCAAAGAGATGTTTAACTTCAGCTCAGAAGTTTGTCCAACCTGTTGTCTCCATACTAAACTCTAATTTACTGTCAACGGCATCGGTACAAAGCCAGACAGTGACCGAGAAATATACCGTTTTTAATTTCAAAAGTGCTACGGTGACAGAACAAAGAGACATGAGCTGCTTTTACATGATCACATGGCAATTTCTTTTTCTAATTTAGAGACCAGATTTTAGAGAAAAACTGAAAAAAGTAATCAGCTTAATTTGGCTTATCTTCAGCAGGGTTACCATCCCATTCAGTGAGTGGATCAATCCCATAATGCTTTGCACTGTGAGGTTGCCTGTTATTGACATGTGCATTATTCTCTGTCAGTTTGTTGGGAAATTTGGCCGCATTATCATCTGAATCTACCAAATGTGCTTTGGCACCACGGTGATCATTTGACCTGAATTCGAGAAGCATAATCACAACAAGTGTGTGGATAATCTCTATTGAGGGAGGAATGGACACAAAGCTGGTTTTTGGTTCGAGTGAGACTGATTTTCCATTTAGTTTCTATTGAATCAGAATCTTCAGATCAACTTTTGCTTTTGGTTTTTTTTACGGAATGCTGAATGCTTTTCATTCTGTTTAGTCTTTTGTTCAATGATTTTTGTCCATTCATGTCCACAGTTTTCAGAAATACAACAATCATTAAACCTTAAGATGCTGTTACAGGTCAGAAGGTTGAAGGTGTCTATGCAGTGTTGCTTAAGATTCTCAGTTTGTTTTGGCCCTTGGAGCGATAAGATAACTCAACAATAATTCATAGTGTTGACTGATATGAGGCAAAGGAATTTTCTACCAACACCAATGTGTTTCTACCAATCGTTCTTCACTGAGGGGAACCTGGCTGATAGAGCTAATGAGTGGATTTCTTTATTGCTGGTTGATGTATCTTTAGCTACTGATAGCTCGACTACAGTTCGTGTTTAAATCAGAAGCACTTGGTCCACTGGCTTTTCCAATCCTGAAAAGGCTTTGATGCGCCAGTGATCAACAATATGAGTAAACAATATGACTACTGCCAAGCGGGCGAAAACAGCATCACTCATTTCATCATAATGATAACTGTTGAAGAAAATCTAAGGTTTCTTAGATTTTATGTCCTACATATTCACTGATAATCACCCCCTCTGCCAGGTCACTGCCCCCCAGGCCGGTTACGTTGTTGTTAGATTTGAGCCCCTTAAACAACGTTGTTTTTACTGGCGGCGCCAGAAACAGGCCTTGGAGGATGAGATTACAGGGAAGCGACTTTATATACAACGGAGAAGAGTGTGTAGGGGTGGTTGGTCAGAATGTGCATGTCTGTGTGTGTGAGAGGATGTTTTGTGGAATGTGTCTTTGTCTGTCAGGTGTGGGAGCGCTCCGGCTTTACGTTTGAATAAATTCCACTCTTAGCATCTCACCCTGTGTCTCACTTCATCTTTCCAAACCTCCGGCCGTCACTGAGGAGCAGAAATTATCCACTACAATAACTGTATCTGAAATGCAGAAACTGTACACTTGAAGCATCTCTTTTGAGCCGTTCCTGTTCTGCTGATCTGTTCACTTCTGAAAATATAAACAATGAGCATGTGACCATCAGAACTGGATGCTGGTCAATGAAAGAACATGGTTAGTTCAGATCAATCATGATTTTCTTTAGTATGATGTCAAAAGTCAAGTGCCTCAACTGAAAATATTCATGTAAAAGATGGATCAAGGGTATGGTAATATTAGTATCCCTGTGTCCTATGCAAATACATTTGATTTTTACTAAGTGTTGTACACTGAAATGTGTGACTTGGTTCAGGGTTTTTATTTAAAACAAGCCACTCATGTATTTGGTTTCCCCAGACCTCAATTCATATGGTCTTGTAGTCTGAACTTCCTGGACTTAAACATCTTGCAACTAACATCCTTGTACTTTGTTTCACAAGTTACAAGTGCTGCCAGGGTGATTCCCATGCCTCCATGAATCAGTGCAGTTTTGGTGATGTAAGGAAGTAAAAACCATGCACCCAAATATCATTGAGCAGACAGTCATACTTTGACATCCAATGTGTCGTTTGCAGTAACAACAAATATATATTAATTTGAAAAGGCTTATTTGATGTTGAGTTCAAATGATGTTGCGGATAAACTTTTCGTGATCAAATTAAAGTATGGGTACTAATCTTTAACTACTTACTGATACCAAGTAGTGATGCAACTACTTATTAAATGCAATGAAGCTTAAATCATACACCACAAACGAATGACATGGAAAGGCTATCTGGAGCCAAAAGCCACCTCTGCGTCAGCCTGCAGTACGAATAGCACAGTATTAGCTTCTATTTACGCACTGCGCCATGCGTCACCCTACAGTATGCATAGCGCAGTATTTGGTTCTATTTATGCACTGCGCCATGCGTCACCCTACAGTACGCATAGTCCAGTATTAGCTTCTATTTACGCACTGCGATATGCGTGAGCCTACAGTACGCATAGTGCAGTATTAGCTTGTATTTGCACACTGCTCTGTGTGTACTGGAGGGACTGAGTTTCCTCTGTGCTGCCACTCGCTCCAGATTGCTCTTAATGATACTAGTCATTAACAATAGCAGTTAGACTTTCATGTGTAGCATGTAGCAGCACTGGTCTGTGAACACCAAAACATGTAGCATGTAGCATGTAGCATGTAGCACGACGAGTTATGTGCAGAGTAGCTGAACTGAAGAGCGACATCGCTCTAACTCTGGAGCTCCAAATGTCTTTGGTGATGAAGTTGCTGATGTTGCACGGACCATGTTTTTCCTCCTCTTGATATTTTGTTAGAACATAACTTACATTCTGCCTCATGTTTGCCATTTCTGTTAATATTTAAATATCCCTGAACCATGCCCTCTTGCGTACCTGTTGACGATGTTGCTGGCACATGACGCCACGCAGGACACGCCGGGTCGCATCATGGACATATTTCCAAGTGCTCTGTCTAGTATCAGACTGCATCTCGATCTACAATTCTACATCTATTAATTTAAATCCTTCTGACATGATGATGAATTGAACTTTTCTGTTACTGCGATATAGGTATAATGACTCGATTGAGCCCAATTCTATTGGAACTATTAAACTTTAATTGTTGGTCACATCTAAACAGATTAGCCTGGTCTGGTGAAATTGGGAGTCCAGTAAACATCCCAAAATAGTTGCTTCCTCAAACTATTCCATATTTATCATCCTGATGAAAGAGACAACTGTAATCAGGGACAGATGTTTTTCATCAAATAGGGCAAATGGTCTGCAACACTTGTAGAACATACAGTCTGTGTTGACATTAAATGCACATGGATAACAAATCCCAAAGCTTTCCAGAGAAATTCACCAAAATAAACATATTCCCTGAATTTCAAGCTTTCCGTTTTTGTGTCCTGGTGGTGTACCTGTAGTCTCCAGTGAGGCTACACAAGACATGCATATGGATGTAATCTACATGTTTTAACACGATTAATCAAAAGCAGAACATCTTCCCATGTTGCATGGTTCCCTTGTGCTGGGTGCATGTCGGTGCACAGCGGTCTGGTCTGCAGCTGTACAACCCCATAAACAATCCACCGTGTATTCTGACGCCTGTTCATCAGTAACAGCATAATTTCTGCAGCAGTTTTAGCCTCAATAGATTCTTTCACTTTCCATCTCCATTTCCATCCATTCGCTGCGCCTTGGTTCATTGTTCAACCTGACAAAACACAGCTTCCCATTTCTTAAGCAGTGCGTATTAACACTGTTCTGGGATCAGTAACACTGGTCCGCATGCCATGCTGTGCTATGCTCTTCGTCACTCTGGGATGACAGTCTGGCCCTAGTCTTCTCCCATTGCCATGTCTAACGCTTCACCATTAAGAACAATATACTCTCTTCCATTTACTTCTCAGTCTGTGGTTGTAATGTTATGGCCCATTGGTATATATTGCATCTGTTTTTGTCACAGAGGATAAGTTGTTCAAAAACAAATCCTTGTAAAATGAGTTCATGCAATATAGCCGCTGTTTTGTTCCAAATTAATATGCATGCACTATTACAAAATTTACACACCATGAATCTTATAAAAACTATGTAATGCTCAGATGGTTTGCTCTGACACTCTGTAAAATACCCAAACAAAATTATAGCAAGTCGGTACAAATTGCTATTTATTGTGGTGTAGCTACAACCAGCAAGTTTAATGTTCTGCAAGTTTATTTTCATTGCTTCCTGAAATGAATGGAAACTAATAGCTGCCTGCAAGGTAGAGAAACTGTTTGGTTGGACTTTAAAGTGAGATTTGAAGAGCTACTGAGTGTGTACAAATGTCTGATTTGTGTATCATGTGGTCTCCGGTCTGTCTTCAGCTTTTTCTTCTGTCTCTTTGTGCTCAGGGAAATCCTCTGTCACCCCCTTTCCTCTTCCCCTCTTCTGGACCACCCCACTGCGAGTCCCCCCTCATGAAAGCCAAAGTCCTGCCATTTCCCAAAGGAGCTGAGAATCAAAACTGGTAATTCATATTCTCAGCACAGGCCTGCATCCATCAATCATCTCATCTAATGCTGGCTGAAGCTTAAAAGGACCTATTCTCTTTCTGCAGTCCTTCTATATGTATTGAAGGGACGTGTCTCAGAACAAAAGGCGAAGAGTACCGATAAATCCCCAAAGATAGAATGACATTAAGCTGTTAGAAGAAAATGGATCCTGCAACAGGGGCACTTTAAAAACTTACTGCCTCAACTTGGATTCAATTAAAAACCACCACGCAGTACTTTTCCCCAAATAATCAAGTAATAGTGGAATGGTTTTAAAAGCTCTTGCAATATGACTTTACTGCAGTCAAAATACATGTCTAAGAATCATTAATTGATGGTGAATTTACTTAGTTGTATTGCATATTATACTGCTTGACCATGATCCATCACATTTCGTCGTCGTCATTGTCGGCATCCTTTTGTCTCATGAGACGATGGAGTAGATCCGTTGAGGGGTGGCTCAGCAGCCGCTGTGGGAGGGGCTGAAGAGCCCCACCTGCGGGTGGCAGTCTCTGTTGCACTTGGTGCAGATGAACATTGTTGGCGTCTGTGGCTGGTGCTCTCTCTCCTTCCTCCTTGCCATTTTCTCAGCAAAGGCCACATTTCTGGCTTCTTCACCCTCCCGCACACCACTCCTCACAGACATGCGCTAAGATGTATGCTGCACAGCTTTAGGTCCTTCTGACACACGTCCTTCTAGCGACGGTGTGGGCATAGGTAAAGATGTGGAATAGTGTTGGTGCCTGGACACAACCCTGCTTCACACAACTGCAGACAGGAAAGGCCTCGGCGGTGGCACCGTTGAAGCACACTGTGCTGTGCATGTTGTCGTAGAATAAGGTGACGACGGCGGGCAGGTGTGGTGGGCAGCCAATCTTCTTGACAAGCTTGAAGAGTCCCCTCCTACTTACCTAGTCGAATGCCTTCGTCCCGTCGATGAAAGTGAGGTAGAGAGGCATCTGCTGCTCTTAGCAATTCACCTGTAGTTGGCACAGCAAGAACACCATGTCTACTGTAGACCGGCCAGCACGGAAGCTACACTGGGACTCTGGGTAGACGCGGGGGGTGAGGGTCTGCAGGTGGGAAAGGACAACTTGTGCAAAGACCTTTCCCAGGATGCGGAGGAGGGAGATCCCACAGAAATTGTTGCAGTCGCTTCTCTCGACCTTGTTCTTGTACAAGGTGACAATGTTTGCATCCTTGTGTCCTGAGGGATGTGTCCTTACTCCCAGCGTTGGTGGAGCTGTTCATGCAGGGGCTTGAACAGTGCAGGTTTCCCACTTTTCAAGACCTCTGTTGGCATGCTGTCACTCTCTGGGGCCTCCGCGCTGGCAAGGCAGTCAATGGCTTTGCTGAGCACCTCTGGTGTGAGTTGGGTGTCAAGCTCCTCCATGACCGACAGGTCGAGGATGGTGGCGAGGGCAGCGTTGGTGACGACGTTCTGCGTGGTGTACAGCTCGAGGTAGTGCTCCACCAAGCATTCTAGCTGCTTGTCCTAATCTGTGATCACGTCACCTGACTTCAACTTGAGGAGGGCAAACTTGCTGGGAGATGGGCCTGTCGCCTTCTTGATGCCCTCGTACATCCCTCGCACATGTCCTGGGTCTGCAGCCATCTGCTGCAGCGGTTCAGCCAATAGGTGTTGCTGCAGCGGCGGGTGGTAGTGATGACCAAATGAAGCTTCAATGAAGATTCATGAACCACTGTCTTTATTTTCTGAAGCCACTAGATGGTACTGTCTGTTCAACAAATGTTTGAAAACACTTCATTGCCAGTCTTTCAGACTCAATCTGCAAACCAAGAGCGTCATCTGGTGGAGTCAGGAAGCTTCATTTGGCTGTCACTAGCGGGTGGTCTGTTGGGCTGTTTTTTTGGCAGCGCTTAGTGTAGCCAGAATGCCGGACTTGGGACGGTCTTGTTGTACAGCAGGGATTTCCTCTTTGCTTTGGTCACAGGCTCCATTTCCTCCCAGTGGGTCTTGAACCATTTGGCGTTCCTGCCCTCCTTTTTGCCGTGGGCGGAGATGGCTGCACTGTAAACTGAGTCCCCAAGGTGAGCCCACTCTGTCACGGCTGGGCGCCGGCGCGTGGAGTGTCCTGAACCCAAAAGCAGACCTCAAGCAGGAAGTTGTTTGCAAAAATCTATATTTTATTGAGGGAACAGGGAAAGGGGAGCTGGAACGGTGACGGGACCCGGGGAACTCCGGGGAGCCTCTTGGAACCGGGACGGGACCCGGGGGAATCTCAGGGGGGCCTCTTGGAACCGGGACGGGACCCGGGGGGAATCTCAGGGGGGCCTCTTGGAACCGGGACGGGACCCGGGGGGAATCTCAGGGGGGCCTCTTGGAACCGGGACGGGACCCGGACGGGGAACTTCTTGGGACGGAACCGGGACGGGACCCGGACGGGGAACTTCTTGGGACGGAACCGGGACGGGACCCGGACGGGGAACTTCTTGGAACGGAACCGGGACGGGACCCGGACGGGGAACTTCTTGGGACGGAACCGGGCGTCGGAACAGGAACGGGAACCACCCCGGGGAGGACACTCACTCCCCGGGGAGGACAACACTGACTCACCTGCGGCAGCAAGCCAACAGGAGACCCGGGGGAACTCTCCACACGGTCTGAAGACTAGGCAATCCTCTGGCACCGGACCCTCCTCCCTGCAGGGCTTAAGACTGCTTGACAATCAATTAGCTGATTGCCTGCAGGAGTGCCAGAGAGGATCCGGTGCTGGAGCGAGGTGTGTGAATCCTGACACACTCAGAGTCGATGGTGTCATCTGCGGACGTCTCCCTGGCAAGGGTCTCATCAAGACAGCTCAAGAACTGCTGCATCTTCTCAGAGTTTCTGGCGCAGCAGATGTTAATGCGTGGCCCACATGTCTTCCTGGCGTTGTGTATCTTCCGCGGTGCGATGCACACCTTGCTGGTGATGAGGGAATGGTCGGTGTCACAGTCAGCACTATGAGGAGGACGTTGGCCAGGTCCTTATGTCTGGTGAGGACCAGGTCGAGCTGGTGCCAGTGGTGGGAGCATAGATTCCTCCAGGAGACTTGATGGATTTCCTCACACGGGAAAAAAGTGTTGGTGACACTCAGGCCACGGAAGTAGAAGAGCTCCAGCAAGTGCTGGCCATTGTCGTTGATCTTCCCGCGTCCATAGGCCCAGAAGCAGGAGGGCCAGGCCTCTCGGTCAGCTCCCACTCTGGCGTTGAAGTCGCCAAGCAGATAGAGAGTGACAGTGCTAGGGATCCCGGATATCATTTCATCCAGCGCCTCATAGAACTTGTCCTTTTCCTCTGGGGCTACGCAGAGTGTGGGAGTGTAAACGCTGAAGATTGTTGTTGAGCCGGATGATGTGGACATCCGAAGGGTCAACCATGTTGGTGAGGCTCCTCAAAAGGCTTGCCTTTCCAGAAGAAGGTGAACCTCTCTTCTCTTATGGTGCCGCTGTCTGCTAGTCGAGTCTCCTGCAGGTAGGAAATGTCAATGTTCAGCCAGGAGAGCTCTTTGTCAATGACTGCAGTCTTTCTTGAGTCGTCGACTTGTTTGAGGTCAGTCGAAAAGCCAGGGCACATGATCCTGACATTCCAGCTTACGAAGCAGAGAGCTGGAGTCTTTGTTAGTCTTTTGTTTCTGTTTTTGCCTGGTGCAGGTTTTTTTTGGCTCACTCTTTGAGATGGACTCTACTCTCCACGCGCCCAGTGGAGCAGGTAAGCCATAGTACAACAGAGCCTAACTGGCTGAGGGCTGCTCAGCTTGAGGCGGGCAGAAGCTGCTCAGTGGGACTATGACGGTCCCTCCCACCAACGGAGACGGCCCCTGGCACCCGTGACCTTCGTCAATCAGTTGGGCTTATAACCGGTATCTACTTATCTTCCATGTTATGCTGGCACTTCCAGTCATGCTGGAGTATCCTCTCCAGAGGAGCTACATAGCCTAGGCAGGTATCTGTGGAAGGCAAACGGTTGTCCAGGCAGCAAATCCCCCCCCCCCCCCTCCACGTAGCTGACGGATCCGAGTGAATGACGAATGTTGATACAGCTTGGCACCAGTGGTGTCGCAGGATTGCCGGAGTGACGTCATGGTGCCAGTCCTCCTTCGGGACTCTAGCTCCTGATTTTCTGGCAGGGTTTACACCCTTAGCCTCTCCTAGGAGAGGGTTAATTGCATGGCAGTGGTGGTTTTTATATCAGAGTTTTCCTTCTCTTAGATGGGCTTCCTTCCAAGGTTATCGTGCCCCATCTACCTGAAGCAACTGGTTATGGCGCCAGTACCCGACCGGATTCGACCCCTCCTTGTCAGTGAAAGCAGAGCTGCCGGGCTTAAAGACTAAGCAACACGTGAAGGCCAGGAGCAGGACTATGGTTGTCAGAGGCTATCAGATTTGGGCATGCCATGGGAGCATTTTGTAGGAATAGGGAGCTTATCCCCTATTCCACACCCAGCAATGTGACAACCCATTAGGCACCCAGCACATTTAGCCCATCACTAACACTATCATACAGCTACTGACACACCAAAGGTGCTGCCTGCCATGCAAGGTGCCAAATGTAAGACTCACCAACCATTGCGATTGAAAGAGAACCCACTCTGCAACACTGTCTTTGAATGGATGGTGAAGTTGTTAGAAACAATCCAACGTAACCACCAGAATGTGAAAAAGCAACATTCAGGCCTCAACTCAAGGAAATCCAAGCAGCTCTATCCTGTTCAGTGTTCTAATACCACTTTGTCCCACTGGAGTGACTTACCAAAATCCATGGCGACTTCTCAAAGACATCAACAGATTGATGCCTGCAGTGTTAGAAACATAACCAACTGTTTAAATGTGTCTTGTCACAGTCAGATAAGCATTTATTACTAAGTGGAATAAAATAGCAGATTAGTTTGGACCGTTTGATTTGGTTGCTTTGCCTGAGCCGAGCTTGTTAAAATGAGATTTTGATTAATCGAAGAAACCTGTGATGAGACACTTTATCGGAAGGGGTGCCTGGGGGGCCGAGGTCCTGCATGTTTAGCTCTCTCCAGCCTTCATCACACCTCAGTCTAATGGTGACGTCATTGTCGAGGTTTTAAAAAAAAAACAATAACAAGCCCTTATTGCACATCTCCACATTAATAAAACTGTATCACATCATTTCGTGAGCAGAACTGTTAATGCCACAAAATGCAAAGAATGTCAAACTCGAGATCAGAGTTTTTGTTTATTTTATTATTTCATCAGCTTTGATTTCATCCTCTTGAAGCTCGGCCCTCGTATATCAGAGAGCTGTCTTATCGTCACCAAGGCTGACCTTTCTCCACTGCAGACAGCCACAAATAAAGCCCCCATGAAGAAAGGAGGCCCCACGCTTCGCTTCGGCTGTGAGTCGGCAGAGACGCCATTGGAGAGCGTTGAGCGTGTGGGTGCGGACCAAACAAAGTGATGTGGCGAGGCCGCCGCACTCCTCAGGGGGGTTGGGGGGGGGGGTGGGGGATGGGCAGAGCTGTCAGGAAATCAGCAGCATCCTTTGCCTCTGCTGCAGCTGGTTTACGGTCACAGTGACAGTTTGACTGCGTCTCTCATCCGTCTCTGTACCCAGTCGTTTCTTGTTGTCTTTAATCACTGGCCCTGCCCGTCTTGAGGAGAGACGCTGCCAGGGCGACTGGCGCCACGCAGTGCCACTCTTGGCAGTGACCTCCATCTCATCCTCTCTCCCCCTTAAAAAATGTAAATGAAGCACTAAACCAGAGAAGCAGCTTTTCTTTCTGCTCAGGAAGCCTCGCTGCTATTTAGCAACATGCGGCTAACGGCACGCAGCGCTCTGACCACACAGCCGTCTCCTCAACACAATGCTGATCACAGCCGATGCCTGCACAGAGAGCCTGCACGGCCACCCGGGTCGCCCGGATGCTTGTCTTAATTAGTGCTTATTTGAGCAAAAAGCAGCAGCAGCTGCTGGAGAAGTCCTGATAACCAGCACATCCAGTCACATTAAACACTGGAAGGAATGCGTGATCTCTGTTATAGTGAATTTGAAATAGGCAGTTTACTCTCGTTGGCTTTTGTTTGTATTGCATATTTCTAACCCTAAATAAAAGATGTGTAAAGAATCATCAATTAAATATTTAATTCTCACTGAATTGCTCTGATGCATTGTTTACGCAACAGAGTCTGACTTTTCTGTAATATTACTCACTGCAGTGGTTACCCAGCCTTGTTTCCTTGATTTCCTACAAAACTGGCTCCAAATGTGCTCGCTGATGTAGAAGTTTTTACTTTAGCATAAACAATATTGTAGAAATACACACACACACACACACACACACACACACACACACACACACACACACACACACACACACACACACACACACACACACACACACACACACACACACACACACACACACACACATTGTTGTCAGTTATGAGATGCTGATATTGTGCATAGAGTTGTATTTCTGCAGTGACATGAGCTGAGCTTTTCAGTCACATGACAAACTGACTTAAGTAGCATCATGAAGGAAGATGCTCCAGAAAGTTTCTTGAATTTATATAAATCCATGGCATTATCTTGTCAGTTGAATTAAAAATGTATTCCAGTATTTCAGTTGTAATTTTAGCTCTCTGGTTCTAAACAATTTGATTCAGTAAATGACTGTGGCAGATGAATGTTCTTTTTTTAAACTCATCTCCACACAGCTTAATTAGTCAGGCCCAGTAGCAAACTGGCCATCTGGACTGGTGGGAGTTCTCCCGTGGGCTGTTTGACCTGTGGGGTTCAGTAGTGAGTCCGGCAACACAGCTGATTAAAAACCCAGCAGTCTCATACTGTTGAACCGGCTTCAGAGGACCAGTGCAGGAGGGACGGCCAGACAATTTCCATTCATCATTCAGTCATCTCTGCCTCATGCAGGGACCCATGGTGACCCCGGTGGACCTGGTGAACCTGGTGAACCTGGTGACTCTGATGAACCTGGTGACCCTGGTGAACCTGGTGAACCTGGTAACCCTGGTGAACCCAATGAACCTGATGAACCTGGTGAACCTGGTGACTCTGGTGAACCCAATGAACCTGATGAACCTGGTGAACCTGGTGAACCTGGTGACTCTGGTGAACCCAATGAACCTGATGAACCTGGTGAACCTGGTGACTCTGGTGAACCCAATGAACCTGGTGAACCCGGTGACCCAGGTAAATCTGGTTAATCTGGTGAACCCAGTGAACCTGGTGAACCTGGTGACTCTGATGAACCTGGTGACCCGAGTGAACCTGGTAACCCTGGTGAACACAGTGAATCTGGTTAACCAGGTGAACCCGGTGACCCTGGTGAATCTGGTGAACCTGGTGACCCATGGTGACCCCGGTGAACCAGGTGAACCCGGTGACCCTGGTGAATCTGGTGAACCAGGTGACCCAGGTGACCCAGGTAAATCTGGTTAATCTGGTGAACCCAGTGAACCTGGTGAAACCAGTGAGAAGTGACTTCAGTCCATAAGGAACCTGATCCACACACTGATTCATGTATTTTGCCACTTCATGTTTCTTCTTCTCACATCTGTTTGTAACTGCATTAATGATTAAGTCTTTGTTTAATTGATTGAATATGAAAGACATGACATTCATTAGAATGCAAACATATTAACAACACAGTGTTTGGTTGTTCTCACTTACTTGTTTGATGCTTTTCTTGTTGAGTTGTTAGCATGTGCAGTCATGGATTTTACCACCGGGCTTCAAATCAATCTACCAACGAGTATCAATAAAGCAACAGGAACCCAATACGACCAAAACACTACTTCATTAGGACTTTAATGAAGGTTAACCAGAGGCACTGATACTGATCAGACCTTACACAATTCTCTGATGTTCACCTTGCCATGCCGACAGGGAGTTAATATGTACTAGTGTCATTTTGTTTTCATTAAGTTTCCAGCAGGATTTCAATGATATGAAACAATAATTACCTAAAGCCAACAATGTGCAGACTTTTCTTCTCCTTCAGCAGAATATGAGAAGATGGGTTTGAAGAGGCAATATTATGTATTGTATTCCAATAAGCAACATCAACAGATATTGTATAGTCCGGGAGGTTTTAAAACACTAACAGCCCGACACAGTAGAAGCAGAACAACCTGGAAGGCCTGGAACTCAGGAAATGTTCTATGGGATGTAAAGGACAAACCACAACACCACCGTGTGGCTCTCGTAACATCCACACTTACAATTCTTATGAATCAATTCAGTCAGATCCCAACAGTGGATACGGTACTGAAAGACCCCCGTTATATACATTTATAATTGTAATGGATTGTGTAATATAGTGTAAATACACATATTTAATGATAAATGTAGTATAAACCGGTTGAGAACGAAAAATGTAAGACAATCCAAGGTTAATTTATTTATAGTGCACTGTTCAGACACAAGGCAATTCACTACAACTTACAAAGGAATTAAAGAAATACATTAAAGCTTTACCCAGAAATAAAAGAGGAAGAATCCGGTCAATACCTTTTCCTGATCCTTTCTGGAAGCAGGTCATTCTCTTCCCGCCTCTTCTACAAAAACCTCTGGCTCCAGCGACACTGAGTTGCATAAACGGTGCAGAAGATGGATGGATGTTTCTTTATTTCACTGTTTTCTGCATACAATATTAATAAGCACTTAGGTTAAGATGAATGATGAATTGGGCTGTGTGTTATTATGCCGCCCCTCATTCCTCATCATTGTCATGTTGGTAGGTGAAAAAGACTGTGACACTTTGAGAAATAGATGGACTCTTGCCTAATGAGCCTGATGCTCATACAGCTGTGCAGAAAGTGTTTGACTCTGTCATATCTTCATGTTTTCCAGCACCGCGGTCTGTTTTTCCAGAGCTGATCATGGGGGTTATTTTTTATTCATCGACCTCTCCGACTCTGGATCGATCATCCTCTGTGAAATTTCAGCATCGATACCAAACACTGACAGTGATTGGCTGGAGGAAATAAGGGGGCAGGACATTTCTTGCTCCACTTCCAAACTGTAGGGTTTCTGTACCGCGTTTCTGTAGAAGCAGCCTGAGCTTCATGAATAAATAATGGTCCTGCTGGTGCCAACAGAAGGCATTTCTTAATTTGAAGGGGTTTCTCGGCCCACTGTTCAGAAGATTTTTTTTTTTTTTTCTTTTCAGATCACGTTGTGAAAATATGAAAGCGGCAGACGCGGGTGCTCGCAATATCCTGCATTGAATTATATGTATATGTATATATACAGCAGCAGAAGCACTTCTTGGATTCTATCTGGCTGCTTTCCCTCCCTCTCTACCCCACCTCCCCTCTCTCTCTTTGCTCCCTATCTGAATTACAATTTCTCCCCTTGGAACATTCCTCTGGTACAGAAATGAAGACATCTTGAGCTCAACTTCAAACACCCTCCTCAGTAAACAGCCACTGTGGAGAAAGTGTTTCATCTGTGCCTTTGGGATATTATTAAGCCTCTCTGGTAACTCCGACTGCAGAGGAGTACAGGATAAGTGCTGGCTCCCGCCTTTACACCCCCGTACCCGTTTCCACCCGCCAACCTGCCTTTTGGATGCCCGCGCTATCGCCACGCTGCTCGGTGCAGTGGAACGTGCCGCGCAAAAGGAAAAATTATCAAATAAATAGAGGCAAGGAGCATCCAATTCTACCTTGATAATTACCCTGTGGCAGTTACGGCATGACGAAAGGATTTCTGGATCACCCTTGAAAAGCTCTCTGGCTCTGACCTCTAACTCACCCCGCATCCCCGATACGGCTTGGACTGCCATTAAAATCCCCGCAATTGCTCCGGTCCTGACCAGCCGCCGCTCCTCTTCCTCGGCCAAGTTCAGCGGGGGGTTTTCATATTTCTGATGAGATGATGCAGGAGGGCTGAGGATTCTGACTGATGACTCTAATAAGATTAAAGAAAAAGTGCTTCCATCCGCACTTCATTTTCTGAGCGTATGAGAGGAGAAGTTTTTAAATCTGCTGCATTTTTGTATTTAAAAGTTCCAAATGGGCCCCACGTGTCCCGTACACTGAGCTTATAGAGCCCCAATTTGCACCTTCACATCCTGCGCAGGGGGGCGCCGAGTGTTTCAGGCCAACACAGCTCATATTTTCCTGTCCAGTGCCCACGCCTGCTCGCATCATGTCCTTCTGCTATAGAACTGTGGTCAAGCACATTGTTTAAACACCATTTATTCATCTCCGCAGAAAGTCAGTCCCATAACATTGAACACAATCTGCCTTGATTTTGCGCTCGGTTGGGTTATTTCTAATTTCAAATTTACATAAGATCATGCATGTTCATGTGCACTTTAATTGAATTGTTTACATCCAGAAAAGGATTGTGGGATTTTTTCCCTGGCTTATTTCTGGACACAGAAGTGGTGTCAATATGTATTTATTGATGACTTCATTCAAGCAACAGTTGTTGAATTTCATTATGAATTTCTTCCACACAGTGGCTTAAATATTTGATTTTATGGAGTTTTATTCTTCAGGTTAAAGAAGCTGAAACACAAGAAACTGCTTGAAAAGTGTACAGACAGTTGGGATTATAGTTACTGAAAACAAAAAGGGTTTTGTCTTGCTTTTAGAGCAATTCAAAGGAACCAGATGATCTGACGGCTCATCTGACATTAGAAACTGCTGCAAGCATTTTAGAGATGAAATAGATTCATTTAAAAAAGAGTAACAAAAAGAAAACATTATGAGACTTTAAAATGACGTTAATGTGTGCTGTTCTTCTAGATTCCAAATAAGACGTTTGTATTGCTTGGTCATCTGTGCTCTAACATAGTTTGAGGTTCTCAGTGAGGCTTTTCTCTCTCTGATCAACACCTTGTCTTATCCTGATGGAGTTGTTTAAACATGTTGTTTTGTAGAGACAAAGTCATGTGACCTCATCGGTGTAACCATCGCAAACTCACACCAACCACGAGCAACATACATTGATTAAAAACTAACAGTCCCAAGGGAACCCCTTGTGGAACTCCAAGAACTGTCCAAGGACTGTTCATTTATTGAAATAAAAAAAAACAAAAAAAGCTTTGTCAAAGATCTAAGGCTTTGGTCATGTGTTGAAGTGTCTATTGCCAAAAACACTGAAGTTTGTTGTCAAAACGTAAGTCAAAACACGGCAAACGGCAGCTGTAAGCATCAGTGTGTAAATGGTGACTGATTGCATGAAGCATTAGGAGACACTCTATTTTCAGAATCCATCTACAACCTGGAGGGGGACGTCGGTACACCAGGTGTTGAGTGTTGGTTGTATTCAAATATTCAAATATATAAAGACGTATTTACATGTGCTACCTAAGTGTATTCCTCAATGACAGTGTGGACATCCAGGAACATTGAACGACGACAGCAATGTTTTCACTTCTCAAGAGTTGACCACTAAATCAACATGTCAAGCTCGGAATGAAAGTGGTAGAGGAATGCAGACATGGAGGCCAAAATGCAGGACGTTTTTCATGACAAAGATTTTCACCACATAGAACATGCTTCACTTCTTGGGACGTGTTTAAAATCCGAAGCCTAAAAGTGAAGGGTCACAAACATGAGAGAAAGACCCTTTTGATCAAACGTGTTGAGATATTGCGGCAGCGTAAAGACCATTCCTCTCTCTGCTAGTTATTTATTTTTAGTCTGCAGGTCCCAGCAGACTGAATCACTATATTTTCTGTGATGAGACAAACAGCTCATCCATAAATGATTGAAAGCGTGATGCGGCACCTAAGTGGGTTGATCTACCTTTCACTGCTTCCATGTATCGTACCAAAACCATTACTGCAGTATTTGGATGAGTGAAAGCAAAGAAAAAGAGAATGCCTAAGATATTTATCACAGCCCGTAGTTATTTTCACACTGTCTGCCTGTAAATCAGGGCTTGAAAAGCAATTCGGAGGAACAGTTAATAATAGATGGCGCAAATGGAAACTGCTCCGAGCGTGACCGATGTGATTTTGAGACTTAACAGCAAATACAGTGCGGGCCTACATGTCAAATTATTTATCGGGGGACGAGGGCTGCAATCGTGTGCAATTGATTCAATGTGAGCAATTCTGCATGAAAACACTTGCCGCGGCACCGCGTAGAGCCACTGTACCTGCTCCCAACATCTTCATTAGCAGCCTATCATCATTATTAGCCGTGATATTGACGCGCGTGCCGCTGTCAATCAGGCCGCGGCGTTGATGTGCCCGCTCTGCTCATCCCTGACGAACACGCCATTGATTGTAGCTGCTTTCTATTCATTAGATTAATGAGCAGGAACAGCAGACAAGGAGTGGGAGGCATGGTGGAGTTTGTGAGGGAGGGATTCTAACCCAGACACACATGCTGCATAATGTTTTCCCTGTTCACACATCTGCAAACGCGGTAATGTTTGCTGCGCAACAGATGTCACTCTTTCAGTCCTCCTGTCAGTGGAAGATCTTCATTAGGAGTTTCAAAGGGAGGCCCCTCTGGCAAAGTACAAACAGCCAGCAGCAGTAGTGCCGCACCTCGGCGCTGTGGATAAAACAAGATAACCCCCCATTCCCTAGCATCATATTAGCATATCCTCTATTATTCATGCAGTCCTCAGTTCAGATATTGCCGCTTTTAAATTGTTTTAGGGAAAAGACGTGTCCTGCACAGGTACGTGAACTCGCTGAATAAAATATCCCCAGAGTTCCATAGGAAACAATGAGCTGTTTCATCTACAGAGGTTTTATGGGGAAAAATGGATTGAAAACAACTAATGTATTCAAAGGACAAAATCTCTACTTGTGATATGTAAAGTACCAGCCATCAAATATGCTGAAGGATTTCCTGCTCAATACAGAGCGAGCGCAGGAATCACGGATCCCCTATAGGATATATCATCCTGCTACAGGCAGGCTTGCATACTGAAGTGGCAGAATTTTATGGCCACTCAGATGATAATGACAATAGCATTTACTGAGTAATGAGCTGGTTTAAAGATCCAAACAACTCCAAAGAGGCTCATATCCTTAAGGAGATTTTAAACAACTGAATTCCACATCTTTCCTCAAATCTCAAAGCAACAAGTGATCATCATTGTTGACTTTCTTTCCTTTTTTTCATTGATATGCAAAAATAATGTGCTTTCTTTGTAGTGTCAGCAGAATTTAGGATTCATTAGTCCTTTTGATCAATTTGCTGACCTGACAAACTGGCCCATTCTTCACGGGATTCAACAGCCTTTAGTTCATCCAACATTAATATAAGTGTGTCCTTCCACAGCCTTGTGAGTCAGCAGGTGTGAGAAAGGTGAACAAGAACTGGTTCCCAAACGGTCTGGAGTCTGGCGACTTCACGTTTAGTGTTTCAGGCTTCTCAAGCAGATAGTACTCAATGACACAAGACTTGCAATGTGGTCATTATGGTTCAGAGACTAACAGTTTTCCTCACTTCCTCCTGTGTGTCCCACAAGTAAGAGGCAGACATACACGGGGAAAAGGCAGCAGAGTCCAGACGTTGTTTGACCAAACAGGAACAGAAGCCAGAACATCCTCCAGAACTGCCCCACTACCAGGAACACTGCCCCACAGGATTCATGGCCCCCGGGGCACCGCAGGGGTCCGTGGCAGCAACTGTCTTACTGGTTTCAATCACTGGGCAGATGAAGCGGTTTTCCCCTTGAGGTTTTATTTACCCCAGGTACTCTAATGTCCTCCAACAATATAAAGATGAGCACTTTGGAAGGGTTCCAGTGCAGTGGGTCTGGTCTGTCTTTGCTTGGCCTGTCTATCGTCTGTACTTACTTCATGTTTGCTTTTAGAAGCTCAACTCCCAGACAACTGCTTTATTAACGTACTGTGTGAATTGCAATGCAAATATTGTGGCATTCTATAGTTTGTATTGTCGCAAAAATACTTTGCTCTGTTTCATTAATGCATAAAAGATTTGGTTTTGTTTTGAAAATCAAACTGAATTCAGCATTTAATGCATAGAAGTGGAGTGACATCCATTTCCTTCTGGTTGGTTGTTCATAGTGTAGCCATAGCCACTCCCCCCAAAAAAATGTTGAGAAAGCTGAATAAATGTACATCCAAATGAAAAAAATGACAGAGTGTAGACATAAACTGAATGGATGCTATAAAAATGAAGTGTATAGTTTAAGCTTGAAAAGCTGTGAAAACAAAACGAGTGCCACAACCTATCTTTAAATAATGTACACGTATGCTAAAAACATTTTCCATGGAATAGTATAAGATTTATTTGAAGGAAGTAAAACTAAATATTTCAGCAAATGTGCATTTCATATGAACTCAGTAATATTTACCATGCGGCAACATGTTTTAGATGTGGCAGGCGGCTGTCTCCAGCAGCAGTACCTCCTTCCTCCTCTAGGGCTCTTTGGCCGAGTCAGACGCCGTTAATCTGTATGCTCAATTAGTCAGCACCATCCTTCGCTTTGATGGCTCGGGCTCTGCCAAGCCTAATTATGTAAGCTTCATTTTTGAGGCTTATGTCAAAGAGCTTGTCTTTTCTTTTTTTTTTTTTTTTTTTTGCACTTTGCTCGGGGGAACAATTTCATCATGCTTTCAGGAGGACACCCAGCGAATATCCAGCTATTACCAGACTAATATAAAGATGAAAGGCCAAGAACAAACCACTTCATTGATTTCTTGTGAGGTGACTGCAGACTGTGTGACACATCATATTTGGTGGCTTTTTATGCCGGCATATTTCAACTGTCTGCATCCGCAGTCACCCCGGGTCAAATTAAAATAAGCTTTGGCTAAGTGCACCAACTAAATTTAAATTTCCCCTCCTGCAGACAGCTTATGGATTGCAGTTATGCAACTGAGTTTAGGAGGTCTGCTGGAAATGGGTTTGCGTTAGAAGCACACTTGTGTGTTTGGCTGGATTTCTGAATGACATAACTTCTGTATTTTTGGAACTGGCGGCATGCTGCTTCAGTGTGAGCTTTGCAAAGTAACAACAGAAAACTGCTTTTGAATCTCCTGTGGAAAACTGCATATATATGATTATTATATAATCATTATATATATATAATGAGTACATAATAAATACATTAAATTATAATAGATAAAAAATAAGAATTCAAATTAAATGTAGATTATATAACAAATACCCCCCCCCCCTACACACACACACACACACAGACTGTGACTCTAATGTGCTGTATTTTAATTCATTGCTGAGAAACGTTGCAGTGGTAATGAATCATCGTACATCAGTTCAGTCTCCAGGTCTTTGTTTGAGATGTGGCTTGAAGTTGATCCCAAACCAACACCTCACTGCTCCTGTGTTCCATGGTTTGCATGTGTATTCAAATAAAATGGGCATCATGCATTTAAAAATAAAAACGAAAATAAACTTGTATTGTCATTAGTGTTCAGCATTATTCATTGAATGCATTCACACGGTGATTGTCTTTGACAGTCTTCGAATCAGTTTGATCTGCTCCTGTCAACCTGCAGAATTGTTCTTGGCCCAGAGAAAGAATCCCCTGAATGAGTCGGCACTGTTACCCCTGGTGAGTTTAAGTGATTAAAGCCTGTTATTCAGGCTGACATGATCTACATGGATTGTCCTGTAAAATTGTCTGACCTTGGCATTCACGATCCATTGGGACAGATCTCCCACCAGAAATAATATTTAAGATGGAGTCAGAGCAAGATCTACTCCGAATGTGATGGACACTCAATGACGAGTTTGCTCAGGTGACACCAGACATACTTCAGAGGAAATGTAGACGTCCTTGCTTCGAGTAGTTGTGTGATCTGCTACAAAGCTTCATCCACCCAAGACATTTGTTCAGGTTTTGTAAATGGGATACAGTAAACATGGTTGTTATTTTCCAGGATTCCTCGTATCACCAATACAAATGACTCAGTCGCATTGTTTGACCAGTTTTGCATCTCGAATGACTCAAATAGCCCAGAAATCAATTAAAGTGTCACAAGCTCTATGTAGCTGAGATTTTTTGCTGAGTCCATGCCGTTGGCAATTGAATGATATTGGTTTGTTTGAGTTTGGGGGCGGGGCTTAGTCAAATGTCAATTTAGCCCTGAGTAAACCAGGTCTATCGTGTCTTCTTCATTTACAAGATAAGAATATGAATAAACTGCATTTCATACTTAAATGTGTGCTTGGAGTTGATACCGTATATAGGTGCTGTCCTGAATGTACTCGTTTGTTTGTCATTACCAAAGTAATGCTGCATGTTTTCCCTTTATGAATTGGTTTTTGTAGCGACAGCCTGTTGGCAGAACATCACATTATAGGACCGGAACGAGGGACTGTCAATCTGCTGCTCTGAGTGAACTTCAAAATCATAATGTTGCAAATAAAAGAACGGTTCATCACTGGGAGTATTAAAGGTATGAAGAACTGCACAGCGAAGGAAAGGCAGAGTTTGGTTTACATTCCACCAAGTGCAATGTTGTGAAATGCGTCGCTGATGAAGCACATCATGTTTCAAGGTTGCACTGAGGAGCTGCTGCCAGACTTGCCATCCAAGAGAAGACAGCCGGAGTGATATTGATTTGACTTGGGAGAGGAACGGGAAGGCGGCAGGCTGCGAAAAGTGAGCAAACAGAGGTGGAAAGGTGCTCAGCTGGCGATGCACCTAAAGAGGAAGCCTGGCGGTTGGAAAAGTGGCTGCAATCAACATTCCTGCTGAGGAGACCAAAACCCTTCTCAGTGTCAGACGTCAGAGTAAATCCCTGAACAGCACAGATACAGCTTTAACAGTTTCTTGACAAACAAAAGACCAAAGCAGTTCCACTTTCGTATATGAATCACAACATATTCCTTATGATGAGAAGGATGAGAAGTTTTAACCTCTTTGAAGGCCAAATATCTGCTCTTCTACAATTGTCTTCATATCTTCTTCACTCAGGCACAATTGGCACTCAGACTTAGAGGAACTACTGTTGAACATGTGATACATGTAGAATTGAAAAATATATACTTTTTGATTTACAATACACTGTTTAATCAAGGTTTTCACATCACTGACCTCATGGTGGAGGGTCTGGGCTGGTCCAAGTGTAGCACATTCTAATGATGAAGAATATAGTTTTGCTGCTGTGGGACTCATATCTGTGAACTTATGGAGGAATAATTAACTCCACGACAAAATGAATCACTTGAACTGGTGTTGATCAGCATGAGGTGGATATATATTGTTCAGAATGGTGATGTGAGAGCATCAAGACTAAAAGACAGGATTTGAATTGTTGTGAGAAGGACCTGTGAGGACTTGAAACGTCTCAGATGACAGAAAATGAAGACACTTAAATACTTGTTTTCTCAGTGAAATTGCCTCAACAGCGACATTCGGCCTTATGCATTACATATAATGACAATCATTTAGAAATACTTTTCCAAAATGGACTAAAACATGAAGTGTTTTCTGCACCACAGAGCAGTTGATCTCTCTGTGGGTTTTCTGCAGCACTTTGAGCACATCTTTGTAGCGCCGACTCAGCAGGACGGCTGCTGGAGCCCCCATTGCCTCCTCCTCCTCCTCCTCCTCCTCCTCCTCCTCCTCCTCCTCCTCCTCCTCCTCTTGCACTGTATGTTTAAAAGCTGTGCCATTTCTCTGAATACTGAAACACTAAAGAAGTTCCAGAAACATTTGAATCTGATTGATTTCATAGGCAAGAACGTTTGTTTGTAAAATAAGGTTTCACTTCTTCGAGGGATTTCATAAGGAAAAGTGACCCCGATGGAGGAAAAGAGGAACTTAATACAAATACTACTCGGATTCTTTATTGGTGAAGACGTGCTGCTGGAGGTCAAAGTGAGTCTGGGGATGATGATGAAGAAAGATCATCTTAAGGGACTTAGAACCTTCATTGTTGTTGGTCTGAGTGGATCTTCACTCCAACAATCTGCAGGCTTTCTAGAGAATGAAGAGAATGAGAAGATACCCGGAGAGCAGCAGTTCTCTGGGACAGAAAGAGGTCAGAGGTCAGAGGTCAACGGGCGGACTGGGGGAGATGAGAGAAGAACAAGAGGAACTCAAAAAACATCTGGTTCAAACCTACAGCAAGTAGAAGAACATCTGAGAGTTTCTCCAACAGGTGATGAAGACCATGGTGGGAGTCCCTGATGAAGACCACGGTGGGAGTCCCTGATGAAGACCATGGTGGGAGTCCCTGATGAAGACCACGGTGGGAGTCCCTGATGAAGACCATGTTTGTAGTCCCTGATGAAGACCACGGTGGGAGTCCCTGATGAAGACCACGGTGGGAGTCCCTGATGAAGACCATGTTTGTAGTCCCTGATGAAGACCACGGTGGGAGTCCCTGATGAAGACCACGGTGGGAGTCCCTGATGAAGACCATGTTTGTAGTCCCTGATGAAGACCACGGTGGGAGTCCCTGATGAAGACCACATTGGGAGTCCCTGATGAAGACCACAGTGGGGGTCCCCGATGAAGACCACGGTGGGAGTCTCTGATGAAGACCATGGTGGGGGCCCCTGATGAAGACCATGGAGGGGTCCCCGATGAAGACCATGGTGGGGGCCCCTGATGAAGACCATGGAGGGGTCCCTGATGAAGACCATGGTGGGGGCCCCTGATGAAGACCATGGAGGGGTCCCTGATGAAGACCACAATGGGGGCCCCTGATGAAGACCATGGAGGGGTCCCTGATGAAGACCATGGTGGGGGCCCCTGATGAAGACCATGGAGGGGTCCCTGATGAAGACCATGGTGGGGGTCCCTGATGAAGACCATGGTGGGGGTCCCTGATGAAGACCATGGAGGGGTCCCTGCAGGAAGCTGAGGCTTCAGGTCACACAGAAACAGCAGAACTGGAGCAGAGGAGGGGTGATGACCACAGTGTCAACAGAAGGGGCGGTGACCACGGTGTCAACAGAAGGGGCGGTGACCACGGTGTCAACAGAAGGGGCGATGACCACGGTGTCAACAGAAGGGGCGGTGACCACGGTGTCAACAGAAGGGGCGGTGACCACGGTGTCAACAGAAGGGGCGATGACCACGGTGTCAACAGAAGGGGTGGTGACCACGGTGTCAACAGGATGAAGATGGATCCCTCCTGCCTGGAGGGGCCTGAAGCTCCACAGTCTACCTGAGCACCAAACATTTGATGCAGGATGAGTTCAAAGAACTTGAATGAAGCATCACAATGTCTCCTCCTCTGGAGCGTTCCCACATCTTCAATGAGTTTTTGATGAATTTTTTGCCAAATATGTAAAAATGTATAGTTTTGACTGTGAGTTGTTCTGGTTGGAAAGTAAAGGAAACGTTCTGGAGTCTGGAGAAAATATCTTGGGATTCTACATGTTTGACATGCTTTGGGTTGGTTTACATCACTTCAGACGGATGTGTATTAATTCATTAATTTCACATTTTTCAGATGAAACGTGGGACTGTAAGCCCTGAAATGTGTGAATAATGTGTTTCCGGGAGAAAGCTGGCCTGTATTTGCTGACATTGTCTCTCCTTGCCAGTAACAAAGGGAGGAGGAGCTTGGCCCAGTTCTTCCAGCTTCCAGCTGCTGCATTACAAAGAATTAGGAAAAATATATAAATAAATGGCAGCTTGATTTTAGTCTGCCTTGTTACTGTTTTTTATTGAAGGTCACTTCTGCCTGGAGCCGCAGGCTGCAGTAAATCAACTCCATCTACCCTGTTTGTCTTAATAATACAAATAGAGTTTTGTCACATTTTGTGGTCAGAACCTGAACAAGCCACAGTTTTCTGGAGCATTTTGTTGCACACGGGTGTGATTAAAAAAATCACTGTCAAAGCAATGATATCTCATTATGCATCAGAATCCACACATTCTTCTTCCTTCATTTAGGGGTCCCACACCAAAGAGATTATTATGTCCTAACTAGCCTACTTCACACACACTGACACTTAATAACTTGCCCAGAGATTCAGAAAACATTTGAAAGAATGTCAATAATGTAATAAGCTAATGAAGTAACATTATCATTTTATCCGCTTTATTACATTCAAAGCCCAAAATCTATAAGCTTATTGTTTGTTACCAGCATACCAGCGATCAGCAGCATGAGCTCAACCTGAGTCCCATTATAGAGACTTTCTCTTGTTGTGTTGTGACTTTCTGTTGTTGTGTTGTGACTTTCTGTGGTTGTGTTATGACTAATTGTTGTTGTGTTGCTGTGTTGTGGTTTTGCGATTGCATTGTGGTTGTCCTTCTGGGCCACCATAGTTCACCCATGCAGGTTGAGTCATAGGGCCTTTCCACCAAAAAAAAAACCAGGTAGTTCAGGGCCAGTTCTTAAATGAGCAGCGCCAAAGAACCAGTTGCTTTCCCAGCGTAAACAGAGCCAAGGGAGAGCCACGGTATTGCGTCACTCCAAAACATCAGGGATTTAACCAATGTAGCACCCATACAGGCGTGAGACGGAGATGGACTGTAACACCAGTTTCGTCCTTGACGAAGACTAAAGAGACAGAAAACATTGTATCTCCTCGTCGCTCAATTGATGTTTTTTCATGTCTGTCTTGTTTTAGTCCGGAGCCCCGGAGAGGCCAGAGAGAAAAACACGTGTGAATGAGCTTGGGGCTTATTTTTCAACATTTGGGCATTACATAGTGAATTTCTGCTCCTTTCACTTTATTTCTGGACGTGTCTGAATCAAATGCTTCAACATCAGGAGGAATGGAAGTGTAGAATGATAGAACATAGATCTACCGCCGTTTCGATGGCAACCTACGTAAACACATGCTGATTAAAGTTCTGTTTCTCATGAAGCCATTAAAAGGCTCATTTTTTGGCTAAAACAATCCAAGCTTTCATTTACAGTAGGATGTAGTTTGTTTAGTAGCTGTTGATGAACAAAAACTCTGGCTTCATTCTAAAGAAGTTCTGAGGGTAGAAAATAGCGGAGCGTCTCATAGCGGAGCGTCTCATAGGGGAGCGTCTCATAGGGGAGCGTCTCATAGCGGAGCGTCTCATAGCGGAGCGTCTCATAGCGGAGCCCCCTGCTGCCTCATGCAGACCTCAGTCTGCCGTCATGACGCCATACAAGACCTGGAAGTGAAGTTAGTTACAATTATGTTACTAGGAAAAGCCTAAAGAAAAAAAAAAAAAAAACACAATAAAAAACTGCTTCTAAATTCTACCTATATCTCACGCAGCTGACAGGACAGAGCAGAAGCGCGGCAGCATCTTGAGAGCTCCCAGCTCTAATCACGGAGTAAATGATCTCGTTCCCTCCTATTATTAACCTGAGGGACCCAGTTAATATCCCCGTTCCCACGCATTATTCTTATTTTTTCTCTATAACCACTCCGGGGCGCCGTCTAGATTTCTGAAAGCCGGTTCAGCGCCTCTTCTGCCTCGTAGGTAGCGATAACTCCGCCCCCATCTGATGATGCGTCTGGCCCCCGATCTGGCCAGGCTGTGATGGTGGAAAGACAAAGAACTGGTGTAAAATGTGGCCCTGGACCAGAACTAGAACCTGGTTCTTTCAGCTCAACCTCACGCTTGTTGCGTTACAGGAGGACTTGCAGTAGTTGCAACATTCCATCACATGGCTGATATACCACATGTTCCAATATATGAAATGTCCATTTACTATTTATTCCAAGATGTGCTGAAGTTATTATTTTGTTTTATTTTGAAAGAAGTGTAATAACTGGAGCTGCTGCAGTCAGCAGGACGGCTGCGGTCCCGAGGGACGGAGAACACACTCTTCTTTCAGGATGTGAGGCTGAACTCAAGTGTTCATGTTATTCCTCTGAAGTGTTTGTTGGTGTTGCTCAGCCGTGTGAAGAGAGAGAGCGAGAGAGAGCGAGAGAGAGGGGGAACTCATTCAGAGAAATTAGATGTCTTCTTCCCGAGCTGTCGCCTGAAGCGACGTCGCAGTGTCACCGTACGAACGGCTTTTGTAAATCTGTACGTTTCTTTATAAAAATCATAAAATAACATCCTGCGTCAATGCAGTGGTTCAGCAGCAGCCTCAAACAGATCCTGGCGGAGTATTCCTGTGTGGCTTCTCATAAATATGGAACACAAGTGTCAGAGACTTGGAAAATGTGTGTCAAACAAAAAACAACTGGAGCACCTTTAGAACAAACTCATTTAGAAAAATTTTGGGGGAAAAAATAAGGCAAATTTAATGGTATTTAAATGTCAGAAAACTGCAACTAGAACAATATTACATCAGTTTACTTTGATATGGTTTTGTGTGTGTGTGTGTGTGTGTGTGTGTGTGTGGGGAGGGGGGGGGGGTTATAATCATATAACACGATCAAACTGTATTTCTTTCTTTCATTACTTCCATCCAATATATTTAATATTTTAAACCAACGCATAAACCATTCAAATCACTTGATGAGCATGTACAACAGGCAATTAAGTCTTTTGATATTTCAAGTGTTTTGATGGTAAACCTTAAGGAACTGAAGTTGTTTATATTTACACGTCACCTATTGATCAGTTTCACCTCATTGAGATGACCTCAAGGCAGCTTTTGCTCTGGAAGATGTCGCGGATCAATCACTGGCTATACATGTGAGAGAAGTTCAGATTGACTTTGAATGTTTAAAAGAAAAAAGATTAAAAAGAAAAATTAGAGAAAGAAGGAAAAAGAGAACCAAAAGAGAAAATGTAAAATAGGAATGTAGCAGAAAAGAAAAAAAAACAAGAAAATTCAAAATGTCTCAGCTAAAATATTTTTACCCCAGAATTTAGAATGATCCAGATTTTAGATTTAGAAAATTAAAGATTATATGTCATGTCTATTATTATCTTACAGACATTTATTGCAATACAATTATTTTAGTCTCATGTACGTTTGCTTTAACTAATAAAAACTGTGTGCTGCTTTTGTTTCCATTCATGTTCACAGTGTTGAGGGAAGTACTCTGATTACTCTCTTTGTGTGACAGTTTGTCAAATAATTTCTCTGGAGTTAAATCCTCAACAATGAATTAAAATACAACACATTTGAGTCAAAGTCTGTGTGTGTGTGTGTGTGTGTGTGTGTGTGTGTGTGTGTGTGTGTGTGTGTGTGTGTGTGTGTGTGTGTGTGTGTGTGTGTGTGTGTGTGTGTGTGTGTGTGTGTGTGTGTGTGTGTGAGTGTCTCCTTGTGTGTGGACCATAGTGTGTGACTTCGTCATGTGTGTGTGTGTGTGTGTGTGTGTGTGTGTGTGTGTGTGTGTGTGTGTGTGTGTGTGTGTGTGTGTGTGTGTGTGTGTGTGTGTGTGTGTGTGTGTGTGTGTGAGTGTCTCTTAGTGTGTGGACCATAGTGTGTGACTTCGTCGTGTGTGTGTGTGTGTGTGTGTGTGTGTGTGTGTGTGTGTGTGTGTGTGTGTGTGTGTGTGTGTGTGTGTGTGTGTGTGTGTGTGTGTCTTAGCGTGTGGGTCATAGTGTGTGTCTTCATGTGTGTGTGTCTCTTAGTGTGTCGGTCATAGTGGGTGTCTTCATGTGTGTGTGTGTCTTCTAGTGTGTGTGTGTGTGTGTGGGTCATAGTGTGTGTCTTCGTGTGTGTGTCTCTTAGTGTGTGGGTCACAGTGTGTGTCTTCATGTGTCTGTTTCTCTTAGTGTGTGTCTTCATGTGTGTGTGTGTCTCTTAGTGTGTGGGTCATAGTGTGAATTTCTATGAAGGTAAACCAATATATTAACAAGCACAAACATGGAGAGAGGAAACGACACGTCATTCATGCAAATAGACCCAAAATGGCCACCAAAAGACACATAATGGCTACAAATGGAGAAAAATGACCAAATCCGTCAATCAAAATTACGCTAAACACATAAAACGACAGTAAACAACAACAAAAAAGGCACCAAATTAGTGACAAACACTAAATGACTAAATGACTTATGTTTTCACACAAACAAACCACTGTGAGGCACTAAAAAGTCCACGAACAGGCAAAACTGCAAGACGACAAAGATACTGCAGACGTGACGTTAGTGCAGGAAGACCCAAAATGGCCACCAAAAGACACACAATGGCTACAAATGGTGATAAATAAGTGAAAGCTCGTACAAGTGATCCACTCTAATACACAAAAAAGTCCATTAATTGACAAAACTAAGAGTATCCAAAAATACAAGAACAATTACAGTGACATAATAGTGCAAATAGACCCGATAAATATCTATATATATATAGATATATATAATATATAGGGTTGCTTTTGTAATATAAACACACACGGACACACGAACGGACATTTGAAGCTGGTTTACGTTATAAAGTTTTTTTTCAGGGACAAATTTGTAAAAAAAATGAGGAGAATTACTCTTTTCTTTTTCTGATCACCATAAATGTAGAGAAATTGAGTTTTTTTTACAGCTCGTATACTTAACGACATTAAGTAATCTGATTACTTTTAATGTAACTCGTTACGGGTGAGAGACAGACTATATGAAGTTACCGCCTGGAAGCCCGGGGGGCGAAGGCCGGTCCCTGCGCCGGAGCCAGATGCTCAGGCCACCGAGGTATTGACACAAGTTCACAACAGAAACACACTAATGTTCCTCAACACAATGTGACTGGATGTGCACGTGAGCAAGCCAGTTGATTGATGATCTCACTTATTAACCAGTATTTTCTAATCCATTTCCCCCCAGGAGCTTCTTCGGAAACTCCGGAGCATCTTGAACAAGATGACTCCGGAGAAGTACGACTCCCTATCGGCGCAGGTGACCGCACTGCCCGTGACCAGCCTGGCGAGGCGTCAAGGGGGGGTGGAGCTGGTGCACGAGAAGGCCATCTCGGAGCCCAGCTTCACCTCCACCTACGCCACGCTGTGTAGCAGCCTTGCTGCTGTAAGTAGGATTGATTCATTTCTGGCTCAGAGGAAATGTCCATGTCCCTGTTGGTCTGCTCACTGTCTTTGTCCTGCATGGAAGACTAAATACAGTTTGAGACCAGTTGGCGTCCTCCATGTTAAACGCCATTAGTGGTCCGTTCTTCTCCTCACCTCCACCTCTGTCTCTGGTTCACAGATCACCGTCCAGACGGACGATGGGAGTGGCTCCACAGGTTTCGCACCCTCCTCTTTCAGGAGAAGCAAGGCGGCACTGCTGCGTCGGTGTGCATTGATTAAACGTCACTTTTTTACTACAACTCTTGTAAAGACTTGTCTGAATAACTTACCAAGGCTAATATTAATATGTGACTCATATTCATTCTTGTTGTCTTCAGTCCACGGAGCCTGAGGCTCAGCAGAAGAACCGGAGACGAGCCCTGGGGAACCTCACCTTCATCGGTGAGCTCCTCAAGGCTGGGCTCCTGGGAGAGGCCGTTGTGGTCGGCTGCATGGACCGGCTCCTCCAAGACGCCACCGAGGAGTCTCTGGAGGGTCTGTGCAGGCTGACCACAACTGCCGGTCGGGACCTCGCCCAGAAGGCCAAGGTGAGACTGAACAAGTGGATTTGTGGATTCAGCAGACGTTGATGAGGGTTTCTCTTTTGTTGTTATGAAGCAGAGAAACAAAAATTAACGTACGTCTCAACTACTCTGTGTTTTTTTTCCATCAGTCACAACTGGACAAGGTTTTCGAGCACATCGAGAACCTCATGGAGAACAAGAAGATGGCCTCCAGGACCAAATTCATGATCCAGGACCTGGTAGACCTCAGAAAGGTGAGCGTTTGTTTACATGTTTGCTGGAGTCTGAAGTCCTGCAAAGCTCATGCTTTACCCTCCATTGATTCATTTTCTTGATTTCTTGAACTTCCTGAAACACAATATTTGTGTCCTGCTCACACCTTGATTGCTCGTCTACTTGAAGTCCAAGTCGTGTTTAATTCATGATGAAACAAAGTGTGATTGGAGTCGATGCAACGTAAAACTAAAAGAAACCCAAACAGTGTTTTGTGACATTACAGTTAGAAATATTGACTAAATTGAAAAGTTGGGAACATTTTCAGTCCTTAGAATTCTAAAGTGTGATTTCAATAGAGACCTGAAGTCTGAGCAACATGAGCTGAATGTGCTTTGGTATCTGAACTGAAACTGCAGAAAACGACACGACTCATCAAAATCATTTGTTTTTCTCAGAACAACTGGGTCTCCAGGAACACTGAGTAGGGACCCAAAAAAAATCACCGAGGTCCACAAAGAGGCTCGGGTGGAACAGGAGGAGAACCTCCAGAAAGCTCGACGGCAGCTCTCTGGTGGGGACATCCAGAGGGAGAGAGAGGAGAGGGAGAGGAGGGAGAGGGAGGAGAGGGAGAGAGAGGAGAGGGAGAGAGAGGAGAGGGAGAGAGAGGAGAGGGAGAGAGAGGGGAGGGAGAGAGAGGAGAGGGAGAGAGAGGAGAGGGAGAGAGAGGCGAGGGAGGAGAGGGAGAGAGAGGAGAGGGAGGAGAGGGGGAGAGAGGAGACGGAGAGACAGGAGAGGGAGGAGAGGGAGAGAGAGGAGAGGGAGGAGAGGGGGAGAGAGGAGAGAGGAGAGGGAGAGGAGGGAGAGAGAGGAGCGGGAGAGACAGGAGAGGGAGAGAGAGGAGCGGGAGAGACAGGAGAGAGAGAGACAGGAGAGAGAGAGACAGGAAAGAGAGCAGAGGGAGAGAGAGTGGAAAGAGAGAGAGCAGCGAGTGAGAGAGCTGAGATATAGAGAGTGGAGTGAGAAAAGACAGAGAGAGATAGAGCATAGAGAGAGAGAGCAGAGAGAGAAGGCAGCTAGAGAGAGAGCTGAGAGAGCGGGGCCGGCTGTTCAGAGAACGGAGCGAGAGAGAGGAGCACGAGCCAGAGCCATGATCGAACAAGTTCTGAGAGGCAGCAGAGATCGAGAGGAGAGAGAGAGACGAGAGAGACCGACAAGAGAGAGAGAGAAGAGAGAGACCGACAAGAGAGAGAGAGAGGAGCGACAGCAAAGAAGACATTGTTTCAAAAACTGTGCTGAGAAGCTAAAATAAAGCTTTTACTTCTCAAAAATTCACGATTTCTTCTCTTGATCATTGGAAATGTGGTTTAAAGGAACATTTTGTGTTGTGATAAAGTGAGCTGGTGTTTCTGACTGGGACCTTCTTGTCCAGCATCCAGGTTCAGTTTTATTTTTGTCCCCACCAGCAGCACTGGACAGTAGAGGACACTGAGTCTCTGATTATTAATCTGTCACCTCCAATCACCATCTGATAGGAGACATTTGGTTTTATCTCAGCATTCTGACATACTGTATTGTCTGTGTGTGTGTGTGTGTGTGTGTGTGTGTGTGTGTGTGTGCTCTTTCTATTTATTAGAGAAAGAGTGAGAATCACTCCAGCAGCACCAGGGAAAAGAAATGTGATGAGAAGCAGAGCAATAATAAGAATGATAATATGATGTGACCTGTTATATAAATTTTAAAACTGTCACATAACTGATGTTCCAGAGCTTCCCTGAGAATTAAACAGACACACACGCGCGCGCGCACACACACGCACACACACACACACACACACACACACACACACACACACACACACACACACACACACACACACACACACACACACACACACACACACACACACACACACACACACACACACACACACGCACACAGAGAAACTTATTTCCCTATATGCTCCTCCTGGGTGCTCCATACATCTGATCGCAGTGTAAATCAGCAGAATATGCTCAGGAACTCGGAGGGGCGTCGTACATTTAGACGTGGCAGGTTAGCGCAGCGCGGCAGCAGCAGGAGTGGCCTCGTGTTCAGAGTGCAGCTTTAAAAGTGTGATGTCAGGTCACGAGAACATTAATCATCAGCTGGAAAGAGCAGGGCGGTCTCTGGAGGCAGAGCTCCCTGTGCCCCCCCCCCCCCCCCCCCCCCCCCCTGTGTTCTAGACACCGGTGGGGAAAAGAGATCCTCTCTCCGCCCAGGCTGAGCAACAAAAGAATCCTGAGACCAGGCCACCGCTCAAAAGGCGTTGAGAGAAACCAATATCATTACTGGCAATGCAAGAGCACGGCGGCTGAAAAGGCCGAGCTGGTAAATGGAGCCTGATGGGTCGGGGGGGGGGGGGGGGGGGGGCTGGCAGGGAGCGGATGGTGGCGCCTCTTTGTATTTTCAATCCACACTAACAGCGTGCGAACGAGGGCCCTTCACCTGCATGAATATCTGGCGGAGAACAGTTTGAATGTTCCCACATGAAGTTTCCACTTGGGAAGCTCGTTAACAACAAGTGAGTTTGTATTTAGCTCGGTCCTGTTGTCCTGTGAGATTCAACAGGTTGGAGGAAGGCTGCTTCAAATGAAAGAAAACTCTGTTGCTAAGCTCAGGATTCGACGCTGCATGAACCAGATGTCCTCCCTCAAATAACACAACAACCTCTGATGAGAAGTGTTTAAATAAGACTGGTAAAAGTCTGTTCCAGTTGAGACCAGCAAGGTCCATATCAGACGGGCAAGGTCCAGTTCAGATCAGCAGGGTCCATATATATATCAGACTGCTGCCTCCGCGAACCAGCCCTGGATAAGTGGTAGATAATGGATGTTGCCCAGACATCTTTGACCCAAGACACTTCTTCCAGCTCTTCCAGTTGGACCCCAAGGCATTCCTAGGCCAGCCCAGAGACATAGTCCCTCCAGCGTGTCCTGGGTCTGCCCCGAGGCTCCGATGGACATGCCCAAAACACCTCCCTGGGGAGAAGTCCATCTGAATCAGATGCCCGAGCCTCCTCAACTGGCTCCTCTGGATGTGGAGGACCAGCGACTCTACTCCAGGCTCCTCCCTGGTGACTGAGCTCCTCCTCCTATCTCTAAGGGTGACTGAGCTCCTCTCTCTATCTCTAAGGGTGACTGAGCTCCTCCCCCTATCTCTAAGGGTGACGCCCAGCCACCCTACGGAGGAAGCTCATTTCAGTCGCTTGTATCCGGGATCTCGTTCTTTCAGTCATGACCCATAGCTCATGACCATTGGTGAGGGTAAGAACGAAGATCGACCGGTAAATGAAGAGCTTACAATGAACGACAGACTGATACATCGTCTACAAAACTGCAGACGCTGCACCGATCCGCCTGTCGATCTCACGCTCCATCTTCCCCTCAATCGTGAACAAGACCCCGAGATACTTGAACTCCTCCACCTGTGACAAGGGCACTCTACCGACCTGGAGGGGGCAAGCCACCTTTTTCCGGTCAAGAACCATGGTCTCAGATTTAAAGGTGCTGATCATCATCCCAGTTGCTTCACACTCGGCTGCGAACAGCGTCAGTGCACGCTGGAGATCCAGGGTCAATGAAGCCAACATTATCTGCACAAAGCAGAGATGAGATCCTGTGGTCGCTAGACCAGACCCCCTCCAATCCCTGGCTGTGCCGAGAAATTTGTCCATGTAAGTAATGAACAGAACCGGTGACAAAGGACAGCCCTGCTGGAGGCCAACGTGCACTGGGAACCAGTGCGTGTGTGTTACAGTATATTATTGCCACTATGTAGTAAGTTTACATCTTCGTTTCAAGAAATATTCAAATTGTCAAAATGGTGGAGCTGCACTCTAACAAAACCCAGCCTGATGTTAGATGTTTATTAATTTATTAATTTAATGATCTTGGATTGAAACAGTTTCACCAAAAACTAAAAGCAAGTTATAAAATAGTCTTTGAATAAAAATTTTGTCTCTGTGTTAGTCGATGTTAGTTCTGTGGCTTTCCCTCAATAAATATCCATTACAAGCTTCAGTCTGCAGTAACAATACGATTAATCACAATTACAGAAAATTGCGCAATTAATTAGTTGTATTTCTTTAATCAATTGATAGCACTAATATATATATATATATATGTGTATATGGTATTTTTTTTGGCCTGTCTGGCCCACAAGATGGAATTTTCCAGCGGTAAGAAATTGTGACATTAAATGCAGTGTGTTTATTTGACCACCAGGGGCAGTCTTAAGTTGGCATCGGTCACTCAACATCTCCAGAGTTTGTACTGCCTGAGAAACTATCCAGATCCTCCATCACAGCTGACGTGAACGTATCGTAGCAAAGGCTTGCCCTATTAGCCATGGACGGTTCACTCTTAGTTTTTATACATTTTAAATGGTACGTTACTAAATACATATATTTACGACTTGCCTCCACGTACCACTAGAGGGAGCTCGAGTACTACTGGCAGTACACCTACCACAGTTCGAGAATCTATGGTCTGTATTTTGTGGTGAATCAGTTCAGGTGAGCAGGATTACAATAGATGTAGAAATGTGTTGACATTAAATATAATTTCTGTTATTCTAATCATAATATTAACTAGAATGTTGTCATGGCCAAACATTTTTTGAAGATGTGAATAGTGTGATGGAAATCCATGGTGAACATGATATTGTTGTAATTGATGTTCATTTATTGAAATGTCAGGTTTGTCATGTGTTGTGAAAGAGTAGTGATTCGGTGTGCACGTCTTAATAGTATACTAATACTTTGAGTACTAATAGGTCCGGAAACAAGGTTAATGGAGAGTTCAATAGCATTAGCATCATGACCACTTGCATACAAAAGGCTTCAGAAATCCAGAAATGAGCATGACGGCACGGAATTCCTCATCCAGCTGTTATTTGACTCGTCCTCGACAAGATGTAGCTGAATTATAACGAACATTACTGGGACATGGCAGTGCCCTTTACTCCTGGTTAATATGAGATACTTGGTTCATTGCATGCAGTTAATGTTGTGTGTTCATGTGCTTCATGGTATACCGCTGTTTATTGTGAAGGACGAGAGGTGAATGAATGAATGAATGAATGAATGACTGAATTAAACATTGTGTCATGGGTATAGATGGGAGTGTATGGTTGGACGTACCAATTCAATTCTCTCCATACAGAATAGTGAAGATTAACAGACACTTCACAAAAGTCTGTTAGGAGAAGGTAACTTCCACCTGCACCCGGTGCATTGTGGGAATGTAAAGCAGCCGAAGCACACATCCTGACAAGAGACCCGACAAGAATAGTTGTTTATTCATAGGTTCTGGACTTTTCAGTTCAAGATTCTTTTTTTCGTTTTTCCTTATTTCCAAGAAAAACTCTCTTCAGACACAAATGAATATTCATTATATTTCACACATCTTGGAACACATCTGTAGAGCATCATTAATAAATGAATAAATCAGCGCAGGCTACTATGGCATGTAAATGTGCAGCTGCAGCCGCTGCAGTGCTGCTCACCACTGCTGCTGCCACCAAACAGGCAGGACGATTCACAATGTCTCCACAAATACATGCAAATGATTCCCTTTGATAGATTCAGAGTGATTAATAAAATGTCAGAAGTTAGCGAACAATAGCAACATATTCTCTCTTGGTGTGCAATGTTAGAAAATAAAACTATTCTGAATACAATTATTGCTTTTGTGATTAATTTAAGTTCTGCTCACCAATTATTGAATTTAAAATGCGCTGGTAGTTTGTAGAGCAGAGAGCTTCCGCAAGGCTGTTATCAGAAAATATCACAATTATTCAAACGTATATGAAGAGCTGGAGTTTATAAAGTTATCAAGAAGTCATCAAACTGTCCAGCTGAACAGAAACTGAACAAGAACAAACAAATCAAAATGGTGAATGAAGATTATCAGGAATCTATTTTATTTATTGCTCTGATCTCTTTCTCACGACACGTGTCAAATGGAACTGCTGAAGAAAACGATGGTTCAGTAGTTTGTAAATTGAAATATGCACGATTTCCTACAACGAAATGGCTAAAACAATCAGACACAATAACAGAATGTCAATAACTCTCAAGACAACATAGAGAGCGGTTACGATCAACAAAGGCTTCGCAACTCCAACATTGGTTACTGGTTTTCAGAATAGTTTATTTTCAACTTGTCATTTTCAACTAGTTGTAAGCTAATTCTTCTGCTCGTGCGTGAGAAAAAAATATGGCGTCTCCAGAGTGGCGTCACTCCCAGAAGAGGTTGGTCTCATGCTCTTATCATTAGTCATTGTAGGCTTTTTGACAAAGGAACCAGGGAGGTGCTGATTTACAGAGTTAATGCTAACATGTAGAGGAAAATAGGACTTTAACCATTTTTGAACTGAAACGGAGGAAGATTCCACCGGCGTGTGCTTCCTGCTCTGCTAACTCAATAGTATTAATGGAGTAAGTCATCATGTTCCAGCGACCCACTCCTCCATTACCGCCCTCAAACAAACAGGTTACAACAGCAAACACGCCGTGAGTCACACAAAGTCTCTGGCAGCGGCACAGACACAACTTTCTTTTGAAATGAAGATCAAAGCTGCGTCGGCAAGCGTCAGGGCCTGGCGGTGCTCAGAATATTCATGAACGCCAGACATCTGTCAGCCAGTCGACAGCGTCGTGGGTGAGGAGGGAGGGGGCTGACGTTTGTCTCCCAACAATGAGGGATGGGCTTCAAACAGGGAGGAAAGTAAACACCCAACAGCAGATGCATGGGCGCTTTAAGGTGCCGTCCAGGCCTTTTGTCTTATCAGGAGAAAAAGTGACTGCGAGGCTTTTGTGTTCTTATCCTGATGTGTTCTATGGATCATGGCGGTTTTGCATAATACCTGTTTCCTGGTGTGATTGTACCATTATTTATATGACCTCCTTCTTAGTGGAAATGTTCATCTGCCTGAGTCTGCAGAGCGTCGTCCTTCCTCCAGGCACTGGCAGGTGGATTTAAAGTCACACGCAATGTCATCACAGATTTAATTTTCATATTAATAAAGACCCTGTGCACGGTGCTCTGCCTCACTCTATATCATAGAAACAAGGGGTAAGCAGTGTGTGTGTGTGTGTGTGTGGGTCTGGGTGTGGGTGTGTGTGGGGGGTGTCAACAACAAGATGGCAAGCTCCGGTTACCATGGTAATTTATGGTGGAGGGTGACGGTAATGTCGAGTCTACAAAGTGAAACATACACCTGCTGGGAGGTGTCTGGGGGGTCTGGGGGGGTCTTGAGAGGTCACATCTGGAGCAGTGTGAGTCCAGCAGGGTCCATCCAATCCAAACACCAGGGCAGGAGTGAAAAGAGAAATGCAGTCCCGACTCAGTAGAGGTGACTCTACTATTTCAAACCACCGCACCGAGAATTGACTGTGTTGTATTTGGTGCTTAAATAAAGTTGAATTGAATTGATTCCCCCTGACAGCAACAGTAAAGACGTGTTATTGTAATTCACCCGCAGTTCAGCTCACCTTATTAAAATGATGCTGGTTTAGATGCTGCCTGGCGTGTTTGTGAGTTCATGAATCATTCTCTTTTAAAAACAGGTGTTGTGCAGATTGATTTAGTGGAGCTCCTGCACTTGAAAAGAACCTTGATAATGAGAATCAACTCAAACAAACTCAAGTATTGTGTGTGTGTGTGTGTGTGTGTGTATGTGTGTGTGTCTGTGTGTGGTGTGTGTGTGTGTGTGTGTGTGTGTGTGTGTCACACTCCGACGACGGGAGGTTAGATCTGCACACTCAGCACTGTGTCATGTACACAAGCTGATCTCTGCCTACCAGACACTGAGGTTTGGCCACAGACTAGTAGGACATCATACATTATTGATTTTGCATATTTTGAATCCTAAACATGGAAGATGTGTCGAGACGTCTGAAAATGTTTGCTTTGTTTATGATTAATAAATCACTTCCTGATTTAATTAATAAATCAGGAAGTGCAGATTACCTCAGTTCTTTTCTATTTTCTGTGTCGTTGAAGGAAACCAAACAGAAGCTGGTGAAATAAAACTCTCTGTAACCCAGAACCTAGTTCAGCTTTGTTCAACAGTCCCTGCACAGTGTCCTATGTGTTTTCTGCTGTTTTCATCAAGTCCCTCCTAATGTTTTATGTTTCCTCTCAGGAGAATTGATGGCGACAGCACCCAGAGACCAACTCGTGTCACAGCAAAGTTAGCAAGCTGCCTCGTCACATTATGAATATTTCATGGGCCTGTACAAACTGCGTGACACACTGGTACACAACACTTCTGGTACTTTTTTTCACAAGTTAATTAGTCCCGCTAAACAATTAGAATTTCTGATTAGGTAAACAATAAGCATGAAATGAGTTTCCCAGAACCTTTGCATCCCCAACATATGGGGAAAAGCAAAGACCGAATGGATTGTTTCTGTTGTGGATCTTTTAAAAGGGCTTATGTGGGTCATGTTTCGCTCCCTGCATCACAATATTCAGACTAATCCGGCAAAAGAAAAGCGGGAGTGAGGACGATGCCGGACGCAGTCAGCACCCAGATTCATGGCAGGACGGCTTCAATCAGACTCACGGAGGCTCATTACAGGAACCTTCACTCATTCATCTGTTTGCAGACTGGGTCTGTGTGCCAGAAGGGGTTTGTACCTGGCTACGCTTTGTTCTGCCAGCCTGGACCATTCCTGATTTTTCTGTTTGTGTTCAGGCTGGATGGATCATAATCACCGAGGACACAATTGAAATATTGAAATAAATGAATTCTATCAAAACAAAGATTGAGACTCTGTTTACGTGACAATATTTAACAAGGTTCAATTGCAAAACTTTTGATGTGTTTTTGGCTGTTGAGTTACATGACAACTGTGCTGGGAGCCACAAAAACCCTCTCTCTGAAAACACTCAGACTCTGTGTCCCTGAAGACGGCGGAAACGCTGCTGCTGCTGCTGCTGCTGCTACTGCTACTACTATTACAAGTGCTGCTGCTACTGCTACTACTATTACAAGTGCTAGTGCTACTGCTACTACTATTACAAGTGCTGCTGCTACTGCTACTACTATTACAAGTGCTACTGCTACTGCTACTACTATTACAAGTGCTGCTGCTACTGCTACTACTATTACAAGTGCTGCTGCTACTGCTACTACTATTACAAGTGCTACTGCTACTGCTACTACTACTACTAGTAGTACTACTACTACTACTACTACTAATACTACTACGACTGCTACTGCTACTGCTGCTGCTACTGCTACTTCTACTACTAATACTACTGCTGCTACTGTTACTGCTACAGCCACTGCTACTGTTACTGCTACATACCACGGCTACTGCTACTGCTACTGCTACTGCTACTGATTCTGCTACTGTGACTGCTACTGCTACTGCTACTGCTACTTCTAGTGCTGCTGCTACTGTTACTCCTTTTGAATTTCTGGACAATATGCCGCTACTGTTTTCACACGCTCTGAACCCTGCGGCTTATACGATGACGCTGCAAATTTATGGATTTTAACAGGTTAACAGGGTTCGTGCAGCAAGGTTCTACTTCCACATGGAGATACTTGCTGTTTTGAGTGTCTGCTTCTCCAAAACTTGCCCCAAAATTGATATTTCTGCTCTTGGTGACCTGGTCTGGTGCTGCTTCCCTGGTTCACAACTCCAGCAGCTGATGGGCCTGAGTGATGCGTTCAGGTGCATCATGTAAATCCGCCATGCTGCTAGACTCCGTGGCTGAGGAATCTTCCTCTTCAGATTCACAATATTCACAATACTTTATCAACAGAGAGAAAATCCTGACATTGTTAATTTCGCTCTTTCTTTCTCTCTCTCTCTCTCTCTCTTTCTCTATCTCTTTCTCTCTCTCTTTCTCTGTGTGTCTGTCTGTCTGCAGGAGTTTCCTGCACTATTAAGAAGATGTAGAAGATGGCTGGCGGTGAAGGCCACAAAGCTGAGCACAGCTCAATATAGAAAAAAAAGAATGTTTTTCACGAGTGCAGCTCTTTTCTGCTGCGGTTTTATTCCTCCCGCAATGTTGCTTCATTCTCACCTCACAACATCCTGAACTCTTTCAGAAAAACTAAACTTTTTCACTAAGACAAAACAGTTATTTAACACGGTAGAACTGCAACTCTTAATCACACAAAGTATGTTTGGCAAAATTATTTGCATTTCACAGATTTGAGAGATTTAGTTATCTTACAGTGACATTTGTTTAAAATCACTTCCTTGTCTTAGATCTTTGGGCTCATTTCCACTTCGTGTTAACGTGTTTCTGGTGATCAGATCATTTGTGCTGAGTCTCTTTTCAGGCTGGACGCTTCTTCTGCCCATGAGGCACCGTGTCTCTGAAGACCTCCAGGCAGGACCGCCGTGTTCTTATATAGAGTTTCTATGGAAAGTGGCAAAGACTCAGGTTGACGCACTCTTTTATACGGAAACACATTCCTTACGCGTTACGTATTGTCCTGCGACACCACTGTCTTGGGACACACGCCGTTCACACTACAAAGCCAAAGTGGTCGCGTTCCTGAAGTGGTCTCGTTTGGTTTTCTGTCCTGAAGGTGTCCTGAACGCTGCACAGTGCGCAGCAGGTTCAGACTCTGCATCCACTCGGCATTGGAAAGCACCGAGGGCGAGGTCCTCTCTGCAGTGACCACTCGGAGGATGACTCTCTTCTAATTAACAGTGAACTACACAGGAAGAAGGTGTCACAGTGCATCTACCTTCTCTCTGCTGCCGGCCCACCTTCCTGCCTCCCGTTTAAAGAGTGGGCAGTGTGGTGTGAATTCTAACAAGAGGAGGAAAAAGGCCTCTCTTGAATTCCTACAGCAGCACTCTCCTCTGGTGCTTCCTCCACTTCTTATTTCCTCATTGCGCTGATGTATATGCATGAGGAAGCATTTCATCAACCCCAGTGGCAAAAATTACCCATAAAGGACTGAGGTCTGATATGACAGGTCACCCATCACATCAGTATTCATGAGCAGTTAAATGAGTGAATTGATGAATAAATGCATAACAGGAATCTGCTAAATTGTTGCGTAAATGTCAAAGGATGCGTGATCCACTGAAGCTTTGTGATTTTCAATTCACGAAGGAGAGGGAGTGGGGGATGGGGGGCTGTACAGCTACAGGTCTTCAAGAAGTTTCCAGCACCCAGCAATAACAATCAATGTCATTTAGCAAAATTATTGATAGGATTCACAAAACATTGTTCACTGCATTTGAAATGTTAGCAATTACAGCTATGAAATGTAAAATGACTGCATCATTATTAATCATATTTAACAAAGCAGCAGTTATTCAAAGTGGGTATTGGAACAGTCTCATTCACCAAAATGCACCCGGACTATTATGTTTCAAAAATCAAAGCAATTCTCCACAACATTTATAGCCAGAGCTAATTTGGTACGTCTGTTCTTCAACAAAAACACAAGTAACATACAAAACGACGGGAAACACCCAACAATGAGACTACAAAGTACAATTATCACCGTCCAATAGAGAAGTGACCTTCTACCCGGAGGGATGCTGGTTCGATGCACTGAACCAAGAAGACCTTGAGGCGAGGGGATTTAAAGTTACTCTGAGCCTCACACCCATCACTAATAACTGGTAACTGCTCCATGAGTGACGCAGTGTGGCAGCCCACTGCTCCCGGTCTGGTCACTTAAACTTAGCTATATATGAGTAAAATATTGCAAATAAATAATCTTCTCAAACTGCTCAATAAAGCACAAAGAACAATTGCTGTTCAGCCATTTGATTCCAGAAGTGTCACAATTAGTAGGGACAATCGGAGGATGTCCAGGGGGCAGTGAACGTGTCTCAGTGGTTGTAGTTGAACATGAGGCTGCGTGACGAGGTCCAGCTACTCGTTCTGGGGTATTTCTGCTGAAAAGAGACCACGGAGACAAAACAAGAAAAACGGTCACAGAAAAAGGCCCAAGTCAATTTTTCCCAGTTTAATCCGTCAATGAGACACAGAATACCAACGTAAAGGCAAAGTGCGTTTGTTCAAATATGACTAAGTAAGCATCCAAGAAGAAAACCTGCCATTAGTGGCCTAAAACACACTTCTGAAGAATTCCATAGCGTCAGTGTTTCTGGCGTCTTCACCAGTCAAAGCTTTGAGGCCAAGAGAAAATCAGTGTTGAGAAAAGTCTAGTTTAAACCAGAATTTGTCCAAAATAATGTGGTAGACTGTAATGTCAACTGGAGTATGTATTTTGTTTTTTCCAGACTAATGGTTATGTTTAGAAAACGCCACATTCAGACCCATATCGTCCTCTTCACCCTTTAAAAACAGCTTAAAAAACATTTTCCTTTCATGAATCATTCAATCACTTCCTGCCCTCAACTTTGCTTCACAACGTCTTCTATTCCTTTTCCCCATGAGGACAATCCCTCATTGATCTTCTTTACACTTTATCCATTTTGTCTCCTCATTTTAGGAATTTAGAATGATGACTTTTGTTTCCGTGATTATGATCATTCTGTACTTCTGTACAATCCTCTGTTTTTTCTTTTTCTTTCTTTTTTGTCCCTACTTATCATTGATTATTTTATTACTTTGTATCTTTGTTTTTGTAAATATGATTTGTTTTTGACAAGTGAAAGAGGTGAAACTCTTGCACAAGCAGGTCGGGCTTCACTCGCTTCTTGCACCATTTTTGTTGTGCAAAATATTCTGTGTTAAAAAAAATGAACCAAACCAAATCACGTATGACAACTGGAGCTAACGGCGCGAGCAAACTTAATGTTTGTACACCAAGTCCGTGGAATCATATTGATGTATACATTTGGTGATCACCACCATGAAATGTGTTTTGCTTTTCATTATTTCAGGAAGACTTGGAACTGATGTTGGTTCAGTTTTGGTTGATTGTCTTTCTAGTTGGAATCACCATATTTTAAAATGTACACCCGTTGCCCATGTTTGGTCTAAAATGGGTTGCATGAGGCTTGATTGCCTAATAGAACAGGCCAACTAGTGTATATGCTCTAACTTTATAGGCCTGCACACGTTTATTCCCTATGTCAAATAATATACATAATAAATGATTACATAGGCCCTTTCCAAACACAGATCCACCATGAAGCGCCTCTAACATCTGTCACATCACCTATCTGGCATATGAGTTCACCTAAACATCATTATCAGTGCCTATAAATAAATAAATAAATAAATCATGTGAAGCATGAGTCTGTAAAAAATGTTCTTTTTCCGAGATGCAGCGTGCATTTAACAGAAAAGTGTGGCGGCTGGTCCCGGCAGTGGCGTTCGCAATAGAGCGAGCATGAAACAGGCCTTTGGTTCTGACTCATGAATGATCCTACCTGCAGCCGCCGCACTGTTCTGCACCGTGTTATCTGTCTCTGCTTAGTCCCTCTGTGTCTGCCACGATGGAGACGTAAGGCCCGTACGGAACATCCAAATGCAATCTGTTTTAACAAGATGGCTCAGTTTGTACACAGGCTTATCTGCGAGCCAGGCAGCAGGGCCGCTTTGACTGTTATTATTCATGATACGAGACGCCTTTGATCTGGTCTCTGGTGCTCTGCTCAGCCCTCATCTAACCTTCCCGCAACAGTTTTGCTCTGAAACACATCACATGCACCCGGCATTGCCAAGGCCGCTTCTTTAACAAGACACAAGCTTTCATGTTATTTGCGGTAACCGCTGCACTGAGCTCCAAACAAAAAGTCTGTCCTGATTGCTGTCAAAAATGGCTGTCAAAGTGAATTCTACATGCCGGGCTGACAGTTCCTCAGTATAAAACAAAGGGGGAAAAAAGGTGTGGAGAAATGGATCAGAAATATTATGAGCAGATATGTTGGGGATGTGATTGATTGACAAGTGAGTTATTAAGGACCCAGTCTTACAAAGTTTTCAATCAATGTGAAGAATTCCTGACATTGTCTGTCATTTGGACTTTGGATTTTAAAATGACTCCACTATCAACCATAAATGTAAGACAATGGACAGTCAATGCTGCGCCATGGGGATTGAAACCATCCAACAAGCTGAGTGTAGAAGGTAGTATGGTGATGTGATGTTTATCAGGAGTGAAAAAATATATAAATTGTCAAATCAGTTTTAGATGAATCATAAAAATGACCACAATCATGCTTGTCTGAAACCCACACTGTGAAATGTGGTCTTCTTATTGCAGTTTTCCTCAAACATCCAACAGTTTGGAATCGATTCCCTTATCAATAAAAATGATAAACCTCCAATTTTCTTCCCAGCTGTGTAGTAATCGATTCTCAGTCATGTCTTTCATAGAAGAAGTCAGTGTGATTAAACGGCAAACAAAGCCGTGATCTCAGAATTAGCACAGCTGGTTTGAAGGCGACTTGCGTCTGGATTGAAAATCATTTAACGATGAAGCTCAATCAAACTAACAGCTGACAACTCATGACTTCCAGGCGCTGAGCAAGCAAGTTCCCAAACAGAAACCAACTTCAAAATGCTGGGAAATGGGCTGGAATAGCATTTTATAGAAAAAGTTTTCACAATATTAAGGTTTGCTATAATAATGAGCAAAAGAAAAGGGCAATGAGACAATCAAGTGGATCTCATTCAAGCATGAACTAAAGCAGGCTACATTTCCATTGATTGGAAGTGAATGAGCTGAGCTTGTTTGATGAGGGCGTTTCAGGACAGTGACATAGCTGAAGGACATTCCTTCTGGTGTGTGTGTCAGAGAGCGAGGGGCCTCTCCGCCCGGACCCCAGGCTGACCGGCAGAGGAGACTCACTGGAGAAGAGCCGGAATGAAGCAGCAGGGTGTCGGAATGTGGTTTTGAGTTGGGTTTGTTTTGAGTTTAATGAATAAAGTATGCAGACTTTATTAATTAAGACAGCTTGTGTCTCCGTGTCCCCTCTGTGGGGTGGAAAGCTCCACTGCCACAGTGTGCAAGTCGATCAAGTCCTGGTCATGGTTACTGTTACTGGACAGTCCGACAGATGACAAAAAACCTGGGAGCCACATTCATGAGCAAAGATTGTATTTTTTCTGTCGTTTGGTTTCTGGTGAGCCAGATTCTATCCAATTGGAAATCACTGGAGAACGAAAATGTGTCACTCTGACAATAACCCTGCAAACGGAGACACGTCAGAAGCGTTAAAACAAATGTCTCGTGTGTCAGATTTGGCTGAGAGACCGGTGAGTGTGTGCAGCAGTAAAACATCGTCAGTTACTGACTCATTAACTGTGGTTAACCTGAGTAGCTGATTAACGTGACTGCGTACGCACGCCGGTGTTTGAGAAAGATGGAAGACTGGTAGGTGCAAGAAACAACAAAACCTTGAAACATATTGAAATACTTCACAATAGTTGAATGGCTTGATGGACCTTAATGTCTGTGGGATTCTGTGCGCGTGTCACAAACAGCAAACGTCCCAGTGCAGTGCATTATGGGATTGATCCGCTGAAATGAGTGGGGTCTTAGTTTAGAGGAACTGGAACAACATTCCCATTACTTTGTTTAGTGTTCATGTAAATGGGACAATGAGAATCTGAAAGAATTCAATCAGATAAATTCAAAAGTGACCAAGTGAACGCAGCCAGAGTCGAAAGACCTTTGTCTGGATTCAAATTAACAGTTTCTATTGAGTTTTTATGCAAATGGATAAACATTTTTCTAATTCCAATGTGATGTAGTGATAAAACAGGTTTTATTACAAGGTTTAGTGAGAGAATCACTGTCAGCCTAATCTGTGGACAAAGAGCCGAGCCAGAGCACATAAAGTGGCATACATTCACTAGAGAACAGAGACTATTTGGGACTATGGAGGACTGTCTGTGTATTCTGATAAACTGTCATCTCTTCTCATCAGGACTTTGAAGTCTTTATTTTGAATTTGTCATGTTTTTTTTTGTTTTTTTTCTTCAAATCAATTGTAATGAGTGTTGATGACACTTGTCTGGATGGGAGCCTCACACTTCATACTACACAAAAGTGGACATCAGAAGTAACACTAATACAGTACAAATCAGAAATCTATTTCTTTAGGCTGCCGTTTGCTTCTCTTCGGCGGGAGCACAGGACATGTAATTTACAAATCTGTGTGCCTGGTGGCTGCCTGAAATACACTTGACATTCAGCGAGCTACCACCCTGATCTTTTAAAACTAATCAGCCTCCTTGGTTCGGCTTTTGTTTGTTTGGATTTTGCCTGAATGGAAATGAGTTTTAGAGATGATTAATGCCGAGGTGGTGCCGGTGGAGCCATAATAAGAGTGAAAACTAACTGAATCCAATGTGTTTTGTTGTTATTCCCAAAGTTGAGACATAGGTCAAACTGTCCCCGGGAATTCACGAGATCTTTAGAGATCTGCAAAACAAGCTGAAGGTAGAAGAACCTCCCATCGGAGGAGCGACTGGACACCGGAATGTCCAACGTCTGATAAGAGCGACTGCTGGACTATAGCATCCTCCTGTGATTGGTCACGGCAGACAGGCCTGTCTCCCTGCAGGTGGTTCTGGTTTTGGTCTAAAACGCTGCCAGGATCTGCAGTAAAACCAAAGATTGTCTCTGTGCTTCAACAGATTACGATCAGGACGAGAAAAAAACGTGTTTACATGTCTCATTGGTAAACATGTGTCTAGTAAACAATCAATCAATCAATTGTATAGCACTTTTTTATACAACAAGGTAATACACACATGCAGACACACACATATATGAAGACATGCCTGGTGATATGAAGACTCCGAGGACTAAGGTGAGGAAAAGGACACATTTAGGGCTATCCACGCTGGGGGCGGCACAGCCTCTAACCACTGGGGGTGATGCCCCACAGATCCCCCCCCCAGCCCGGCAGACCGGCCAATTACATAACATACGAACCATCCAGGGGCCCGGGATGGAGAAACCCACAGGACCGCCCACCAGCAGGGATCCTGGCCACCACCAGGGTAGCGACCCCTGAGAGGAACCACTGGACATTAAAGAATTCAGTTACGAACCTATAAAACAGGACAGTCCAATGATTCGTCAGGTGAAGACACCAGTCCAGGTGAGTTAAAAAGGTACAGTTTGTCAAGGTGAAAGACTGGATCTGATGTCATTGATCCAGAAAAGAGCAGGTCCAGGGTGTGACCTCTGTTGTGAGTCGGCTGTGTGACATGTTGTTTAAAATCCAGACATTGTAAGAGGGTTAAGAATTCTCGGGACAATGAGTCTGAGCGGCTATCGACGTGTATATCAAAATCGCCAATGATTAAAATTTGTTCAAATTTAGTATGAATAATTGATAAAAATTCTGTAATAAAAATGATGGAATGATGGGGTGGTCTGTATGTACAAAAAGAGAGGATGGGGGGACTGCAAAAAAAACCAAGCGTCAAATGAGGTGAAACTGTTAAAAGTAACTTTAGTTGTGAAAGATTTGTCTTTGGTGATGGATGCAGTTCCTCCTCCTCTCTTTCCATCCCTGAGAGAAACTTTTAATTTTACATTTGGTGGGGAGGCCTCGGTAAGAACAACTGGTTCATCAGTGTCCAGCGGACATTTAAAACAACCATTTTAATGTTGGTGCTGGGTGTGTGTTCAGTGTGACGTTTAAAAGGAAAGAGAGTTTGTGGTCTGGTCAAAGTTCTGGATTTGAAGGGTCTCCTGGTGGTGACTGTGGGAATGGGCTGGATCATGTTGTCCTGAGGTTCTGTGAGGAGGGGGGAGGAGTGGGGGGAGTGGGCGTGGCCTGCAGGGAGTCAGTGACCTGTGGTGGATTGGGCGGCGTTGTGGATGTTACCTGTTAAAACGGAGTTGCCCACTTTACTCGGATGGAGTCCATCATGTCAATAAAACACGGAGCGATTCCAGAGCAGGTTAAACTTGAGCACTGAGCGGGAGTGTCAGCGCCATGCGGTTAGTAAAAGCCTGTAGAATCGCTCAAACAAGCACAAGAGCAGTGTCCCAGCATCTCTGTGTTATGATGCACCGTGCAGAAGCTCATCTGTGGAAATGAAGCCGATTAGTCTATTAGGCAGAGTGATAACACACACAGACTGGCAACAGAAAAAAAGATCAGTTCTGCTGAATCAATCAAAAGGAATCACAGTGACGAGCTTCACTTTAGTGCAAATCTACGTGCAACTGCTAGCAAACGAACAGAAACGTTATCAAAGCGACATGAACAACAATAATCTCACCTGTTTTGAAACCTTTTCCTTCCGACTCAACTTAAAGTTTAAAGTCTTCAGCAATCGGTGAATATATTTTACCTGTTGGAGAATGATTTTAAACATGATCAATTCGATAAGTCAACCAATTAACTGTTTTACACATCCCTTTAGGGAGAAGTAAAGTTTTCATTGAAAGATAGTTGGCAGTAGGTCTCATCAAAACAAATAGATAGATAGATAGATAGATAGATAGATAGATAGATAGATAGATAGATAGATAGATAGATAGATAGATAGATAGATAGATAGATAGATAGATAGATAGATAGATAGATAGATAGATAGATAGATAGTTAGATAGATAGATAGATAGATAGATAGATAGATAGATAGATAGATAGATAGATAGATAGATAGATAGATAGATAGATAGATAGATAGATAGATAGATAGATAGATAGATAGATAGATAGATAGATGGAAATTCATGTTTTCAGCAGCCCAACAAAAGAACTAAAGGACAAAGGAAAAAGAAACAGGCAGGTAAGTCACCAGATTGACATTAACACCAACTGTTAATACACAAGACAAGACTTCTAATTCTAAAATGTATTGAAACAATACCTATGCATGCATGTATGTCAATATGTAACAGTATTTACACATTTCAAAGCAGTCAGTGCAGCAAACTACATTTGGTGCACAGATATTCTACAATCACGTTGGAACAGCCTCAATGTGGTCATGACTGCGACCCTCCCTCCCCCCCATCCCACACACACACACACACACACACACACACACACACCTGGCACCTTTAACTGCAGGACTTTGACTACGCAGACGACCAGCAGGAAACTGCAGCCCCTCAGTGCCAGGCTGGACTGTTGAATAAGAGAATCCCACCATAAATACCTGGTGTGACAGAGTGGAGCTTGAGACAGATGTTCATGTACTCCATCGCTCTGCGTCTGGACCAATGATGCCGTTAGTTAATTAGTAACACATAACTCTCACACGACCACTTGTTTCGGTAGTAATCTAACGCGTTACTATTATAGTGTCCTGCAAGACGAGTTTCTTGTCTGCAAAGCCACTTTATTATTAAACAGAACTGACCGCTCCTCCATTCTCCTCCCAAATGAGACCGACACATGCAGACACTGCACACTCACCTGACCCGCCCCCTTCTCCTCTCTCAGCCAATCACAGGCCAACCTGCTTTTTAAATCACTCACTCAGTCAATGAATGAAAGACTTTATTTGTCCAGGAGGCAATTAAAGTCTCATAGAGCAAGCAGTGCAAATACATAAATACATAGTGCAACAACAGACTACAAGTACATCTCTGGGTAAATAAATACCAGAAATAATAAAAATGTGAGAATAAAAGTGTGAGTCAGATATAACTACAACAAAGAATGAAGGTCAAAGGTTAAATATGTATGAGCAGGGGCAGGAGGCAGGATCAGCAGAGTTGTTGGCAAAACCAGTTGTAATTTTTATGTTTAGATGATGGAGGGTGTTGGCAGCTGCTGAAACTTAAAAAGTAACTTGTAATCTAACTTAGTGACTTTTAAAAACAAGTAAACGGAGAAGTAACTAAATTGCTTTTTTAAAGGAGTAACTAGTAATCAGTAATTGGATTAGTTTTTTAAAGTAACTGTGGCAACACTGGTCTGGCCTCAGATCAAAGTCATCCACAGTAAATATACAAATCAAACCAGACAAATATTGAAGTGAACTGCTGAATATTGCTCAGCCGTAAGACATCTGGCGCCACTGTGGGACACATGCTCCCTCCTGCTGCACATGGAAACATTTAATGAGGAGCCGTGTTGATAGATATCATGGGATATGGTTTTAATGCAGCAGTGGTCATGGAGGAAGATCCATCATTTTCAATTAGTAGTTAAATTTACTGATCCTAATAATATCACCGCTTCCTCTGACATCTGCTATATTTATTATCTAATAAATTGTTGTTTCTCTCTCAGTCACAGAGCCGGTGGCGCTGTGTCGCTTTCAGTTTGTGTGCAAAATCCGCAGCCTGGCCTCCCTCTTCGTCGTGGTCAGCCTGTGTGTGTGTGTGTGTGTGTGTGTGATTTTTGTGCGACCGAGGGCTGTTTCCTGAGTGTGCTGCAGCAGTACAGTGTAAACCCCAGAGACGGACACACAACCTGCTCTGCCTCAGTCCCAGCTGCCCTCAGCTGTCGCTCTTCAGCCTTAGTGGACATGGCAGCCTGCTCACAAGCATTTTCCTCCAAGGGGGACATTTACCATCCCCAACACCCACACACACACACACACACACACACACACACACACACAGTTCCTCCGCCCCGGCTCAGATCAAAGTCGTCCACACGGTAAATAAACATATCAAAAATGGCCGACAAAAGAGCCGATAACTGCTCAGGAGAACAGACAGAAAAAAGAAAGAGAAGGAAACCGCTGAACAACAACAAAGCGCCGGCTCTTGGCGACGGGATCACAGACGAGGAGGAATCTTCTGGGCGCATTGTGAAGATGTAACGGTAAACAGGAGGGAGAGAGGGCCACCCACAATGATGTCACACAGCAGAACGGAATAGAGGACGCAGAAATATTGATGTGTGAGCTCCCGGCTTTGAAATGCACCCTGAAGTCGACTACAAAGATCCACAAGGAGCTTTTAGTGCAAAATCAGCAGGTGGATCTGATGGACAGCTTTGTGTGAGTGTGTGTGTGTGTGTGTGTTTGTGTGTGTGTGTGTGTGTGTGTGTGTGTGTGTGTGTGTGTGTGTGCGTGTGCGTGTGCGTGTGCGTGTCTGTAAGGGACAATAGAAGAGATATTTCATCTGAAAGGCTGCTCGTGACAAAAAGCCGATATGTGTCTCCTGATAGAAACGTGTTTCCATAATTCAACCTGAAATGACATCTTGTGATTGTGTTGTTAAAAAAAAACTTAACAAACTCATAAAGTGTGAACAGAAATATTGACATATCGCTCTGCGGTGCCAGGCTTTAAACAGAAGTTCATACTAATATGTTTGTGGTTGTAATGGATAATGAGACAGGTCATGAACATGGATTGATTAGTGATTTATTAGTGGGAAAGGGACAACGGGCAGAAAACCTTCTCAACGTAGAGATTTGAGCAAATCCGACCAAGACCAAACTGTGATGCAGACAATCTCAATCTCCAGCAACAGACCTCGTTGGGAAAGTTCCCCGTCTGCAGCGTTCAGTCAGATCAGGCAGTGAATCTGAGGCTGCTTCCACCCAGAGATCTGACTTTGCCATGAAGTAAATATGTACTGCAGGTACTGGAGACGAGACGCATCGCAGCCATCGACCGCAGACAAATCATTTCCCCTGCCACAAAGGAGGGGTGGGTCTATACATTCACACACTGTCGTGAGATCTTTTTCTCCTACTTTCTCCTTCTGCAAACACAACCTGACTTCTTCTGCTACATCAAACTGTCTTTAAAAATAAAGAAACCAAAACAAACCAAAACAATCAACACAGATAATGACTTAAACCAACATAACTGTAGATATGATCAACAGTATTTGTAGTCGAAGATGTATAAAAAACTGGTACTGCTTTAAAAAAAAGTTCTTACATACAACACCCTTGTTAGTGCGACAAATATTATTTACAGTTATCACACTGATCTCAATATTTTCCAACTGTTATGAGATTAAACCAGCCTGAGCAGCTCTATTGAGACGGTAACATGATTTTCAAGCAGGAACATAAAATAGCAAGTAGGCAACAACAAAACACAACAACAACAACAAAAATAAAACAAAAATGATTTTGATAATTGAAAGAACAATAGCAGAAAACAAGAAAAATCAGCAGTAAATTTCATTGATGATGAGTGGAAATGAGTGTGTGTGTGCGTGTGTGTGTGCGCATTGGGGGGATATGGGTGTGGGTATGGGACCCATCGAAATCCGGGGGTGGCAACATTGGGGGTGGGCGGTATTGCGGCTCCTGGGGGCTGGAGGGTGGCTGTCCTCCGGCCCCAGGGTGGTGTTGCAAGCCCCCCCCCACAACAGTTCCAACCACACCCACTGGACAAACGATACTCACACACACACACACACACACACACACACACACACACTTATTTACTTGGGGGGAGGGGGGTGCCCCCCCCTCCCCAGGCCGCCAGTCAGGCCCCCACCAGGCCACGACAAGATCCCATCCTCCACCAAACCAACTGCAAATAGGGAGGGAGAACCACAATGCAATGGTTTCATATTTAATTATGACAACCCACCGAGCTTGAAAAAAATAATAAATGAACTCTTTTACATTCGTAATTTAGAACATTAAGGTTTGGAACTTTTAGACTAATATTGCTCAATCATGAACTTTACACTGATGAGAATGACATTTCATGGTTGTTTTGATTAATCCTCATTTTTAGGAAATACTGCAGTCACTGGAAACAGTAAGTGAACATGAACAATACTGCGGGAGATATTGGGATGGAATTAATCAAAACAGATTAAACTGTTTCCACCACACCTGTGCCCCTCTGCAGATTTGTTTTTGTATCAGCCGCTTTCCTCATGGGACAAATTCCTTGGGGGAGCTCAGAAAAATCTGCAATTTTTTACAAATCTGCTCCAGTTTACACATCATTTACCTCATGAGGGAATGGCTTATTTCTAATTATTTGGAGATGTTCTGTAATCCCTCGCCAGACTCAATGAGAACGGTTCAGGTGGGATGATGGGAGCTGGTGGGAACTGATGGGGCAGGATACACATTTCATATCCTAAACATATTTTAGTCATTGCAACCTAAATCAGACCGTTTGATTATGGCCTCACAGATTTTACAGGTTGAACGATACTCATTCCTTATTTCAATGTGAAGATTCTATTCTTCATTGATTTAGACTATTAGAATAACACAAAGTACATGGTACCTAAACAATTACACCTTCAAAAGAAGGTACAAGACCTGTGTATGAGCTATCCATCCCTCTGAATCCGTTGGTTTCCCCCGTGTGGACATTCCCTGGACTCTGATGTGGACATGTGGACGTGACGTAGAGCGCAGTGCATTCTTGGTAGTAAACAAATGAAGCTCACAGCAGAAATCTGAAGAAGCAGAAGAAAAAGAAAGAAAGGAAGAAAGAAAGAAAGAAAGAAAGAAAGAAAAAGCAGAAAGAAAGAAAGAAAAAGCAGAAAGAAAGAAAAAGTTGGAAAATATCTGGTGGGAAGACATGGAGGAGTGAGGAAGAAGTAGCTACCCCCCTTTCAGAAGTCGTGCCCCCCAGGGGCCAGGAAGGGACTCAACCCCTCTTAAAGAGACAGTAGCCCCCCTTAAAACATGGGGGTTTCATTTTTATTTTTTTTATTTGTCTTCAGTTTTGTCAGGATCATGTGTAAAATTAGGCAATTTTTTATTTATTTGTATTCCGTGCATGAGGGTGGATCATCACTTTAATAAAGTTGCCGGCCTGCATGCAGTTCTTGTTCTCACCATTGAAGTGTGGGGGCGCTTGTCTTAAACGTCACTTTAAATCAGACAGCCGCTCAATTTCAAACAGGGAAACCTCATAAATTTCGGATTTCCTAATAATCAAAACATTGTGGGGGACTCTCAGGAGCAGCAACCGAAGCTGATCCAGGTCTGTGGTGCTTCTGTCTGAAGGTCATGTCTATAAACTATATGATTAATATTCAGCACTGGGTTGTATATCAGTGACCCCAAACCCCCAGGCCGTGGCCTGGTAGCAGTTCGTGGGCTGTTTGGTACCGGGCTGCACAGAAAGATTAAATAACTTACACTATTTTCATTTTATCTATTATCCGATTCTGAACAATGGTTTATTTTGAAACATGATTGAATTCTCTCCATTACACCGATCTATGACTCACGCTTGTGTCGATCATGTGATACATTCACGCTGATATTGAACCCAGAAACAGCAAAATGAGTAAAAAACAGTCGTCTTTGTAAAGTTTCTTTGCGAAGGGGAAAAGGCCCAGTGAGGAGACAGAAGAATAACATACAAGTAAGTAGAAAGACATACAAGTACACAGTGGATACATGTTTACTATTATATTTACAAAATACCACAGTTGTGTTGGTCGTATCATTTTATTTTGTTATGTTTATCCACCTTAAGGCTGGTCCGTGAAATAATTGTCTTACATTAAACCGGACCATGGTGCAAAAAAGGTTGGCGGCTGCTGTTGTACATGACGGTGCTGAGGACGGGCTCTGGTCATCTGGACCTTTTGTTTTTCTAATTCTGATGGTCATGCGTGCTTGGTGTCAATTCCTGGTTTGTTGATGCATGTTAACGTATTTCGGAGGTTATTTTGAACATGGTAATGTGGCTTTGATTCCTGGTGACGTCACACTTTTTCTTATTTTTTCATTGACGTTCGTATGACTTCCAGACAAGACGTCCATGCAACGTAATCGTGGCTTTTTGTTTCCAGTTGTGGGGTAGACATGTAGGCTTGTATAATGAATGTGATTTGAGTCATCATCCCACCCCGCAAGCGAGGTGAGTCCCCAAAAGCCGAGGTATAGTTCTCACACCGCTGAAGACTATATGTCACAGTTGCTTGTTGCTATTAGCCACTAGCCGGCTAAAGGGACGGGATGTCTGCTTTCATTCTGGACCAATCAATGAGCCGGGTTTCTCCTTCATCTTGATTTTCTTCCTCTCTGGTCAGTTCTTCCCTGCAATTGAACAGAGTCCCAGACTATCCTGTTGTAAAAACACCTGAATAGCAACAATCCTACTTCATCAGGGGTTGGAGGGCCACCGAGCTGTGAAACCTGTGGATTCTACTTTTCTCTGTTGGTAAAGACGTGATAAAGCTCACAAAAAGTCTCCGTGGTTCATGAATCAACCACAACCTCACCGAGGTCTTGAGACTCTCGGTCCGAGACACCAATCTACAACTCTATTGAGGATTACCCAGTTCATCTTCTTCCCACAGCTTGACCAATTTCTTATGAGATACAGCATATAGAGAGGTTTTACATGTTGCCTTTTAATTACATCTACTTATGCTGTCAATAATCTGGGCTCCTCTCTTTTATCATAACAGAAATGGATCCCAGCCATTGGGAGAGCTAATGACTTCCAATAGAGATCCAGGAATGTCTGTGTTCAGCACTTATTCCACTGTGAAAACGAATCAATTATTGAGCAGAATGTATTAATGGAGAGTAATTGTACATGCTGGTCTGGTCCACCTTGCCTCGGAGTCAAAACACTGAGACAAAGCCACGATAATGGGGAACGAGAAACACTCCTAGAAGTGTAACATTTATCAGGAGGCTAAATTAACCGCGATGTTTGAGAACCAAAGCGCAGCGTGGGGTTGTCGAGCCAACCGAATTCCATCAGCCTGATCCTTTGTTCCGGGCCACGGTGTCGTCTCTCTTTTTAATATGCCAATGAAATCCGGGTGATTCGATTCTGACATGGCCTCGTGCCGAGTCCATGTTGAAGACCGGTGGCCACTTTAATACTTTCTGACAAGCAACTCAGAGATCAAGATGGAGTGTTGCTTCTAATGGCAACTCAGAATAATGGCAGGGCAGGTGGGCTGCAGCCGGGCAGAAGCTGCAGCCCGACTCGCAGCTGCATGGAATTTTAGCTTAATACTTAATGAGGCAGAACTGGTTCCCTGCAGTGGCGGAGGAGGGAGGAGGAAGAGGAGGCAGGAGGAAGAGCACTGGCTGGTAGAACATGTTCATGATGAAGCGCCTCCGAAGTTTTGAGACAAATGTCCCACACCGGATGCCCCCTCCCTCTCCGCTGAAGTTTTCAGAAGGCTTCGTTAGTGTGAGCTATACGACGTGAAACCTCTGCCTGCAGGTATCAATTAAAACTCACCCCTGGCGCCATTAATAACCTGAACTGCAGCTCAGCTTTTATTGCTCCTGCTTGGACACTCACGTCACAGGAAAGGAAAAGTTCAGGACTTCATCTGGCGTCGTATTTCTGTGACAAACAACAGCAGCAGAAACACAGCTCAGGTAGTAGTTTGAGCACATTTTGCCCTGAAATTATGGGTAAAACCTTTCATTCGGAGATATAGAAGCAGGAAACAACTGTCAGAGCGACTTTCTCATATGAGCTCTCTGGAGTGCAGAAGTGGAAACAGCAGCAACTGGAATTTGGGAATCCACCTTTCTGTTCTCGTGCAGCAGGAAGGCGCCGCCGCCGCACAACCTGTGAAGACGGGAGGATGAAAGCAGGCCGCGTGTTTTCAATTAAAATGATGCAAATGAAGCCTGATGCGTGCGGCTCACATATGCAGCCGCTTTAGGATCAACTATCCCAGGCGATTTAACTTTCAATTACATTATGTAATGAATCCATCAAATCCAGTCGGACAAATTAATAACAGCAAAATCACGGAGCACTTGAGACTGGAGGCCCTGAGGGGGGGGGGGCGGCGTCGGGCCGCCGGCGTCATATTCTCAGAAGAACTTTGATTTTAATTCTTTTCCTTTTAACTTTTGCAGCCTTGAGTTGAAGCACTCCAATCTCAGTACGTCTGTCTGCATTGATTTAGAACTATTCACAGAATCACAAGCACAGAGGTGAATTTATTCTAATCTATGTTACACAGCCCAGTCTCACTCCACACTGTAATACCATGTTTGTCCACAGCTCAAAAACAGAGTCATTCCACAAAATAAAACACATTTAAAAATGGCTCCGATTCATCTGCGTATTCTTTTCCGCTGGTCGACTTTGGCAGACATCTCTTCTGCTTTCACTATACATTTCTATATTTTAATAGTAGGCTGTACCTTTTTCATTTCAACATACATTTATTCCGTTTTCTCAAGAAACAGAAGTTTGTTGTGGTTGCTATGGCGATGGAAGTTGAGCTCTTAAAACTCCAGTCGTACATTTGACCACGAATACACTTCTATGGATGAAATAATGACTTGTTTGATTTTCAAAATACAACTATACAACAACTTAAAATTTATAACAAAAGATCAAAACATTGTAACCACAATACAAACTATAGAATCTAACAATATTAATCATTTACACAATACTGTTAATATGATTTGGGATCTTTCTGATTTTATTTGTAAGAAAAACCTAATAAATTAAACTAGGTCTTATTAGACCACAAACCATGCTCCCTAATGATAATATAGTTTCTGCTTAATGCTTTTTATACAATCATACTAGCATGTCATTTCTTTTCATGAAGTTTAGTTTTTTATTCAGATGTGTTTTATTTGTTTTATTCAGATGTGTGTTTTCATATTGCAACAGTTTTGTTCTGCCTCTGGGGTAAATCAATCAATCAATCGGTCTGTCTGTCTGTATGTATTGCATTACAATTCCTATTGTATTTCTGAATATTATTATGGATTGTAAAACATGTCTTACCAAGACAGTTTATAAGGCAGTTTATTTCAAGGAGGCCATGTGAAAAGACAGATCTCCTCTGTATAGCCATTGTATTTATTTATTTTGTTTATTTTTCAGGGACCATCTACAAAAACTTTAATCTGAAAGAAAAGATGCTTCATACCAGATTTTAGCTGTAGCGAGTTTCCATCTGCAGACCCCAGGTCAGTTTGTCTGAACTGTGCTCCTCATGGACCAACCTCGTCATGGGGTTCCTTCTTACATAGCAATATTCCACATCACTCAAGTTCTTTAATTCACCAGCTGTTTCTGGTAATGGTGATTCAAGCTAATCTTTCAATATTGCAAACACAACTAAAGGGATCCATGTACACAAATAAGTATACTGTAATTTTACAAGTAATATCAAAGTGCAAAGAAATAAAGATTGGCACAACATGTAGCTGCACTGTGAGCTGAGGCCCAATGTAGTCCTCAGATCTGATAAGTCAAACTTTGTTATTAAAAGTAATTTCAACGTTTTGTTAAAAATACAACCAAATCTCACCTTTTTTTTCCAAGTATTCTTGTCTTATGGGCAACCATAAATGTGTATGAGTTTCACTTTAAGTTTTAACAATATTTAATAGTGTTTTAGAGAAGTCAGCAAATAAAAAAAAAGAAAACTATGCCACCATCTCAAAGGGACATTTTGGATTATATTGACAGCAGTAATAGTGACCTCTAGTGGCTGCAGCCATTAAGACAGGAGCAAAGTTCTTTCAGGAAATAATCTGTCAAGACCGATGAGTCAAAACAAATCTTGATCTGAAAAATGCAGCAGTGTGTTGAGTAACATTTAAAAGCATTATATACTTTTTTAACCATAGCAAGCAAGATTTTTACTCGACCTAAGGCAAACTCATAAAAGAATATGAAGAAAGTTTGGACAATGACGCTTTGAAAGCAGACTAATAGTCTAGACCAATCTTCAGAAATAACAAGCTCATGTACTGTGTGACCTTCCTCAGGATCAGGCCTGCTGAATCAGTCTATTCATTAATCACTTCTTAAACCCATTTCTATACACAAGCTTTGTTCCCTCTACTTTCTATTCCTTCCCATTTAAAACTTATATTTATATATTTATTTAATCTGTTTCAAAGAGTAAATACTGTACAGACTGCTATGAGTTACTTTCTTCATAAACCTTACTTTTCCATTCAAAAGTACATGAACATATCGGGTGTTGATAGAAAGACACTTTAGAATGTGGAGAAGCTGGTGACAGACAAAGTGATTTCACTGAACAACAGGCTTCGTAGACACCGTTTTGTGGATTTGTCTGAGTTTTAAAGGGCCAGACACTGAGGCAGCCTGTTTTGGTCTATTCAGCTAATGAAGAATAGGCCAAATATTAAAGAAATATTTAAATGTGCTGTAAATCCTGAATAAAGAAAATGTTTGGGTTGGCAATGCTGTCTGCTCATCTGTCTGGTCTTTGTCAATGTGCACTTTCCCTTCCTGTCTTTGTTCCTCGTGCCTTCGTTTCTGCACAATTTCCTCATGTGCTTTTTATGTTTCAGATTACCTGTGAATTTGCATTAATATTTTCTGGCCTCACCTTCTGGATCACGGTCTTTGGTTTCATCTGCCTCTGGAGTTTCTAACAAAAAAAAACCTCTCTGAATGTTGTTAAATTTACATTTTATTGAACAAAAACTTTCACTTTCAGTTATTTGTGTCCGGGTGCATCTAAAAAAATGTGTTGTTTTCCCAGAAATTCTATACTGATGACATTTTCAATTTGAAATTGTAAATTACTGTGGTTTTCTAAACATTTTTGAAAATATCTACAATTCTAAAGAATACAACATGAATGACTTTAAATACATGAGTTATTAGATCTAAAATAAAATAGTAAATCCAACTAAAATACTTTGAATGCTTGAATTCCATCACAGGATAAATGAAATTCCTCCTTGTTGAAGCCGCTGCAGGGATCCTGACGGGAGCAGGCTTTTCCTGGGTCAAACTGGGTTCAAGTTTGGTCAGACCACAGATAGGCGGCCACACACAGGTTTGTTCGCCCCCTCACCTCGGAGCGTTGTGGCTGGAATGAGGGCAGGGAGGCAGGGTTCTGCTGACTTGCTAGAAATGGACAGAACTTTGACCCCGCGGCTTTGCGATGGATTTTCTCGCCGGCTGCTGAACCGGAGGCTTCCTGACCGATTACTGTGATCTGAGGCGCAGCAGAGGAGCCTTTTCCCCACACGTAAACACTCCCGGTGTGGGTTTGTGTCATACGGAGGTGCGATGCAGTATTTAAGTCTGACCAAAGTGGCTGTGGCACGTATTGACCAGCTACCTCGATAGAGGAAAGACGCCATTATGTGTTGAGCTGTGGGTCGCGGCGGGGGCCGAGGACTGATGCTGCTGTCAGCAGACCACTCTTTGTCTCACGCTCGCCGCCCGCAGAGAACAGCACACGATTTACTCTCTCCCAAGTCGGGGTGTCCATTTATCTCAAGGAGAGATGTCAGAGGTGTGACAGATGAGAGGAGGACCTAATATTTCCTTTAGCTGATGCCCAGCCAGCCGCCGTGCACACTGAGTGTTTTTGTCCGCCGCCTCTGCTCTTTCATTCTGCTCAATTTCTCTGCATCAGAGACTCTGAAAGCTGTTATTAGTTTCGCTGCACCAATAAAATCCGCCCCTGATCCAGAGTTCTGCATTCAACCTGTAACAAGATACACATTTCCATCACAACATGAAGCTATTTATCAAGCGTTGTCCAGGCCACAAGATCACAGACGAGCAAAGATACAGGCAATGATTTCTGACTTTTTCAAAAGGGAAGGCATTTTTACTAATTATTCACATATGTAGTTCAGAACGTCATAATGGAAAGTCCACAGATACTAAAAGATACAGTTACTAAACCGACAGTGAGATGAATGTTAGTTTGTTTGGGCTGTTTTGACTTTCCAAACCACGCAGCTGATTGTACACATGGAACCCATGAAATGGGTTTTACCTCCAAAACGAACGTGTGAAATCACACCTGAGAGTCTGGACTCAGGTTGTTGTATGCACTGTGATTTGAAGTTTGAAACCAACTGAAATGATTAGCATTGACCATATTATTTTTTTTTTTTTACTTCTTACCTCTTGTGGGTAACTGCAAGGTTAATCAATATATAAGGTCAAAGAGGCATTATAGACATGCTTGTGGTTGAAAACTCATCCAATAGAAAGCAGGTTGTTGAAAGTTCTTGAAGATAAGGTTCTTCCCCCCCTTGTGGGAACCGAAGTGACCGCAGGGCAAGCGTTTGGCTGTTACTGATCAGCATCTGTAAAACTTCCAAATCAATTTGACTCACCCTTTTGATACCTGGTTTCTGATGATGGCAGTATTACCTCACTCTCAAAGGTCACCCATCTGTCATTTCCCTGAAGAGCAGCAACGACAAATCGATGAGGACCGATAATGAATTAGAAGTGCAGGTGGAAGGATTTCATATTCTTAGTCGGTAGAAAAGACACTCAGCAGTATTTACAGTATGTACAGTTTATGTGCCACAAAGGTAATGTGACCAGTAAGTATCATCGGGAGTTTCCGAAAGCCTCAGAGGAAAACAAAGCCAACAACACGCAGCGCAGTCGCTCCAGGGAGTTTGCACCCAGCCCAGGCAGTTTTTCCTCTCGTTGCAAGTTGCTGATCAATACAAGCAAGTCAGCAGCTGTTCCAGCACCAGCAAATGTCAGATCCAAAGATTTCTGCCCCTCGGGGCCACTGTCCACTCCAGTGCAATAAAATCCCTCCATTTCCGAAGCTCCTAACTTACAGTACTGTACAGTGAAGCCACTGATTTGTAATCCACAGCATGTACAAGACATTTCCTTCTCTTGATGACGTTTTCAGCAGTAGATCCATTGGAGTTCCAGCCAACTCTCTGCAGTTCAGGCTGAAGACGTCCCCCGGAGTCGGATCAAGAACACCAACTTGCACCTCCTTCCCTGAACGAGTCGCCTCTACCTGGCGGAGATCAAACCTAATGGTGCCGGGTTCATGTCCGAGGTTTTCACAACGCTGACGAAAAGTCCGAGGCCAAGCGGGACAGTGTTTGCGTCAAGTCACTAAGTTTGACCTTGACACTTTGTCAACAGCTGGCAAACACTGAGGAGGCTCAGGTGTCGTTAACTGTGAAAGCCAGTCGTTACAGTCCACACACGTCAAAGTGTCCTTGAGCAAGGCAGGAAACGTAATTGCTCCCATTGCGTATCAGTGGGGCAGAAAGAAAAACGTACGTTTATGTGTAGGACATTAACAGATTTGTGGAGAAGAACAGTTCCTTGATGAAAAGTCAGAATTTGGCAGGACTGAAGCCACTCAGGGAAGGTGGGTGATACCGTGGCCTCCAGCAGTTTAACTCGTCATTTAGTGACACCATGAAATGTTTTGGAGGAATAATTCTTTGAGACGTGAGGCAGAAAACAAGGAGGGAGAAACCAGCCAACCATCTTCCTTTTTCTCAGAGTAATGACTCAGCCAATATGGACATTTATCTGTATTGCCATCATTTGCTTTTACCACAGTGATTATCTCCGGTGGTTTTCTGCTCCACATTCAACAAAGTCAAATAGAGTAGAACTGATGACATACCATCGTCATGCCCATGAAACCATCTTTACAAAATACTATTGAAATTAATTTCTCATTCTTTTGAACTAAAATGACTTTTTAAAATGATGGAGGAAGACGTGCATTTTCAGTTCAACTTTTAGTTTCATTGCCTGCGGAGATATAAAGTCATAGTATTTATCATTTGAACAGAGCAGTCAATAGATTTGATTTATCACAGTACTGTGACTTGGTTTTACATTTCAGACTTGACCATAAAACTTTTTGTAGTTTCTAAAACAAGAAAACAAACACAGCAAACAATAAGTGAGTTAAGCCTTTAACATCCTCTCGGAGAAGAAACCTCTTTAAAAGTTTCTGGAGTCAAGATGAGACCCAGACCTCAGATCAGTTTCTGTAGACCAGGCTTCCACGGTTCCAGGCCTCCAGGTCCGGTGTCCTACATGTTTTAGGTTTCTCCCCGTTGCAACACACCTGAATGAAATAAGGGCCTCATTACTTGGCTTGTTTATAAGCTTGATGATGACGTCAACATCAGATTGAGGTGTGCTGAAGCTGGGAGAGAGAAAACCTGCTGGAGGCTGGAACTTTAACACATCGCCTGGACTCCTTCAACCTGACCAAGACTCGGAAAGAACTCTATTTTTCCTTCTGGTATTAATAAAGTATTGTTATTCTATTCTATTATAAATATGTTCTTTAATTCAGACCTGGACTCTTGAAAGTACATCATTTACTCTTTAAACTACACCTGTGTGTTTAGGACTTGATTCCTAAAGCAATATTTCGATTCTTAAAACTGGACTTGGCACGGCGTAAAGCATCAAACCATACCTGGATTTGTATTTTAAATCAACACCAGGAATATTTTATCCAGACTCTTCAGCCCGGTTTCCCATTCGGGCTTAAATAAAACCAGGACTAAGCTCATCTAAATTATTATTATTGTTATATGACTATTTTGTCAGCATCACTGACATAGTCAAGATAATTCATGTTCACTAGGCACAGTGAGCCATACAGCCTTTAATCTGAAGAACTCGGTTTAATCCCTGTACAAAAAACGGCCATCAAGCATGAACTCAAATTCCAAGGAATCAGAGCCAATTAAACAATTGACTTTTTGAAAGGTTTTAGTAAAAAATACTAAACAAAGTAGGAGGATGTTAAAGGGTTTATGGTCCTACACTGTGTGTTGTCATCAGATCAGCTAAGAATCGATGCACTGACTTGGCATTATCTCAGTGTGGCTCGTTGTGTAGTTTGTCAGAATACTTGACAATTCTTTGTATTCATTATTAGAAGTAACATTGCTTCCTCAGAGGTACAAGACTGTGTTACTGGCATTTTCACTTCTGAAAGTAAGTTGTGGTGGAGTGAACAGTCACTTGCCCGGAACTTCAACCACGAGGTCCAACGTCCTCAAACCACAGTCATTAATAGTAATAGTGAGTCAGTGACTTGTTTGTGCCTTGTCACTTGTTTTAAAATGCTCACGACACCACCAGCCGGTATGAAGTAGGATTGTATTTTTCATTATGGTTCCCATCTTACGTTATGTTTGTTTATTGCATCTAAATCTCAAATGGTAATGAGTGCACCTTAGGCTAGGGTTAGTGCACCTTAGGCTAGTGTTAGTGTACCATAGGTTAGGGTTAGTGCACCTAAGGTTAGGATTAGTGCACCTTAGGCTAGTGTTAGTGTACCATAGGTTAGGGTTAGTGCACCTAAGGTTAGGATTAGTGCACCTTAGGCTAGTGTTAGTGTACCATAGGTTAGGGTTAGTGCACCTAAGGTTAGGATTAGTGCACCTTAGGTTAGGGTTAGTGCGCCTTAGGTTAGGGTTAGTGTATCTTAGGTTAGGGTTAGTGTACCTTAGGTTAGGGTTAGTGCACCTTAGGTTTGGGTTAGTGTATCTTAGGTTAGGGTTAGTGTATCTTAGGTTATGTTTAGTGCACCTTAGGTTAGGGTTAGTGTACCTTAGGTTAGGGTTAGGATATCTTAGGTTAGGGTTAGTGTACCTTAGGTTAGGGTTAGGATATCTTAGGTTAGGATTAGTGCACCTTAGGTTAGGGTTAGTGTATCTTAGGTTAGGGTTAGTGTACCTTAGGTTAGGGTTAGTGTATCTTAGGTTAGGGTTTGTGTATCTTAGGTTAGGGTTAGTGTACCTTAGGTTAGGGTTAGTGCACCTTAGGTTAGGGTTAGTGTATCTTAGGTTATGTTTAGTGCACCTTAGGTTAGGGTTAGTGTACCTTAGGTTAGGGTTAGTGCACCTTAGGTTAGGGTTAGTGCACCTTAGGCTAGGGTTAGTGTATCTTAGGTTATGTTTAGTGCACCTTAGGTTAGGGTTAGTGTACCTTAGGTTAGGGTTAGGATATCTTAGGTTAGGGTTAGTGTACCTTAGGTTAGGGTTAGGATATCTTAGGTTAGGGTTAGTGTACCTTAGGTTAGGGTTAGTGTACCTTAGGTTAGGGTTAGGATATCTTAGGTTATGTTTAGTGCACCTTACTTGTCTTTTAGGATGGCATGGCTGCTAACTTTCTAACAGTTTCTCCTTTTCCAACGATTCAGACAATCCTTAATGAGATCCGACGCCTCCTGGGAGTGAGGACAGTCTGTCAGAACTTTCATTAATGCTGAAGTGTTATGAACGTTTCAAAATGATCCCGGCAGATTCTTCTTTGCCAAGCTGAAGTCAGTAGTAGTATCCACAACACTGAGCAAGCAACCTGATAACATGGCACTGAAACTTCGACATTTTTTCTCAGGAAGTGACCAAAAAGAACTTTTTTCCAGCATCACTTTGGCTTTTTTTCCATTTTCTTAATGATACTGTCAACATGCTCGGACCGTGAGCGATAGTGGTCCACTACAAGACCCAATAATGTGATTTACACTTTTAAAGGATGCTATCCTCAATGAATGCTCAATTCAAATATATGTTCATAAATCAGCTGAGCTGCTTTGTTTACAGAGGCTGTCAGAAAATCTGCATTTTTCATACATCATGTTCAGTGTATGTGATGCAGCTTTTTGGTGATAGCCATCTGTACATTCATGTTGCAAGCTGGAGGGGATTTGAATATACCTTTAGGAGACTCATTTAAAATGGAAACATATACAAGAAAATATAAAGTAATATATGACTAATTGTTTGTTCCATTTCCAACATATCTATCCTGTATCATATCTCTCTATCTGGTAAAGTTTCCACCCAACGAAGTTGGCTGAGAATGTTACGTTTTCGTTTACGTGTATTTATTCATCGGTTTGTATGTATCTATTTTACGATCTTTTCACAAAACCTACTCACCTGCATCGCATGAAAATTGAATGATTTGTCATCATCCAAGGACCAATCCATTAGATTTTGGAACGTTAGCTGCTAACCATTTCTGAATAAATCTGAAAAAACAAAAAATGCAAAAAAAATAACCCAAACAAAGCAGATGAAAGTGCCACCTCAAGAGGAGATCAAATGAGATCAGCGTCTGTTGCCATGGAGATGCTCCCAGCTCAGTGTTTCACAAGGTGATGTAGCTCCCTGACCTCCCGCGTTAGCATCAATATGACCTAATGTCTATCATACAAGCGATGTTAACTTGGTTCCACAAACAAATGTGCCCTCTACAGAGTGTATCATGTTTTAGATCATGATAACTGAACTATCACATCATTGTGATCAAAGCTACCAAACAATGGCTACTTTCTGTCACTTCACACGTTTCTGATGTTTTGCCCATCAAGGCATTTTGTATTTTTATTATTTAGCCTTTTCTGGTGGCGTCACTCCAGTCCTTTGACGAGTCGTTTTATAGAGTGACACATTTTCAATGGTAGTCCCAAGGTTGTACCAACGTTCGTAACATTGAGATGAATTCATATTGATCATTCAGTCACCGTGTTGGCTCACATGGACATCAGCTGTTTCAGCCCTCTTCCCTCTTGATTCCTCTTTACCTTCTGTTTCCTGTTCGTCTCTCTCTCCTGCCTGTTCCCTGACCTTCTCTCTCTCCAGTCTGTTTTCTGTCCATCCCTCTCTCCTGTACATGTTCTGTCTGTCCTTCTTTCCAGTCTATTTCCTGTTTGTCCCTCTCTCTCATGTGTCCCTCTTTCCAGTCTGTTTCCTGTCTGTCTGTCTCTCCAGTCTGTGGTGCCGGAGAGCTCTGTCCACCCTCACTCTGCTGTCCCTCGTTCTCGTCCTCCGCTGCCTCCACTGGACTCCTGCCGTCCATCAAGCTGATCAAGAACTCACCTCTCAGCTCACGATGGGCCGTTCAGGCTTGGTGTTAACCTGCGTTTCAGGTGATCAGATCACATGTGGCGAGCTCTGTCGCAGACCTTTACACTTGTCTGTATCCTGTGTTTTGAGTTAACCATTGATTTTGAATTGTGTTACTTCCTCTACGTCAGTTCTGCTAAATGTCCCGATTGCGATATAGGTCATCTGGCTTGCGCTTCATGGTTCCTCTGCCCAGGCCACTACAAGGCACCAGGCCTCTGCAGACATCCAGGCAGGACGGCCATATTGTTTTCCAGACAGGAAGTTTGAGAGTTTTAAAGACTGTATAACTCAGGCTGGTGCATTCTCTCTTAAACAAAGCCAGCCAGCGTAGACTGATGCCATTTACCTATTACATATTTTGCTGCGATCCATTCACGATGCATGTCGTTCACACTGCAAAGCCTCGGTGGTCAGACACTCCGGCCAACCAGGAAGTAGTTTGAGTGAAAGAGCTTTGGTCCCTGTTCACACTCGTCTTTAGGGCTCGACATATGAGATCTGATCACCTTAATGTGTGTTAACGGTTTGACTGGGCTCTATAATGACTCCAGCTTGTTTCCCACAGTAGTAACCTTCCTGTCTGTTTCTTCTATTTGTCAGCTCCGTCTCTGACTGATGTCTCCTGCGCTTCAGGTCTCATCCTTCAGGGTCTTAAACCGCTTAATCCGGCCTCGCCCCTCTTTGTATCGGTGCCATTGTGATAGACATTGTTTGTTGGGAGGAAACTCAAACTCTCGCACTTCCCTACCTTGTTTTTTTTGCGGGGGAGGGGCGGGGGCGGGGGGATCCATAACATTTCTGTAAACCTATTGATCTTTTGGCTCTGAGTGTGAATTGCTGCATTGTGGGTCAGATTCATTTATAAAACACAACAATATGTCTTAAAAAGTGTTTCCTTGTAGAGCTCTAGAGAATATATGTTCATGGCTAATAAAGGTTCTATCAAAGGGTTCCATGTGTTGATGATACCAGTGGTTATCTGTTTGATGGGTTTTATGAGTTTTTCTCGTATTTAGGTGAAGAATTACCTGCATACGGACTCCAGACGGGACTGGAATCACTGACCAGAGCAGGCAGTGTTAAAATGACCCCACCTCCCCAGAGGACATAAATCCAGCGTGAACAAAGCTCAGTGTGTCCCTCGTTACACAATGCTGCTCTGTGCTTCTTATTAAACTTGCAGTGGCCTGTTCACTGTTGTACGCTGGGTGATGTATTTCCCGGTCCGGAGCTGATGACCATTTCAACCAAAAACAGGGACAATGGTCACTATTTTATGGCTTGTCAGGTAATTTCTGCTGCAGCTGACCAGGTGCGCAGGAAAGTGCTGATCGGAGTTTAAAGTTTCCTTTCCGAGCACGCTTTGTTCAGTCGGAGCTTCTGCTTCCTCCTAACAGTAAAAAGCATTTGGACCCGAAGAGGCCAGTCTCTTGAAAGAATTGGGGCAAGGATTACTATCCTAGGTGGCCGTTTCATTTTATGATTATGTTTTTTTTTTGCAGTATAAGGAGTCCGTTGGGAGCACAGAGTTTTGTTCTTTTTGTTTTACACATGTATTGTGTGATTCTGTGACGTTTCACTGTAAAATGTTTAAAGTGAAAAAATATTAGACATGCAAAGACAGATTGGATTCATTTGTATAGACGGGTGTTTGATGTTGACATCATTGTAGCACCTTGTTCAGTTTTTGGTCATATAAAACCATATCACAAAAAAATATTTTACAGGTTTTTTTACCATTCATTTTTCAAACTTTGGCATTATGTTTTTGGTTATAAAATAATTAACTGAAGGGGGGATTTGTACAAGCAGGGATTACTAATGACTTCCAACCTGTTTATAGCACACAACTTTCAGTGTTACACATTTATCCAGAGTCAAGTGAACAATGTTTCACGTTGCTTCCAATATCAGTGTTGTGCTGCTCTCCTGCATGCCAGAGGTGCTGCTTTGCAATTACTGTTAGTGTAAATACACCACTGCTGCTTATTTGATTAAATACAGATTAAACGCATGCTGCCATTACTGGAAGTCTTACATAAACACTTTAACAAGGTTATGTTAGTCATATAGGCTCAAATTGGGTGTGCATAACCTGATTAGCACACCTAGATTACCTGTCAATCCTGACATAATATATAACCAGCTGTATGTTTTAATGTAATCACATAATACACTGAGAGCAAATACAGCCATGATACTGAGGGAACATTGAATGCCCCAATGTTAAACCAAACACATTGTAGAAGAATACTTAGATGCCTAAATATGGAATTTCTATTCCACACTTTAATTTACCTTAACAACAAAATTCTTTGTCCATTCTTCATAACTTTACACTTTTACACTTTACTCTTTACACTTCATGACCTTCTTAACATGTTTTCATTCCTCCTTTCTATACTAAAACCGTTATGACCCTGAACGTGTGGTTTGGTATCCGATACGAAGACGTTATCAGTTAAACCAAATGAATCATCCTTCATCCTACATCCGACAAGCTGGCTAAATGTTTGAATCAGGCTCTTAGTGTTTAATTCATGTAAACATTTTACCTTCTGGCCACGAGTCCACGCTTCTTTTAGTCCATCAGCATCAAGCAGCAGTGAGCCTCCAAACACAAACCAACTCAGACGTTATTCAGCTTTTAAAAAAACTGTTTTTGTATGACGTTACACACACACAGATACACCAACAGTTTAATAGAGTAATATTGTTCAGCTGGTCAACTCCTCCTCTTGGTCTCGTTGGTCCAGAAACCACATTTTTTTTCAAAATGTCTAGCTCCTCCTTGATTGTCCTCATTTGAATCTTGGATCATAGGAGCTACATTCAGAATCTGCTGTGTCTGCGTGAGCTGGACTGGCTCCGCCCACACATGCCCATCTTGGGAAGAGGAGGAAGTAGTTCCTCTCGTGGTGCCATGTGCCAGAGCAGAGCTGCCTGATTGTGGGAGGAGTCAAAGGAAGGGCCGATGTTGATTGGCATTGGCAAAACCCCTGATTACGTGGGGGGACGATTATTACAGCTAGAAAACCAGGAGAAAGTGAATTTTGCATTATATGATTGCTGCTGGTTTTACTTAATGTTGTATCATAAAGGTCTTTGGTATCACACATCACTCAGGCACCAATGCCAATGTTTAAAGGTAAAATTTAATTTAATTAGTTTAATTTCTCTGTTATTGTACCTCAAATATAGTTTATCCCCCTATTTCTACCATGATGTAGTAAAACTATTGATAATTCAGCTTTTTCACGCAGACCACAGTGCATCGGAATTACAAGCATTCGTCAAAATGAATTCACTCAACTTTAATGGCATTGTTGAGGTTTATGTGGTGAACGAGTTGGGAACTTATACCATGTAGGAATCCATGTGGACCTCTAAGATCCAGAAATACAACTTGTGTAGTTCCCAATCATTTTTTTATATATATATATATATATATACATCAGAACAACCAAAACTTAAACCCTATGCAGCGAATTATGTCCATATTGATTAAATGAATCACTAAAAGCACAACAAACCACTAAAAAATGTAAACTGCTTTGTTGGACTGTAAAGTACTCGTCATGAGAAACCTGAAATATTTGGACCAACACAACACAATTTATTCTTTCTACCTGGAAGAGAATTACAGCATTATTCACTGAACAGTAAATGAAACAATTCATCCACTAAATCAAGATATTCACCCAGACAAACACGTTTTATGCTTTCACTCCCACACAAGGTGCAACATTAAGGTCAAACCAAAGCTACGTTTCAACATCACTTATATGCTCATCAAATCAGTGAGATGATTTCAAGTCATTGTTGAATCTGAAAGTGAAGCAAAATGTCGCCGAAGCAGACGACGGCGTCAAATGATGGCAAACTCCCTCAATCAGACCATTTTTAACATCCAGTTCTGAAATAGACAAACGGAAAGAACAAATGTTATGAGAGCCAAATATGCATAGTGTTAAATTAACAAGAGCAAAGGATTTCATAATATAAACGATGTTGTTCAATGGCGAGATGATTTTTTTTTCCTGTGAACGCTACAACAAACTTACTGCAACACAAATTATATGAAAGAAATAGAAACACGGTGTTCATGATGAAGAAATTATAATAATATCCACACTTTTTTCCCTTCAACAGTTACTGCTGGTACTTTTCCAAATGAAATGAACCGTCAAAGTCACTCTGCCTTTCAATAATTACAGGCCTGTGACAACATTCTGCCAACTTTCTAAATTGCTGGAAAAAGCTTTTGAGAAAAGGTTTGGCCGTGTTACTGAAAGAGAGCCGAGGCAGCGGCACTGATGGGTTTGGGATTGAAAAGAACTCCTCATATGGATAGTAAAACTTATTTAGAAAGACTATTTATTGATTTGGACTATGGAAACTTATGGAAACGTACTAAGATGGTTTGTGTTGGAGTTGATGAAGACCACCAGGCACTTGTTAGGGTTCTGTGTTAAGGCCACAACTCTTTGCTTTTGACATTGATTGTACGGTTTCAGTAACATTCAAATGTTTTCTGCTCATGGGAGAGTGATGCTTGAACAGAAATATTCTCATCACATTCAAATAAAAGGCATTAGTATCATTGGTAAGCATCAATACACTTACTGATGTAGAGCTGAAACCTGATCAAGTTCACATGGGAAGAATTTCGGGAAAATACAGTTGTGTGTGTTCTGGAAATGTGCTTGGAACTTAACATCAATTATAGAAGAAGAAATCTGCCAAAGACCGTTGGAACCCCTCCAAAGACAAAACGCTTGCGAGAATAATATTTACAACACATCCTCTATCCTTTACCTTCTCTCACTGTGTTCGTGATGTATGGATTTGTTTGAGCGACACACTGTTGTGAACGTCCCATACATCGGAATGCGTGGATCTAAAAACTGAATGAACGATGTTGAAGACATCCCCACAGGGAGCAGTTGGAGGTGACGCTCGAGGTTGAAGGTTTGATTCCCATCTCTGCCTGCTTACATACCGAAGTGTTCTTGGGCAAGACACTGAACCCCAAACTGCTCACGTTGGAGTGACAGTGCCTTGCTCGGCTGCAGCCTCCAAAGGTGTGTGAATGGGTGAATGATGTGCTCACACATCTAAAGCGTTTTCTAAGTGAGCCCTTTCTTTTCTCTGAGTTCTGCCACCGGCTCCATGAGCACAGAGGATCTGCTTCAATGTGTCACAACTTTTCATCACACTTTCCTGTTAAACACAAATAAGAGACAAAGAGGAGGAAACACATGTTTGTCATATGCGAAGAGGAAAATGTGTGTGTTATCATCCTGACGTTCACACGATCATATATTGGTGATCAATAATTCTTTATTTGACGACACGCCTTCGAAAAAAAAACAAAACCAAAGGCTTCATATCCAGTTATGGGGTTTTATTTTACATTTAAACAAGGTTGATGACTGAACCTTGTAACTCCAGTCACATGAACCATCCACATAGCAGAAAGCAGAGCAATGACACTGGGAGTGGAGGAAGTGGAGAACGACCAGCCAGACTTTCTTGTTCTTCTTGCTTGTTAATATTCTTGCTTTCACTTCTCTGGCGTCTATTTATGTCCTTCATTTCTATTTTTCCTGAAATGACACCCGAGCTTGTTAAAGAGCTCTGTATAAATATTCTTGACTTGACAGCACCCTGACATTGACTTTTCCCATTTTTCTTTTTTTTTTTTTAAGAGAAGCAGCGTTACAGATGGACCGAACATCGAGCATATCAATATATCTCCTGTTTGTGATCCTCTCGCTGACAGCAGAGGCATTAAAAAGTTGCCAGATGCACCTTGTACATGATTAACTATCTTTGCTGTATTAAAACACACTCGGGTAGCCATCTGCCAAGTGCGATTGTGTTCAACCACCGAAACCATTTCATGAGAAAACTCATTTTCGGGCTCCTAATTATTTTTCATTACAGTGGGGGCTGAGGACGAGATTGGAATTGGACAGTAATTGCCCGGCCTGAGTGGTGAAACAATCCTGACGCATCAGTGTAGATGAAGTGTGACAGGGAGACATCTCGCCACTCTGCAGCGGCCATTAGCCTGTTTCCTCCTTTCTGATCACCTGGAACCCCCACCCCCCCCACTGTGGTCAGTGCAAGGTCAGCGCGCTGGCCTTTCAGGAGGCAGCGTGCCGCCGGCGATCCACGTGAGATGTTGATAACCTTGTCGCCAGCATTGCATCTGTCCTTAAGCGTGTCCGATTGTGAGTGGCTGTCACATTGCGGTGCACTTTACCATTTTCCCCGGACTGCCACTGGAACTAAAGGTGGGGGGTAGTGTCGGTGGGGGGGGCTCCTGCAGGTTTAAGAAGGACGTGTTCAGCACAGCTTGTGAGGCTGCTGTTAGGATTATCTTTCTCTCTTCCTTTCTTTTTTTTTTTTTTACTCCCAAAGCTTCTCCAAATGCACTATCGCGAGCGGTGCTGCCAATCAATACAGCTCTCTCTGCTCGAGGTAGGAAAGGGGGTTGTGTGGTTGTGTGTGTGTGTGTGTTTTGGGGGGGGGGGGGTCTGTCCTGTCAGTTTGCCTTCAGTTCCCTGCATGTCTCTTCCAAATCTCCGTTTATCCTCTCTGCACCGGCCAGTTTTGTACCAAACACCAGAAATAGAAGCGCTGCGTGTGTGAAGACGCGATCAGACGGTCTCACGCTGAACGATCTGATGAGGTGACAATTACAGACGGAAGTTAATGCCGGATGATGAAACATGGTGCCAATGGGTGTAACAACCTCACACGAGAGTGTCAAAGTGAATGCATTTTAATAACTTACACAATTTCCATCTAAAAACTAACTTGACAGCAGTAAATCAAGGATTTATGCCTCTGACCAGAAGTCCATTGGATGTGTTGTTATATTCCTCTTAATTCTGTGCGCTTCATTTTTTATTGTAACTCTAGTAGAGCTTCAGAGAAAATACAGCACAGTCGTATCATCTTCTGTTCACAGATTTCTGATCCGACTGTATTTTACCACAATTAATCTCATTCAGGTCTCAATTCTGGTCCAGTTTTCTCTTTCTTGACGTTGCATCGTTGGGCAGTGGTTACACAACTATTGCTGGTTGGTGAAGGAATATGACTGCAAGGTGTTTTATTATAAATTCATAGTTTGTGTAAGTGATTGAACAAACAATAGCACCATGAAACCATCCTCTAGATGTTACATCCTGGCTGGCAATGCAACAACCGAAGGTTATCACAACCAACACAACAAGATGTGCATAGATACTTTTCTTGTCTAATGGTGTTTGGGAATCACAGACAAGTGTTTAACATGTCGTGCTTCAGAGGATTATGATGTAATTGTGGAAGTCGTGACAGCAAACCGACGGGTGAGTCGAGTCCACAATCTTTATTTCTTCACACAGACTGACAGTCTAAACCTTCGGTGTGCTCCCACTTCCTCCTCACATCTCTTAACTCACCCCTACTTCCCCCAACCCGACGCCCCTTCTAACGTGAGACCTCCTCCCATAGTGCACACCACACATTTACATTTGTTTATATACATTGATATACTGCTGGTAGATCCAATGCTAACAGTGGCTTTTCCCTCCGCTGGACAGATACATCATTTAAACTGTTTTCAGCCTCAACATCATTTCCAATTTTCAGAATTATTATTTATTTTCTCACCTCATTGTGTTTAGCTGAGAACTGAGGAGCAGCGACATCCTGACATTACCGACCAAACATGTTGCTCGTCTGCAACATGAACCCCGTCCCAAAGCACTCCACACTGAATAAAGCTGAAGATAATAGTGCTTCTCTATTACAGCACTCGTCGGCTCGATGCAACTTGCCTCCACTCAGTTTTGTTTTCCGTTACAATATAGTGCCACTGGACTGGGGGTGGAGTCGTCAGAGCAAGGCGACCGAGGCCACCAGAGTCAAGTAGGTGCTTGTGGAAAAGCTCCATAACGTTTGTCCAGGAGCTCTCACTCATCTTAGCCTTCTGAACTGGGCTCCTGCTTTTTCCCACATGTTAGCAGAAGGATTTTGCCAGGAGATGGATGACCAGAACCACGGCGACTGAATGAGGCCGTGGCTGGAACGTCTGCAGGTCAGATCTCCAGACCGCGGCCTACGACCCTGAGCCACCCGTCCACCCGGCCTGCTGCACAGCCAGCAGCAGCTCTGAACTTGTGGACTCATCATCCAGGCTTTATTTTCCACAGGCGACAACTTAACCGTCTCTGTAGACAAAAAGCTGCAATGTTACTGCAAATAATAAAATACAATCATTGAGAACTATATAGTTTTTTGTCAAGAGTATGATTAGCTGCAGGCTACGTTTGATTATTCTTTACAAGCTTGGAATGAAATGGAATTCTAAATCCCATTGTGTGTCGTACATAAATCAATTAACATACTCCTATTTGGAGAACTCCATATTCATGAAGATGAGCGCTTTAAATCAATAGTGTGTGTTAGTTTGGGTTACAGTCAGTCCGGCTTATTGTCTTCAAACTGTGGAATCTTCCTCTCCCTTCAGCCCTTTCAGAGAGCGTTCAAAAGGGTTTTTTGTAGTCTGGAGAAGTCAGAGCCACATGAAGCACTACATGATTAAAGGTTAAATAAATATGATCTGTTGCCGTCCTGGGTCTGCTTGTTGGCGGTGACGTGAGCCTTGTGTGATTGTCCGACCTGACACCGTCATTCCTGCGCTGCTCTGCCAGGTGGGAAGTGACTTTCAGCCTGTTGCACCTGGAAAACAGATAAATATACTTCGTCTCAGGAGTTTTATCCGATTGCTCTGACAATCGGGCGTTGTGTTCTATTGGAATTCTTTTAGCAGAAATTAGTAAACGGCCTGTGCTTTGATTGTGAGCGTGAGCTTGTTTGGCCTTGGAGACTGGGCAGCTGCGGCCAGACAGTGACCGTGAACGTACAAATGACTTGTTCAGTCTCAGCTGAGCGTCCGCCTGATGAAGGAGACGCGTCTTCATTCTTCACCTTAGCCCCGTTGTATCAAGGTCGGCGTTGACTCTGGAACACAAGGAGCTGGTTTCTCCCGGGGGAGGTGGCGACGCCGCGGCGAGCTCTGCCCGAATGCGCCTCGCTACAGTTCCGTGCATCAGGCGGCTCAATAAAAGCTCAATAAAGATCTGGTGGCCCCTGATAGTGCAGTCAGGGTCTTTATCATGAGAACGATGAGAGAGGAAGCAGCGCTGAGAGTGTGTTTGATGAGGCGCTTCACACAACAGCAGACGAGTGAGGTTGATCCGACCGGTGTCGGCTTTCAGACCTTTAAAGCTGCGGCCTTCACGCAGGATTTTATTGCTTTTACTGTATGAAGTGTTCCTACTATTTGTGAGGTTTTAATGAGGACAGTCTCAAGGAGGGATATCCAATTTAATAGTGATGAATGTGATCAGTCTCATGGCAGTACATTGTTAAACAATTCTTTATAATGAAAAGTACTTTTGTGCTCAATATAAAATCCAACAGGAACCATGAAGACTACAGGATGACGATTGATTGCAAGTTAGAGTTAGAATAAAGTTACGTTCTAGTATAAATCGACTTGTTTCAGGGAGCAATGACAAAATGAAATACGATACATAACGTCTGGTTGGAATACCAAATGATTAATTAAGGTTCATTTACAAAAACATATATAATAATGGTTTCTACAAATATTTACTTTTTACAAGACAATATTGACCAGCATTTAATCCCAAAAAGAAAACAGTCAGACTGTTGTCTGAAATCATAATTACACAATATTGTACAAAAAGAAAAGACACATGCGAAACAAAGCATTTAGATGACAATGGGAATGATTGTCATAGAAAACATAACAGGAAATGTATCATCCCAGAATCCCTTTACATAACAATTCTAACAGTAACATAAAATATGTGGAGTTAAAAGAAGCAAACACTGATGTCCTTCAGTCGTACATCTTGACTGCATGTTGCATTGGGAAAAGTGACATTTCAACTTGAAGTATTTCGTAGTATTTCAGTGTATTCTTGGGATGAAATGTCCCAGGAAACCTGCCTTTTGTCCATGTTTTCACTTGTTGTCTGCTCATTGAGGCATTTTAACAGTAAAAAACACGCCAATTCCTCCCCACTGGAATCATTTCATCATATATAGGCTTCTGTTCTATCAGTGTTCAATGAGTTCAATCGAGTTCGAGGGGCAGTGGCGAACATCTGCATGCGTCTTATACCACATCGAAAAACAAGGGGAATATAAAAGCTGCGTAGATTTGTGAGGAGCGAAATAAATCAGCCACCACCTTCATGTGAAGGTTTTTCCTTCATGTCATCTTCAGGCCTCTGAGCCTTCGGGTTGGTATTGGAAGTGTGTTTGGGCGCGTGGCCCTTCTGCCACGATCACTCTGCACTACATCAGCCTGACACGCTGAGACCTCGCCGCCGCCGCCACCGCCGCCGCCAGCCACTGTGACGACTCCAGCAGTGTGATGTTCTCTGGTAGGAGCACAGATGCGTCCCCGGCTCTAAATGTGAATGTTGTTCAGTGCTGTCAGGTGATGTCAGTCCCCCTGCACCTCCTTTTCACAATCGCCCGTCTTCATCTTGCAAGTCGCACACGACAAGCTGTGATTTGTGGCGTCTAACGTGTCGTCAGTCTGCCAAAATACGGCAAGAATTTATGATCTGATCACCCATCCACTCTGACAGGAATATACTGTCATTTCTTCTTTATCCCAACATCACTTCCTTTCTGATAGCTCACTTGCTGCTTGCTCCTGGAACACTTGCTCTTTGACAGATTCTACATTGTACTAAATCTTTTTCTGCAGTTCTGCAGCAGTAAATATGAAGTACAGCAAAGTGTTTCCACAGCTGAATGTTACGTTAAAGCGCCTGATTTATAAATCACAGACTTTTGAAGGATGTGCCCCCCGTCAACCCTCATGCTTCACGTGCTTTGGCACACACTGGTGTTTGCTGAAAAGTCTCTATTTTTGATACTATATGGTAATGCAACCTACAGATCTTTATATGCCACATCATAACAAATTCAATAAATGCTAAATGCTAAAATCGTCTTTATCTGTAAATAGTGAATGGACTCATATGTTAATGCTTCAGCAGTCTCACATGATCACATCCATTCAGTGGGTCATCAAGTACATCACAATACAATTTGTACCTCAAACCAATACAGAAAAATACAATTGGAATTGGAATATTAAACTTATTTTTAGTTCTTGATTGTATAGTATTTTAAATCTCGATTTAAAAATTTCATTTCAAGATATATTATGAAGTAAAATGTACTTGCTGCACTGGCAGACAATGTCACTAGTTTTATGTGTTTTTATTCTCAAATTTAGTGTCTTAGTTTGACCTACTTTTTTGCAGTACAGTAGATATCATCGCTTGAACTGAGAACATATTTGGATCATTTTGATGTTGAAAATAACAACCAAAAGTATTTCTGTTCGTGTTCATACTTTTACATAAAAGTTTTATTGGCCTTCAAGAAGTTCAGGTATATCTGCCCACATGGAAAGGACCTATATAAACATATATGTTTTAATATAGGTTTTGATATAGGTTTGGCATATATAAAGTTGGCCGTTTTCCTATATGTTATGTACATATATGTGTGCATACATGCGTGCATATATGTATATAACATATAGGAAAACGGCCAATTTTATATATGTCACATATATGCCAAACCTATATGCGCATGTATGCACACCTATATGTTCCAATATATGCAAACCTATATGTTCCCATATATGCACACCTATATGTGCACATATATGTGCCCATGTATGCACACATATATGTACATATAATATAGGAAAATGGCCAGTTTTATATATGCCACATATATCCTAACCTTTATATAGGTTCTTTCCATGTGGGCCCACACCAGATGCTGTTATTTGCTCAGTGACCACTAGCGGGAATCGAACCAGGGTCTCCCGTGCACCAGTCCACGGTTGCCTTGCCACCTGAGCTATATATATATATATATAAAAAGATGTACCTATCTGTGCATATAGGTCCATATATGTGCATAAAATATAGGAAAATGGCCAATTTTATATATGTCACATATATTCAAAACCTATATCAAAACCTATATTAAAACATATATGTTTATATAGGTTCTGTCCATGTGGGACTTTCCATATATGCAGCATATATATATTGTCATATATGTGCATATATGCAGCATTTATGTGCATATATGCAGCATATATATTGTCATATATGTGCATATATGCTGCATATAGGTTTCATATATGTGCATATATCCTCATATAGGTTCTTTCCATGTGGGTGACTCAACTCTGAAAGTTTAGTCTGTTTCTCCAAGAAAGACAAAGAGTGAGTCCTGTACCTCTTAGTTACTGGACACAGACACACACACACACACACACACACACACACACACACACACACACACACACACACACACACACACACACACACACACACACACACACACACACACACACACACACACACACACACACACACACACGTCGGTTGAAGCTGCATGGTTTATATTGGATTAAATAGCAGAAGGTTTTAGGAGATTTTTTTTGTAACTTTAAGAAAATATCTTTATTACCATTTTTCAATAAAGATGACCTTTTCAATGAAAATCAGGTTTAATATTGTAGTAAAGACCTCAAACTAACAACAAAAGGAACATCAAACACAGGATATAATTCACGCAATAGTTTTTCATTTCTTGTACTAATAAAGCCCTAGAAAGATGCAAAATCAAACAAAAACATCCACTTTCTCCCTAAAAAGAAATGTAATTTGTTCCAGTTGCAAGTGTCTCATAACATCTTATATTAAAACAGAATTAGAGGGGGAAGTAATTTGTTCCCAATTCAACCAAATGAACCATTGTGCCGACGGTGTCACACATCTTAACATCTTGCTCTGGATGTCTGGTCGCCATAGCGACTGGCTTCACTCCAAATAAAGCAAGGATTGGATGCAACTGATGTTTTAATTTTTTTTTTTAAACCATAAATTTTGGACAACATTTGGAAAATTTGATTCAAATGAGTTGCAATCTGAAGACATTTCAAAACACGTGCTGATGAAGCCAGTTGCTGTTTCCTTCTGTCGAAGGAGGGATTTACAGGAGGGAACCGTTTTGACAGTTCTCGGTAGTCTATGTAAAACTTTGACTGTAAAGTCCATGTTGGATGCACACAGAAGAAGGATGAGTATTTATTAGGGCTTTTTTCCCCCCATCGATTATCCAAGACGCTCAGACCTAAATCCTCCTGCCAGACATTTTTCAAACAATCTAATACAGTGACAAGGTCCCGTTGTGACAGCAGACTGTGATTCTTAGGAGTCCCTTTCTCAACAGGTCGGACAGGAATTGTGAAAAGGAATTTCTCAAGTGTGGTTATTAGTTTAATTTAGTTGTCCTCTCTGAGCACATGCGAGCCGCTGCTGTCACTGGAGATTGCCTTCAGCAAGGAAACCCAGGAGAGTAAGGACGCCACACGACCCTGCAGCCAAAACAAGTGGGGGCTGGAAGCCACTGGAAGAAAGCAGAGGATCGGTCAATCCTGGTCATGTCTTACGACCATGATTTTATTGTAAGATCGGAATGATGATGTCTCGCATTAATATTGTGACATTTTGATGCAGCTTGTGAATTCAGTTTGTGGGAATACAAACAAGAGCACGTTAAAGTGTCCCGTCAACTCAAAGCAGGAGCACCTTATCATGAAATGTGCTGTTTGGCATCTGTCAAGTGTGATTTCCTTCTCTCAGTTCCTGAATATACCCAAAGATAAATGACCAATAAAACATTTCTCTCATTGCGTCGTAGTGAAAAGTGCTGCGTCTGACGCGGAGCTGTTCAGGTGGTTAGATGATTTAAAGTTTTAAACACAAATGCGCTCTGTTGGAAGTCATTCATGTCCATTTGATATACTTGGGAATAATAAAAGCAGCAGAAATGCATTACTCTGTGGGCAGAAAAATGGCCCTGTTGTCAGAGAACAAGCCTTCTGTCGGAATGAATGAGGCTATTTTTATCCGCCTCTATCTGGAGAGGAGGTGGTGTTGGCAGCGAGAGGAGAGAGAGCCAGAAAATAAAAAGGAGCTGCTTTTTCTGTGCCGGGGAGAGCTGGGAGTATTGTCTGAGGGACAGCTGATCTGTATGCTTTACCGCCAAGAGATGCCACTTACTCCATCATCGCAGAAATCCCTGCAGTCGAAGCCTTCCCTTGTACATTTACTGGCCTGAGTTCATTGCTGGATCCCACCTGTCAAGACACAGAGCTAAACATGTCCATCTTTACTCCATTTGGCAAGAAAACACAACACAGATGGGGGTAAGAAAGCCGAAGAGGTGTGCTCCTCTTCCTCGGCCCTCGCCGTGCTGCAATCACAGGGGCGAACAGGGCGCGTCTTTATAAATCATGTATCGGTCAGCTAATGCATTGCACTCGGAGGAAGAGTGCCCACTCCGGCCACGATGACTCTGGCACAAGATACCTTTCACGTGGGAAGTTTCTTCTTTGTGTGTTTTTTGCCCGATTGCACCCGGACGATAAGCGCTGTTGACGTTTCCGTGCACAGGAAGCCACTCGGGGGAGAGAGAGGTTAAAAAATAATCAGGCCCTATGTGTCGGAGCCGGAGGGGTCCGTGAGCACTGGAACGTTTTGACATTTTGGTGGCTTGCAAGTGTTTGTTAGTTAAACACTGTGACATGTGTTGCATAACGTTTGCAGGGGAGATCTCATTGGAGCTGAGGTGTGAAGAGAATCGCTGTGAGCAGGCGGACGTCTGCACACTGACATGTTGTTCACGTCGGTTTGCAGGTTAAGTTGCATTCAGCATTTTTACATCTGTTGTAACCATGCTGTTTAATTGCTGTTGTTTCTCTACCACAGAGATAAACTATTTATTCATGATGTCAGTCTAACACAGTTCTCACCTTGCAACCAATTTACTCTGAAACAACAAACACAAAGGAGAACAATTTGAATTACATTTTATGTATTTTCAAACTGAAAAAAAAAACAAAAAACATTGTCTTCATGAACAATGCATGTTGACAGGGGCTCGTTGGACCATTTTACTTCAAACCGACTTATTACTGGAAAGTTTCTTTAGTTTGTCTTTGCTTTAGAATGTTAAATGTTGCTTTGATAGTGAGAGAGTTCTTAGATTGAAGTTAAAACACGTCTTGTTTGCATGTTGCTGTGGGAAAATACTCACCTGCGAATAACCCTGCATCAGTTGCTTGATCCCGCATTTGCAGTTTTAAACTCATGTGAAGAGAACTCTTGTTTTGCCTATCGTGACTATAACACTATGGAAATGAAGCTGTGACATTTATTCACTTTTAGGACATCCAGTCACGGCTCTCCATGCTGCGGCATCGGGAACACTGACATCATTCCCCTGCCAGTGACTCTCTGGGGACATTGGAGCAGCAGAGCTCAATTGTAGCCTGTCAAGAGGTTTTTCTTTGTTTTTTTTCAGTCACCGACTGCAGTTCACCACAAGTTTGCGAAGCTTCACGGCCGTCACAGAGCACCAACCCAGAGCGCCGTTTACACCAACCATGACAAGTTTCTTTCAACAAGATCTGTGCTTGACGAATCACACCGTGGAAGGTGAAAACACAAAACTCCTCCAGCAGAGGAAGGTTCTTCCTGAGGTCCGGTTTGGACCCAACATCAGCAAAAAGCTTGATCAGTGAAGACTTTAGGGAGTTTCAGAGTTCTACCTGCACCGACCGCAAGTTTTTCAAACAGCAGATTGTGATGAGTCCTCCACCCTCACCACAACCTTACTCATGTTTCACGGTTCAGCCTTGAGTCAGATTTGAGTCAAAATCAACATGTTTCTCTTTTTCATTGGCCAATGTGTGGTTTTATTGTGTGTACCATGTCTGGTGTAGGGCTAATTAGATGATATTTGTTGTGAAAATTCTACAGGAACATACCCCAAAAAAGTAAAAACAACATAAAGAAAACCATGTGAATATTATCTTCATATCTCGCCAAGTATCACGATGCTATTTGTTGAGAAATAACAAAACAAAAGTGGTTCTTGGGATAGTCTATATAAAAAGAACCATCAATTAAAAATGTTTTACTAACCATGAGATGAGACCGTGAGGTGAATACATGAGTTTGTATAATGTGCAGTGATGATTTACTTACGCCTGGAATGTCTTTGATGAGTTTCATCAAGCAGCCTTCAGATACTAAAACATTATATCACGGGTGTAATATCATCAGTTTCAGGAGAAATGGAGTGAAGACAGATGGATATTTAAAAAAAAAAAAAAAAAAAAAAAACTCACATGATCACAAAGTGAGGATTTAAATGTTGTTAAAACAGGTTGTAAAATTTTGGCAATTTCTTCCCTTCGTATTTCATCAAATCATATTTACATTTGTCTTCTTTAACCAACTTGTTCCTGGTCGTGAGGAGTTGGATGGTGTCAATTCAGTGATAAAAATCACATTAGCTTATGTAATTGGTGCCTGGACTGCTTTGGTGCTCAAAAGCTTTGTAAGAGTAAGCTGTAAGATATAAACATATAAGAAATCTGTCAAATCTGTTGAGTCCCTGAGCCAAAGTGATGGAATAGCTGCCAATGTTTGTATCATGTCCATGGCAAAGTTTTTGAAAAAAATGGGCCGCTCTGCCAGTGGTTCTAATTGTGTCCTATGCAGGTTAGGAAGGAAGGCCAAACTAGCTGAGTGACCCTCAGGGGTCATGTCGACACACCAATCTACACACCTGGCCCAGAACAACTCACCTGATTGGGACCACCACCAAACGCAAGCGCATGAAAACTGTAGTCGCACACAGTTAGACCATTTTTATTTCTTTTGGCGCTCACTGGGACTCCTGTGATCTCGCTGTGTGGTGAAGTTGAGTTTGGTTTCTGATTGGTCACTTTAAACGTCACTGTTTCCTGGTTCTATAATTAATGACAGACTATCAGTAGAATTAATTAGGATTTTAATCTTACTTTAAAAAAAAAAATTTACATTTCTGTGAAAAACCAAGATTAAGGAAAATGAGGCATTGATGGTCAGTTTAGCTGGCACAGAAAAAAAAAAAAATCTTGCTCCATACATTGGTCCCAGTATAAAATCTAATGAAATCTGAGCGATAACTATGTAAGACTAAAGGTTAATTCATCCTCTATAAGAACTAGAAGAAAGTTGAGCACTGCGGGGTCCCGCCAAACAAACTTTTCTTCATCTCACTCCTTCTGGCTGAAGAAATATAGTTCAGCTTTGCCAACTCTCCGGACCGAACTACGTAGGTGCTGCACAACTGAAACTTCAGCACTGCCGTGCGCTCAGCATGCATGTTCCAGCCCGCTACTCACCATCTGTCATGTTTGAATCATGTTTACCTTGTAACCTGCAGCCGTATGAGCCCTGCAGCTCGTTAACATGTTGGAGGGCGGAGTTACGTGATGCACCTGAACGCATCACTCAGCTCCTGCAGTTAAAACCAGACCAACATGGCAGCTCAGACACAAACTTTCTCTTTTATGACTGAAACAGTTGAGAGAAATGTATTTCTGAAAACATTGGAAGTGAGAAACAAGTTGTGCCGTTGAAAAGTTAAAACGCCACTTCACAGTTGTGTGCCTGCCGTGAGGGGGTGTGGCCTCCGGGTTCGACAGCTTCTTCATGAGGTATGAACTCTCCTGCTGAAAAAGCAGTTTTTTGCGTCACAAGGTGCTTTAAAACAACGGCCCACAATCTTTTTTGTGCCATGGACCGGTTTAATGTCAGACAATATTTTCACGGACCGACCTTAAGATGTGGTGGATAAATACAACAAAATAAAATGATACGACCAACACAAAAACTGTGGTATTTTGTAAATATAATAATAAATGTGAATCCACTGTGTACTTGTAGAGCTTATTTAATTGCTTGTATGTTATTCTTCTCTCTCCCCACTGGACCTTTTCCTTTTTGCAAAGAAACTTTCCAAAGATGTCTGTGTTTTACTCATTTTGCTCACTTCTGGGTTTGACATCAGCGCTAATGTGTCATGTGACCGAGTCAAGAGTGGGTCATAGAATGAAAAGAACGGAAATAATGTTAGTTATTTATTCTTTCTGTACGGCCCGGTACCAAACGACCCATGGACCGGTACTGGGAAAAACAGAAACAATAAAACAGAGATAAAATCATTAAAAATAGAGAAGCAAGAAAAACATACATAGTTATAGAAAAATGTAAAATTGAGCAGCGACAGGTCAAAGACCGGCCTGAATAAAAAATGTTTTAACTGCTTCATAAAGGTACCGCAGGAGTCAAGAGATCTCACCTTTTGCAAACAACTTTTCTTGTTCAGACATGAGGTTGGAAATATAAAAAGATGTTTGGACATGGAATGCTTCAAAAGTTAGCACTAATATTTAAAAATGAACACGGTAGGTAACCAGGAGCCAGAGAAGGGAGGAGAGGATGGAGGGATGTGAAGGGAGGAGAGGATAGAGGGATGAGAAGGGAGGAGAGGATGGAGGGACGTGAAGGGAGGAGAGGATGGAGGGACGTGAAGGGAGGAGAGGATGGAGGGACGTGAAGGGAGGAGAGGATGGAGGGATGTGAAGGGAGGAGAGGATGGAGGGACGAGAAGGGAGGAGAGGATGGAGGGATGTGATGGGAGGAGAGGATGGAGGGACGTGAAGGGAGGAGAGGATGGAGGGACGTGAAGGGAGGAGAGGATGGAGGGACGTGAAGGGAGGAGAGGATGGAGTGACGTGAAGGGAGGAGAGGATGGAGGGATGTGAAGGGAGGAGAGGATGGAGGGATGTGAAGGAAGGAGAGGATGGAGGGATGAGAAGGGGGAGAGGATGGAGGGACGTGAAGGGAGGAGAGGATGGAGGGACGTGAAGGGAGGAGAGGATGGAGGGATGTGATGGGAGGAGAGGATGGAGGGACGTGAAGGGAGGAGAGGATGGAGGGACGTGAAGGGAGGAGAGGATGGAGGGACGTGAAGGGAGGAGAGGATGGAGGGACGTGAAGGGAGGAGAGGATGGAGGGACGTGAAGGGAGGAGAGGATGGAGGGATGTGATGGGAGGAGAGGATGGAGGGACGTGAAGGGAGGAGAGGATGGAGGGACGTGAAGGGAGGAGAGGATGGAGGGACGTGAAGGGAGGAGAGGATGGAGTGACGTGAAGGGAGGAGAGGATGGAGGGATGTGAAGGGAGGAGAGGATGGAGGGATGTGAAGGAAGGAGAGGATGGAGGGATGAGAAGGGGGAGAGGATGGAGGGACGTGAAGGGAGGAGAGGATGGAGGGATGTGAAGGAAGGAGAGGATGGAGGGACGTGATGGGAGGAGAGGATGGAGGGATGTGAAGGAAGGAGAGGATGGAGGGATGTGAAGGGAGGAGAGGATGGAGGGACATGATGGGAGGAGAGGATGGAGGGATTAGAAGGAAGGAGAGGATGGAGGGATGAGAAGGGAGGAGAGGATGGAGGGATGTGAAGAGAGGAGAGGATGGAGGGATGTGAAGGGAGGAGAGGATGGAGGGATGTGAAGGGAGGAGAGGATGGAGGGACGTGAAGGGAGGAGAGGATGGAGGGACGTGAAGGGAGGAGAGGATGGAGGGATGTGAATGGAGGAGAGGATGGAGGGATGTGAATGGAGGAGAGGATGGAGGGACGTGAAGGGAGGAGAGGATGGAGGGATGTGAAGGGAGGAGAGGATGGAGGGATGCAGGCTCTCTGGGCTGTTCCTGTCAAAAGACAAGCAGCAGCATTTCTGGATGGTTTGAAGGCGGTATAAAGAAGAACTGAATGAAAGAGGTGAAAAGGGCATCACAGCATAGTCTAGAGGAGGAGAGACAAAAGCAGGTAAAACATCTCCAGCTCCACCTTGGACACCTTTCCTTTGAGTTTGGCGATGTCACGTATGTGGAAGAAACGGGAAGGTTGACAGGTTGAAATGTCTGTGTAGTGACAGAATGGTCCAAACACACACAGGTACGGAGGCAGGGTTTGATATCATCATTTCACCACTCGATGTGCTGCCTCATGGTGGAATCCAGAGCCTCTGTTTTGCTGAAGGCAATTGTCAGACGTCCACATTTAAATGGCCTAAAAACAGTCATTTAAAATGGAAGGTTTTTATTGGAAAAGGCACAGAGAAAAAGACCGAAATCCAGAAAGTCTCAAAACCAGCAGGTTTGTACCAAGAACTGTGCGGATGTGAAGCAACAATGCCACAATTTCAACAGGTTGAACAAACATAGCTAATAGCTTTGATATACAAGGGCAAGAAACTGATATATCTAAGAACATTTTTACTGCACTGAAGGAGGAGTGATCATGGCTGCCAGGAGTGTCCTGTGAAGAAATGTTGGCCAGAATCAATGATGAATGAAGAACTTTGAGGAATAGGTCAGGTGTTTTCTTTGTTTTGTTTTTTTACATGATGAGACACTGAAGAATGAATGTCTGAAATATAAACGTGAGCTTACAATGTACTACGGTAGTTTTATAGAGAAACGCTCCCTGAGGGCCTGGTGCTGCTGTTGGTCTTATTGTAACGTAATATTGCAACTTATTGTAAAATTGTTGTTGTCCAATGGGAGGCAACTTTTGTATTTGTGCATATTTTTCTTTGTTGCTCTTGTTCGAAAAATTCAATAAACAAATAAATAATAAACAGAATACTGAGTCATGATACAGTGAATGAATACTGTCTTGAAGTAAACACCTACTGGACATTCCGAATGTTAAAAGAGGAGAAACAACAAGTATTTGTTTATGCACTCATAGGTTTTGAGATTTCTTGTGCAACCTGACAGGTGAACTTTTCCGCTGGCGAGGGAGATTTTCCGCATGGAGTTCTTTGTGGAGAAATCAAGTCGGGGATGCACAGCGTTAAGAGTTTGCTCCGTTCATGATGACAAGTTCCCAGCATGCACCTGTGTGAGGCCCCGAATCCCTAAACCGCTCCAATGGCTTTATCGTCTCCTCCCTTCTGAATTATATCTGCTTCCCCTTTCCGTGTTTCCTCCAGTCAGTCCAATATGCTCTTATCTAGACGTGAAAGGAAACATCCTTGCTTCATGACTTCACCCACATTCCTCTAATCCCTTCGCTTTCATTTTATTTGTTAAACTGCAAAGTGAAATGATGATGTTGTATTGATCTGCCCTACCTCGTAATAAAAATATGTTGACTAAAAAAAACAAACTCCAGAAGATTCCCAAGGCTTAGGCTTAGGGTTAGCCTCAGCCATCAATTCCACTACATTGCAGACATTTCTCGTGGCTTCAAGACTCTTTTTGAGAAAGTCTGGAGTTTTTTTCTCCTGGAATCCGTCAAATGTTCATATTTTTGCCCCGCCATCTTTGATATCCCAGAATCCCTTGTGGCAGGTTTCCCAAGGTGGCGTCAGTCAGGAAACATCAACAGTCTGATGGTTTGCCTGTAAACATCTGGACTTTGGTGTGAATGATTTGATAAACTGCAGGTTGAAATGAGAGGAAATGAGAGGAGATGGTCTGGTTTTGCTTACAACACTTACAAAACAGAAAGTCCTACATTGGCTACATTGGATGAACACACACACACACACACACACACACACACACACACACACACACACACACACACACACACACACACACACACACACACACACACACACACACACACACACACACACACACACACACACACACACACACACACACACACTGACAGTGATTGGCCTGATGATGGCTCTACAATTAAAGGTTAATTAAATTGTTCAACTTTCAATGCCATCAACTGTCACTTCAGTCAAGTGATTTTAATAATGCTTGGAGAGGTGATGGGTTTCTTGTGCTGACCCAAGAGGAACTCGCATCATTCATATTTCACTGTCGGCTGATGGTGGCGGTCGAGGAATAAGAATTACTGTTGCACTGTGTTCTGAGTGGATTTGCCAGCAGTCGCTGGGGCTGTTTTGGAATCATACGCGCCAGGATTCAGGATTCATTTCAATTCATTCAAAATCCAAAATTCATCCATCTGCAGAATGAAGGTATGTGTCCATAGGATGTGTCCATTTCATACAATCCTTCATTGGCTCGGTGAAACCTCATGCCGGGTGCAGTGCGATGCGTTTCAAGCTGCGTTGTATTCTGTCGCCCCCGAGCTCACTTGCATGAAGTAGAATCCTCCCCACTTTATGCACATGAGGCGCTGGGATCGCAACACGAGTCTAAAGGAGCTGTAGTGGAACCAAAACAAGAACAGATTCAGCAGCTGCACGGCTTATTTCTCGCCTCAAATGTTTTCAGAAATAGTTTTTGCCGAACTGTTGAAGTAATAAAAGATAGTGAGTGATTCTTTTGATGTCTAGAAGCATTAAAGCAGCCAAGCGTAAGGATTTAGCGATTCTGAAAAGGACCAAATATAATGGCTATACAACTTGGTCATATCCTCTTTGAACCTGCAGGTCTTGTGGGGTTTTAATCCGTATGTTAACATCAGTATCTATGAGAAATGGTCCAAGGAAGGAAAAGCAATAAACTGATGACAGGGTCACAGGAGGCCATGTGTTCCCTTGGAGGCCTTACCTCACAATGTTCAGGACTCAAAAGATCTGAAAACGTCCTTGTGCCAAACATCACAGCAGGTCTCGTGGAGTCGATGCCTCGGCAGGTGGAGGATGGATGGAATGCATGGTTGAGCTTTTTTTTCCTCTCCTCACATTCTACATTTCAGTGACTAATTTATTGACTAGTTGACTGTGAGCTTTGGATTAATTCTAGAGTGAATAGAAAAGTGATGCTCTTTCAAACTGCTGCATGTTTTCAGGTCTTTGTTCCATTAGACTCCTGACGTCACAATGAAAAAGCAAAACAAGATTGTTTGGCTGCCTGTTGCTGCATCGTAGAAAAAGATCGCTCACAGCAGCACTGTACTCGCAGTGAGTAATGTAAATTCCAATTTCTGGTGACAGGGAACAGCGAGCTGAATAATCCCTCACAGAGCATTTCAGGGATGACCTTTCCAGTCGCCAGCATGAGCAGCGTTAATGTGAAATTCAGATGGAAAGAAGAGTGATAGGGGTTCAGAGGCGGGTGAGCAGTGCCCTATGGCGCCAGGCTACCGTTCGCGTGGCTCTCAATCCCCTATAGCTTCTCAACACAAGAGATGTGCTTAATTTGATAACCATTATGTCAATATGTGTCACGAGATTCTTTGGCTCACACTTTGAAAACGCTCTACCATTCAGAGACGGTTGCTTAGATGGAAATCAGGACCGGGAAGTAAAGTTAAGCTTCTCCGCAGGACTCTGCATGGCGTGGGAGTCCATCTTGATAAACGCTGGACCTCAATATGAAAATACCAAAAGTGGATTCAAGATAAGAGGCCGGCCAACCCGTGATCTGGGCCTTTGGCGCCGCACTTTGAGGAATATGCTCTTGTTTTGCTTCTCTTCCGGACGACACCGAAGGCCCGAGATGCTCTTCTTTCAAAGCCGTTATCAGTTTTTTCCACCTTAGACCTTGAAAACCCTTTCCCTCCAGTGAGTAGGGGAAACAAAGACGTGTCCATACAGTAAAATAAGGATGTGAGAGCTTTCTGAGGCTTTGACAAGGTGACTCATAATAAGGTGTTACAGATGGAGAGCGAGACACACCGGGACAATCTGGAAAGCCAATCCCCACCTCTCCCTTTTTTCTTTTTCCTTTTTTTTGCTCTGGCACTGATGGATGTGACGCTGCGGACCATCCGTCTGCGATGGAGCTTCATAAAGATGTCATTTACCCGAACTGAAGACAAAAACGGCGTGGTGTGCTTACTAGTGGTTCGAAGGTCTGTACGAGTGCAGGAAGGATGAAGGTTCAGAGAGAGAGACTTCCAACGCAATGAAGATCGTTCACCCATCAGGCTTTTCAACAGCAGCTAAATAATGTCTTCCTGGGAGTTTCCTGCCTCACACACACACCGACACACACACACACCTACACTCTAAAGTCTCTCATTATGTCCTGCAGAGTCCTTTATGATCTCAGGCATGTTTCCCATGATGCGCCATCTGTCTGTCCCGCTGTGACAGAGGCCGGCCTCCTCTCATTCCCACTGGACAGCTCCATCACTCACCTCTGACTGCTGCTATCTCTACATCAAAACAATGCAGTGTCAGAGTGAATTAGTATGTCCTTCACCTTGGGTGGAACCCTGTCATTACTTTAGCCAGACATAAGAGAAGAAGGTATGATTTAACGCACGTTACAGGAAGAGCAACATCGGTATGTCCTCAAACGCTGCAGGCACTCAAGTATGTCAGGCTTCTTTTCTTTCTCAAGGTCTGTTGTGACTACAAGTTTCGAACAAAGCCTATTCTGTTAACTTTGAGCTCAGAAATGTCTCCTTTAAGCGAGTCCTCTCTGGCAAGCAGGCCGCGCACGGTAAATTTCACCCTGTCCTCAGTCGGCATGTCTTTGTGTTGTACTAAAAAGTTGTGCTGACAAAGCATTATGAGGTGAACCGCAGTTCACAGAGGACTTAAAGTGACGCAATCATTGTTTGGATACGCAGCACTCTCCCAAGAAATATGTTCAAATGAGTACAAAACTCCAAGATGATGTTTACTGAGCATAATGTGAAGATTACGTCGGTCCGTTATCAGAGGATTATGGGACAAAAGCAGGAGCTGGACTTGTGTTTGAAATGCAAACTTAGCTCAAAAGAAGCAAACAAGAAAGTTCTTTTTCAATAGACTTCTTCTTTCAATAGAGTTTTATTTACAATACAAACCATAAGAAGATAGCGTCGGACAAAAAGTCTGGAGGAATTCCACAAACACATTGTAATGCTTAAGGAACAAGAAATCAATGAAAAACAACAAACTGCATGGCAAACTATTTAGTGTACCCTTCAGGTGATACTTTTACCACAATATAGTGGAATGGAAATCACAATAAGGGCTTGTGTGTGTGTTTGATGTGATCCTGTTGGAAAGTGTATTTTATTGAGATGAGCCACTATCACCCACAGTGATTAGTGTCGAAACAACCTTTGTGTCACACAAACAGTTCACAGTATATCACTGACTTAAAAAAAGCTTTTTGTTTTCTGGAGATTCCTGATGGAGTCATGGTCTGTCGTAGTTCATTCTATTTGTATTTGATCAGACATTTATCATCTGGTTTGCTTGCTACATTCCTAAGACCACAAACGTCTATAGAATGTCTGCGACTGTTGTTTTCTTTTGTCAGCCTGAATACAACTAATTATCTTTTGGAATTGTTTAATCTAAACATACTGGTGCACCTTTGAAAGAGTTCATTTCAGCAGTCACATTGGAGGAAGGAGATGCTGAATCAGTTATTGCTGCTGCCCATGGCCTGGCAGAGCGTCTTGCTGATCTGACCCAGAGGTTGGACTGTTGTTGTCTTCAGGGATGTGAGACCGGCAGTCAGGAAACCGTCTCCGGGACGCATAATGAAGCAGAAGCTCGTGGCATTACAAACAGATCACCGGCTCCCTACTGTGAGACACTTTTGTTTGTTGAAGGACCTGGCCCACAAAGAGAAGCTCAGCCATTTACTGGCATTGTGATGATGTTAGAAAATACTTTGGCTGTTTCAGATACTGACTTAAAATAAGTTGAGTTGAGCAGCTACATCTATTAATGTGTTGGAGAGCCCAGTGTTTCAGAAAATAGATATCTAAACTGTTGCTTGGCGACTACTAACTAGCCGACATAAAGTACGCTGATGACTCCCCGTGATGTATACCGCAATATCTCACCTCAAACCAGCCCTCCACTCCGGACTCTCTCAGTCACTCCGTGGAAGTTTAAGGAAATCATAGACAGTTAAAAAAAAAAGTAATCTAAAGATTGTCTTTTGGTCTTCAAGTAAAGAGCATAAAATAAAATAAAATAAAATAAAATAGAATAGAATAGAATAGAATAGAATAGAATAAAATAAAATAAAATACAACCAAATCAAATCAAATCAAATCAAATCTGTGGGTACGCACCTAAAAATTCTCTAGTAACATGCAGGGCGCTATGATCTTCTCAGTGTGGAAAAGGCAGAATATTGTCCACATATGTGGACGGCACTTACTGTTATGGTAAGAGATTTCTTGAGAGAACGTACTGTACTACTTACTACGTAATGAAGATGATGGACGAAGGCATGTCTGAACAGGACATCAGTGCAGCACAGGGCCAACATGGATAATCACACACTTTCACATGCTACACTACGGCAAAGTGCACCTGGACCCAACTTTGCACCGCGGTCTCACCACAGAAAGTACGGTTGTAAGCGGGGTTGTGAACGACGCGGGCACACGTTGGGCATATAAAGCAGAAACGGCTGGCGGCGGCTGTCCGAGTCGTTCTCTGTGACACAGCTTGAAGTTCTCATTGTGACCAGCAGCGTCCAGCTCCCGCTGAAGCTCCGCCCCTCCCGTTACTGAGAGGAGGAGCTCCCGCTGGAGCTCCGCCCCTCCCGTTACTGAGAGGAGGAGCTCCCGCTGAAGCTCCGCCCCTCCCGTTACTGAGAGGAGGAGCTCCCGCTGGAGCTCCGCCCCTCCCGTTACTGAGAGGAGGAGCTCCCGCTGAAGCTCCGCCCCACCTGTTACTGAGAGAAGGAGCTCGGCTGAAGCTCCGCCCCTCCCGTTACTGAGAGGAGGAGCTCCCGCTGAAGCTCCGCCCCTCCCGTTACTGAGAGGAGTGTCTGCACCTCATTAAAACCGCTGACGTTTCAATAAACCAGTTAACAAATAAACCAGTGAGCAAAACCAGTGATTTTCAGCCGATGAAATATTTAAATATTGCAGGCAAGTCGAGAGTGACGATCATCACTGACCAATCAGCAGATTGGTCAACTGCGTTGTTTCACCTCTTTCTGAGACCCTTCCTCAGGTACCTCAATGGAAGGATGATGGAAAAACCTAGTCAGTGGTCACATTTTTTTCCATGCCTTCCACAACTGTTGTGGTGGGCCCATGAGAAAACCCGTCCCACCCCATCTCGGCACAGAAAGTGTGGCGGAACCTCAGCTAAAGATGTCAACTTTAACAGTTACAGTGTCTCTTCAAACTCCAGGCAAATGCTTCACATTAGATGAGTCTCTTCTAACTTCACATTCAATTATCTTTGCTTATCATGATAATTGCAAGAAGTTGATTAAGTGACGATGCACCATTTATCCCAAATGCTAAATAATAATAAATCACAACTAAATAATTTATATTGAAACAAAGTTTACATGAGGTTGTGCAGCCAGCACAGTGTGGGCAAACAAACACATTTTGATTTACGTATTATTATCCACCACTGGTGTTGACTTTGTGTGCATCTTTGTGCAAACATATAGAAGTTGTATACACACACACACACACACACACACACACACACACACACACACACAAACACAAGATGTTTGCAAGAATTATAGAGGCGAGCAAAGGATTCACAGCGCTCTCTCTGACAGTTCTACTCTGACGACCTTGTCAACACAAACTGTTTTAAAAGCTCACGCCGCTGAGCAAAGAGACCGCCGTGTCCTGTGTGATGGCGGATCGATAACGGAGCCCTACTGAAGATCGCCTCCTTTATAGCTGCTGAACCTGAGCTGGAAGGGTTAAAGGAACAGAGGAGGGCAAGGGCAAGGTGTGGACATGGACAGAATCCCTGATGATGATGATGATGAGGGGGAGGAGGAGGAGGAGGAGGAGGAGGAGGAGGAGGAGGAGGGGGAGGAGGAGAATCACAGTGTGGAGGCTGGACAAAGGCACCCCAAGGATGGGCCAGACGAGCAGAGCTGACAGCTCAAAACCCTCACAGAGTCTGGGAGGGGAAGAGAGAGAAAAGACTTCAGAAACAGTCCACGAGAAGGATGGCCAAGAGAAAAGAGACCGATAATGTCCAAGGAAATCTTCGAGGATGGATTGAAAAGGAGAGAGGATGGCCAACAGGAAGCCGGAAAGGAGAAACGAAGCAGGAGTTACATGAACACATCGTCTTTGTCTGTAGTGGAAAACAAGCGCAGCATATCACAGATCGGTTTCCTGGCTGTTGTACACAGAAAACGATTCTCTGAAGTGAACAAAACAGGAAGAACATAGGGAAGGAAAATGAAACTTGCTGTAGATGAAGGGAAGAATAATCCTGGGTAAACTTTTGTTGGACTTTAAATTCTCTCCTACTTCCAGGAAAGTTGTGTGAAATGTAAATAAAAAGCAGAAATACAGAAAAATCATTCAACCCTATTTCATGGCTGAAATTTGAAAAAAGAAATGATTGAGGTGGTGTTTCAGAAATGTTTCAACAAGGGCAGCAAACAAGCGGAGCTCTGCAGTGTCAGCACGATGAAACTTTAAATGATCGTTTGTGATTATAAGTCAGAAAAAGGCATAAGATCTGTGAGAAGATTGGTGGACGTGGTGAAGAGATCATGGAGATAGCTGGTGTCACAGAAGACTCCATGTGGGGAGGTGGAGTGAGATAAGTCAACAAGAAGCAAGATTACAGATATTTAACATGACTAAATATCAAATAAACCATTTCAGTAGACTGACCTTTCCATGAGTATGGATGAATACGTTTATATTTGGGTAAAAAGTCTAACTGTTGCGAGATATTTCCCTGCATCAAAAATACATTGAGATAGTCATCCATGCATGAACATTGGCACCGATCCTCCAACCTTCAGTCATCATGTCTTCACACTGAGACTGAGTTTCCCACAATCCCTCCCTCCGTCATAAATTTAACACCAATTTATCCACACAATGATTAAAGTGTACGACAGAAATGGAGACGCTCACTCACTGCCTCTGGTCTTGTAGGAAAATCCAGCGGTTTTGTCACATCACAGAGCAAGAAATTAACAAAATCTTCCATATTAATACAAATGGTCCTTACGTCTTGGTATATCTAATACTTCTATTACTGACAGATATAAGAGGGAACTCGATAAGGTGTTAACTTTTTGTGTCAGAAAGTGTATTCTTTTTTTATAATCCCCAGACAAGAGTGATGATTGATGATATTCCACTGGATTACTGAACAGCTCCAAAGATGACGTGTTCTGCAGAACATGGGAACCCTTTCTGGACTAAATGTTTCTACTATTCTTACCAGAGGCTTTGTGTTACAGACACAATTGTTATTGTTCTTTTTTTTATTTGATCACTTTAATTTTCTCTGTTACAATGTGTGTACTCACTTAGTCTTTCTTTACTGATGCTGTTGTTTAGTACATGATGTATATTCTGAGCTGTTTTACTCTGACTGTTTATCGTAATGTATATATGAGTCAAGTGTGTGTGCGTGTTTTGCAAAGTTATTAAAAACCTAATAAATATATGTTAAAAGAATTTAAAAAAAGCTTGAGATCAGCTGTAGAAAAACGGAAAAAGATGTTACACATGGAGGTGAATCCAAAAGCAGATTTGAACAAAAGATTAAAGTTCAGAGTTTATTGAAATTCAGACCAGGCAAAGGCGTCCTGTGAGGCGAAAGCAAGTGGGAATTCCAGAAACATGAGCAGAGGCCAAAAAACACCAGAAACAGGACAAACAAGAAGGAAGACCTGGGAGGTCAGGACACTAAAGCAGGAGGACGATCTGGAGCTGAGGCAAGAGGGAAACATCGGCACGATGAGACGCACAGAAGGAAGGAAGGACGACAGGAAGGACGAGCTGCAAGATCGCCCACAAGGTGAGTATCACAATAAAGCCGGAAATACAGAAACAGGTGGGGCTTTACAAAGACACAGGAGTGGATCTGACAGTATCAGGACCCGTTTACACGACAAAGCTTCATGTGAAAACAAATTGCTTTTGTGTTTTCGTTTCAGAAAACATTTTGGAAACGATGTCCGTTTACACAGAAATGGTGAAAACACTGAAAACAATGTCGTTTTCATGTTGAGCTGCTCATTGAGAGCTGCTGTGTTTTTATAATGAAACCACAAACACACACACACACGCACGCACGCGCACACACACACACACACACACACACACACACACACACACACACACACACACACACACACACACACACACACACACACACACACACACACACACACACACACGCAGCAGAGAACAATGAGCTCTAAACAAACTAACAACAGGGACATTGTAGTGGACAGACCACCAAGTTCGATTGTTATTGCTGTGACTGTCAAAATAAAAGTCCCGGGAGAACGGGGACTGTTGGCCCTGACGCCACGGAGCAAATGTGGTTCTGATTGTCTCCAGTGAGGATGTGCAGGAGAACTACTTACTTGGATTCTTCCTCACTTTCAAGGAGACAAAGTCGGAGCATTTTGAAAAGGTTTTTTTTTTTCTTTTTTTTTTTTTAACATTGGCTCATAGAACCACCGTTGTGTATATGGACACAATGCAACATTTTTAAGTGAACATTTTTGATTCCATTTAAAAACTGTGCAAACTGGTCGACTTATTTTCCTTCCACTTCACACTACACTAATGAGTCACATGAAGTTCCAGTGCAACCACATTGAGGTAATGTGACAGTATGTGGGAGGGGCAGGAAAGCGTTTAGAAGCCACTGTAGTGAAACAATTGATAAGTAGTGATAAACACATGAAATGGTATTATGCAGGGCGCAATCTGCCGGGAGGATCAGTCTGGTCCCGCTTCTGTTGAATTATTTTGAAGGCAGTGACTGATTGAAGCTGCTTCAGCAGCAGAAGACATCAAATGAATGTCTTTTAAAAACCAAGTGGATCAGGGCTGCCAACTGTCAGGCATCAGGAGTGACAGTCACGCCATTCACTCAGATCACACGCTGCACGCTCAGTCTCACACCAAGCAGACTTCCTGAGGATTTTCACATGGAAAGATGTTGCTGTCACAACTGTTGGCACACTCAGGCATGAAAATGGTTATTGGAGGCTTTTAGTTTGAATTTGAAAGTCAGCCAGGAAGGTCCTGCTTTTACTATTCTTCAATGTCTGATGATATAAAATATTGTTGTCATTGTATGATTCTCAACCAATGGCTTTTCATTTATTTTCTCAAGCAAGGGCCCAGTTTGTAAATTAGAAATAAATTGGCTATTTTTCAACAACAATCTCAGATTCTTTTTTTTTTTAAAGAAAACGGTGGCATTTGAAATTAAAAATTGAATTGAATTGAATTGAATTGAATTGAATTGAATTGAATTGAATTGAATTGAATTGAATTGAATTGAATTGAATTGAATTGAATTGAATTGAATTGAATTTGTTGGTCATTAAAGGAAAGTGCTTTGTTGTCCCCTTTTCTATTTGGCCAAATGTCCAAAAGGTTTTGCCAGCATGATATTGTGTGTCGGGAAATGCTGTGGAAGTGGAAGTACTAACAGGGATTACAATTACATCTGGTAGATTTAAACACATTATCCATTGATCATATTTGCCATTGTGACTATGTTTCAGGGACTGTTTTCATCAAAAACACCGAGAGTAGAAACAGATTCATCACAGGCAATGAGATTTATAAAGCGAGAGCCTTGTTTATCTTTTCATCTGTACTTAACACATTTGACTGGAAGCCGCCGATCAGCTGTTTACTGTGGTGACGAGCATTTCCCCATCCACCACTTTCATACACTCAGCTTCCATTGTAAGATATTTGATCCCGTGTTCATCTTCTTTGTTTTTTTTCCTCAGAGTTGATCTCGACAAATCCTCTTCTACATTTTTCTTCCACTTGTGGCTGCACTGGGCCTCCAGACGCAGCTGACATTTGGTCCACGTCATGGAGATCATTGACACAAGCTGAACCCCCTCATATTGATACGACACGTTGGGAATCCCCCTAATGAGACCCCTGCTCGTGAGACCCCCCGCTGGCTGTTTGCTGCCTGCTGCTGCAGTCGTGAACATGAACACTGACACACCGGACATGCAAAAAGAAGAAGAGGTGAATGGAAAGAAATGAGACACGTGTAAGTTAGAGATGGTGGTGAAATAAAAAAGTGTTTATATCGCTTTGTTCTACTTTTACTGACTCCACCCACATTTGAAATGCCAGAATCTTCTGGATCTGCTCGGAAAGCAAAGAATTGCATTTATTCTTTGTACTTTCTGTCTCTGTTTCCTTTATTGAGTGGAAATTTAAAGCTGATTAAACCAATTTGTAGTGTTTTATTTGGACCCCATGGAAAATGAACCCGGGGGCCAATATTTCGCTGCAAGTATGGCGCTGGTGATGATGTCTGCATTCTTTCTTCTGAAAGGAGTTAAGGTGTTAAGAGACTTCCAAAAGGAGTTAAGGAAAGGTGTTAGGAGGCTTTTTAAAGGAGTTAAGGAAAGGTGTTAGGAGGCTTTTTTAAAGGAGTTAAGGAAAGGTGTTAGAAGCCTTCCGAAAGGAGTTAAGGTGTTAGGGGACTTCCCAAAGGAGTTAAGGTGTTAGGGGACTTCCTAAAGGAGTTAAGGAAAGATGTTCGGAAGCTTCCTAAAGGAATTAAGGTGTTAGGAGTTAAGGAACGCTGTTAGGAGGCTTCCTAAAGGAGTTAAGGTGTTAGGAGACTTCCTAAAGGAGTTAGAAAAGGTGTTAGGAGGCTTTTTAAAGGAGTTAAGGAAGGTGTTAGGAGTCTTTTTAAAGGAGTTAAGGAAAGGTGTTAGAAGCCTTCCTAAATGAGTTAAGGTGTTAGGGGACTTCCTAAAGGAGTTAAGGAAAAGTGTTCGTAAGCTTCCTAAAGGAATTAAGGTGTCAGGAGTTAAGGAACGCTGTTAGGAGGCTTCCTAAAGGAGTTAAGGTGTTAGGAGACTTCCTAAAGGAGTTAGAAAAGGTGATCACGTTGTTGAGACAGTCAGACCTCACTTAAATGTTGCTGCAAGGGCCAGCATGATCTGGCATCAGTGTTTCCTCAGCGAAAGGAGGATCAAGTGGAAGTGTCAGTGTTTCCTAGGCTAAAGGAGGCTTTAAAGGAAGCATTGAGCCTCCTTTGCTTAGCTTAGTGAGAATTCCAACACGCCTCATCATGGCCGCCACTTAAACACTTGTGGGGTTAAGGATAAGTGGATAGGAAAGGAGATAGGAGGGACTACTGGGAGATAGGAGGGACTGCTAGGAGACAGGAGGGACTATTAGGAGATAGGAGGAACTATTTGGAGACAGGCAGGACTATTAGGAGATAGGAGGGACTCTTTGGAGATAGGAGGAGCTATTAGGAGATAGGAGGGACTGTTAGGAGATAGGATGGACTATTAGGATATAGGGTTGACTATTAGGAGACAGAAGGGACTGCTAGGAGATAGGAGGAACTCTTTGGAGATAGGAGGGACTATTAGGAGATAGGAGGGACTATTAGAAGATAGGAGGGACTATTAGGAGATAGGAGGGACTATTAGGAGATAGGAGGAACTCTTTGGAGATAGGAGGGACTATTAGGAGATAGGAGGGACTCTTTGGAGATAGGAGGGACTGTTAGGAGATAGGATGGACTATTAGGAGATAGGAGGGACTCTTTGGAGATAAGGGGGACTGTTAGGAGATAGGATGGACTATTAGGATATAGGGTGGACTATTAGGAGATAGGAGGGACTGATAGGAGATAGGATGGACTATTAGGATATAGGGTGGACTATTAGGAGATAGGAGGGACTGATAGGAGATAGGATGGACTATTAGGATATAGGGTGGACTATTAGGAGACAGGAGGGACTATTATGATTTCTCCAAAGTGTCCAAGGAAATGGTCTTCAAAGTGGTTTACAGCAGAGACAGGAGAGGGTCAGAGTTCACATGTCACTGTTTCGATTTGCAACAACAAATTGTCAGTGGGGTAAAACTAATCTGAACAGTTTAAAGCAGATCACGTTCCTTATTAGTGATCCAACACTTGAAGTCTGCTTCTCAATGAAAAGAAGAGCCGACATCGAAGGATCTTAGATTACTTCTTGCCTTGATCCTCCAGCGTGTCGACAAACACCTAAACCTAAACCTGCAGATCCAGTGTCCAGCTCTCAGTGTCACACTCATAGATCTCTTTTAAATAAGTTAACATGCACGTTTTGTCAATTTAACAAATCACTTCATTGTTGTCTTTATATTACTTTCATTACAATTATTCTTTAAGTTCTTCATTGTCCCAACTTTTTCGCCCCAGACAGAATCCATGTTCTTCTTTAAACTGTGCAAAGAACAACTGTGAAACCACTGAACCCAGAGTGGCAGTGACGTATTGATAAAAATACTGCACCCAATCTAGCTTCCATGTGTTCTAAAAGCCCCGCTGAGGTCAGTTTACGAGCCTTAAATGCGTTTTCATACGGTCAGCCATAATGGAAAGCCAGCGCCGTGACATTTTGGGTCAGCCGTGGGTGTTTTGTCAGGAAGAGCCAGAGCTGTGCGGCTCCGACCGGGAAATGGAAAAGCCGAATCAGTGAGCAGAGAAGAAGAGGAAGGAGGGAGACGAGGGTGATTGGAACTGCTGCCGATGTTCACGTTCTCTGCTGTTCGCGTGCTTCTCCACAAAAGACAATGGACATTACCGCAGGCAACACATGACTATAAATAAGGCAGCGAGTTCGAAAGGTAAATTGACAGGCGCAGAACCAGCATGGGAGTCCATTAGTCTTATAAAAAATGAAGGCAGGCTGCAGCGGTCAGCCTGAGAAAACAACCAAAAGTTGAAGACTCCGAGAGTCTTGTGCTGAAGACAATATACGCAAAGTCAGTGACCTGGAATGGATAACCTCCCAAACTTCCACTCTTTTCCGAAGAGTTGATAATGGAAATAAAAGCAGCTGGGATGCTGTAGCAACACTCCACAACACATCCTGCTTCCATTCCCTTCGAAAGGCTCCGGAGTGGGAAACACTTCTGGAAGAGTGTTTTCTTTCCCTGTGGGAAGCTGGAAGGAACTTTTATTCAGCACAGAAGTTACGTTGCCACACACTCATTGCGTATGGCGGGTTGCAATAACAAGAAGCAACTTTTCCCTTGCAATTTAGCTATCATTATAATCAATCATCCAGATGCTCCGACTTGCCAAATGAGACCTTTTCGCGATGTGATCAGTGCTATTTGTCAAAGGACACAGAGCCGATGAATGCGATGGCTGATGAGGGTTCGGTCACGTCAGCTTCAAATGGGCTTCTGAAAAGTGCTCAGAATGCTCAAAAGAGGGGGAATTTAGTTGCGCAACTCCTGGAAAAGCACATGCCTCTTTCAATATACTGTAAATAAACAGTTCTTTTCAAAACGTCTCTCCGATCGCCACAGATTCACAGAGCTGAGTCTCCGTTGTGGCTTTCAGGGACAATTTGTGGGAACTGACAGCACCACAGAATAAGAGCAGATGTACCAAAACAAAATGTTTCTTTTAAAAAGGATTCAATGCATGCATGCTAAACCATTCGAGGGGTGAATTTGGAATAAACAGCTTTATCTGATAAGAATTTGTCAGATTGTGTGGGCGCCTCTCAAAACCATAATCTGTGTTTTCTGTATCCGTACAAGATTGAAGACGAGGCTGGAAGAGTTGCTGTGCAATAGCCAGGATGAAAATAATTGCTTCATAGAAGTAGTGGTCAGCTCAGATGGAGAATATCATCAGAAAACAGGAAGTGTTTAGACAGAACACAATCTATACTACTTGAAACTCGTGTGGAGGGTCAGGGTTGTGTTCATGGCTGTAACCAGGAGTGAATGCATTTTATGCCCATGATTCTTTAAAATATCTAATCATGCAGAGATGATCCTTGGTAAGCTCTTTAATCTGTATCGTCTGTTGCTTTGCTACGTGACACAGTTTTCTTTTCTCCCTCAGGTATGAAAAGTCTTCAGGTCTGATTTATTAAGACTGATAAAGTGAAGCGTGCGATGTTGTATGTTCACATAAAGTCATTAGGCTCTCCATTTGTTTGGGGAGTGATCCACTAAGAATAATACTACAGTAACATTGTGCACAAACAGGAGTCTTCAAATGAAGGTTGAGGCACTGTTTCCACAAAACAAGCGCACAATAAAACGCAGTGCCAGAGAGTTGGATGTGTTGATGGAGTAATTTAATCAACTGTATAAAATCTGAAGCAGAAAAAAAAAAAATGCACAGCCAAGTATATCTAAATTATAACTAAAATGTCATTGTAACCCAGGGTTATTTTACTGTCAAAGGTATTGTTTTATTATTTAGATTATTTTATTTTTCTTATACATTACTATTTTTTTTGGGTGACGGTGAAGATTCCCAGGTACCATGAACGCAGCAAGGCTCAAAGCTAGCAGAGTTTTTATTTGTATCCCTGCACCGAGCGACAGTTGGCGCTTGTGAGAGTTTTGTTGAAGAATATCCTGGTGACAATACAGTGTGAAATGTGATTTGAGTTCTAAAACCAGTCAGGATATGTATTTTTGTTGAAAATGTGTTCATTCTAAGCTGCTACTGATTGTTAGCTGTGTGGGAAGCATGCAAGCACACGCGTGTGGATGCAAAGCTAACACATTAGCATGTGTAATTTAATCTTATGCTCCATGTGCAATGTGTGTTGATGTGGACCCGTCAACAAGTTCATAATATGCAGATAGCTTTTCCACAGGTAACTAGCAGTCCACTGAGGTATGTCTGAAGGTGTAATTAACATATGGACATTATAGATACATTTAGATGAATTATGTGTTTATTTGACAGCTGAAGTAATTGCTCTGCACAATTGTGTGCAGGCTGTTTTTGTGTGTGTGTGTGGACAATCCTGGATAAAGAACTGAGAGTGTCGTCTGAGACCCGGATGTCACCTGGGATTCTTGTGATAGACGCTTTTCAACCAAAGGCCACCTGCTTCCAAGTTGGGTGGTAGGAAACGGATTATCCAACTCGTTTGGAGGATTCCTGATTTTTTTATTTTTTTTATTTTACTGAGCTCTTAGATCATTTTAGTTGCTACTTTCTTCTTTTCTTTTCTTTGTTTTGTGGGGGGTCAAGCTTGATGCCACAAATAACTGGATCAGAGGATTTGAACATTGACAAATTAATTGATATCAGAACCACAACAATGGTTGAATCAGACAAATCTATCATTTCTTGTTCATGTTTTGGTTTTCTTCACATGTTCATATTTGTTTAAATATAATTTGTTCAACTTTTTCATTGAATGTTGTTGGCGTCATCATTGGGTTGGTGGTTTCTTTCATTCTCACAGCTGCGTATCCACTGCCAATCTCCTAATGAACCTTGAAGAGCCTTAAATTGAGTGGAGGTAAGACATCATGACGTTTTTGATGATCAGGTTGGTCAAGATTTAGATTTTTTTGAAAAGGGTGACATCATGAATGCAATTTTTTTTTTTTTTTTTTTTTTTTTTTCAGATCATTAGTAGGTTTTGCGCCCACAGACCAAATTTTATTTGGTGGAAATAGTTAAAAAAAAAAAAAAAAAACGTTTGTTTGGTGATGAAGGTTGCAGAGCCCTGGTCACAGTATGAACCTGCTTGAGTTCCTCGTTGATCTCTGTTGATCACGTGGACCAGTTTGGACCAGCGTCGTCCAGCATTGCTCCCGGCAAGGAACACCAAAGAAATTCAGAACATCTTTTCTGACTTCAGTTGTGGTTCAGAGCAGCGACGGTGCGGCATAATTCCACTAAACCTCATGGCGGCGGGCAGACATTGGAGGACTGGAGCTCTGGAGCTCTGGACCGCTGCATGGCGCCGGGTAGGATAGGTGAGTGTCAAGGTGAGACAGATTCCACTGAAAAAAGAAAATACTTGGACCAACTTAACTAATTGCTTCAATTGGTACCAAATTAATGAATCAACTTCTTTGAACTTAAAGTAATTCATTAACTTAAGTTTTTAGAACTTGGCTAATTTAGGTGTCACCAATTGAAGCAATTAGTTAAGGTGGTCCAAGTATCAGTTTTCAGTGTAGTGTGGTGAAAAAGGGAGCCGCAGCTAATTAGCGCCGCGGCTAAACATAGAACACAAAAAGAACAAAAACAAGTACACTTACAGTGTGCTGTAGATTGTGTGTCCTAGTGCAGTTCTAAATATTGCAACATAAAGTGGACATGAATAAATAAAGAGGGGAACAATACAGGCAGGTTATTTTCTCTAAAGTACTCCACAACTGCTTCAGGCACTTTATTCTATGAGGCTTTTATTCAGCATACAATACCTTTGGAAGGGAAAATAGTCTTGAAAGTCTTTCACAATGGGCCCGAACATCCGCCGCAGTTATAAAGAGCTGATGTATCAGTGGATGCTCATGCATAGAACCTCCTGCTTAATACACTAAAAAGTTTGTTTACCCAGGAGAACTGCTGTTTTAAAGAACAGGGTGCTCACACCAAATACTGATTCACTCCCTCACATGAATAGCAACAAATAAAATTGTGATAATTTATGTAGTCCTGCAGGCGCTGCTGTGATCTAGTTTAGTCATTACAAACCTTCTAGTATATGATATTTTCATTAAACAACAACCTAGAACTTACTCTCTGGGACAAAACAACCTTAACTTGGGCAATAGAGGGAAAACCACGAAAATTAAAAAGCTAAAAATTGAGCCACAGCCTGATTATTGTTGTAAATTATGATTTGTTCTTCGTGGCGTTTGAAATGAAATGAGTTTGTAATGTTTGCTCATCAGGCATCCATGTTTGGAGAACTGGGGATATTTCATGTGCTCAAAGGTGATTCTGTGAAAGTTTTTGATATAATTACATTTATTTTTTAAAGTTTTTCATTGTTTGTTGGCGTCATATTGCCAACCGCCCCAAATCTTAACAAGACGTGTGTGTTTAGCTCAAACTAGGGCGAGCATCAATACCACACTAGGATTAAAGTAATCACTTTAAAAGAGTAATATTCTGCAGCTGTTCAACTCTTCTTCAAAGTTTCTAGCGCCTCCTTGATTTTCCTCCATTTGAATATTGGATCATAGGAGCTGCATTCAGAATCTGCTGTGTCTGTGTGAGCTGGACTGGCTCCGCCCACACACGCCCATCTTGGGAAGAGGAGGAAGTACTTCCTCTCGTGGTGCCATGTGCCAGAGCAGAGCAGCCTAATTGTGGGAGGAGTCAAAGGGGAGGAGCCTACCGTGATTGTGATTGGCTAAACTCCCCGATGACACTCTATAGTGTTTGATTTCTGATTGGCTGGTTGGAGCAACACATTTTTTTAAAACCTGAAACAAGCCAGGGAGAGAGAGAGGACACACTGTCTTCACTTCTGAGGCGTCGTTCCATACCTGACAAGACGCCTCTTACATTCTTGGAGCGACACACATTTGTAGATCTTTCCATTTATTCACCAGCTACTTTTCCTGCAACGGACATTTCCTGCAGCGAACGTCCCACATGCCGTCCTGCATTCAAGGAAACTGTTATAATTACACACCATACTTTCCCACTGCTTTGGAAATGTGTTTTTGTGGCTTTTGAGAAAGTTCTATGGAGCCACACGTGCAATTGTGGACTAAATATATCAGCTGCAATGAGCAGAGGAGTTGTGATGTTTCTGGACAGTGTCACAGAAGCAACAGGCTGACAGCTTGTAATTTAATATCTCTGTCACTTGTGCCAAGTTTCCCGCCGGCGCGCTCACCCTGTATGGTCAACGCCGAGATGACATGTGCATGTTGTTCATATACTAAAGTCCCTCCAGCAGGTGTTTTGTTCTGCCTGTTTATCATAATTTATGACAATGAAGGAGGAAATGAAATGGTGTGTTCGTTAATAGAGATGCGAGCGATGGGAGAAGTGTGAACTTAAAAAAAAAAGAAAAGATAACAACTATGACGGGTCAGAAGCGATGCTCTCTTCCCAGGACGAATCTGCTTCCCTGCTGTTTGCTGGAGAACGACCAGACCGACAAGGACACTGGCAACTATGACGTGAACAGTCACTTTCAATCTCTGTTCAACTTCACGGAATATTCCCTTTCCTGTCCTTCTGTTTTTCCTTCTTTCTATTTCGGGAACCAACTTATGCAGCTTTACATCCAGATGCAAACAAGAGTAATGATTGTTTATTTGCAGAGCTAAAGGAAGTGGTTAATTACGCTGTCAGCTTCTTCCTACATAAAATTGATGAACTGCATCTGTGTCTTGATGTAGTGCTGAGAAATAAAACCCCAGTTAATCATACAGCAAGTGGTGTGTTCACAATCTGCCAGTCCACAGACACATTCCTCCTGCTGATAAAGGCTAATGCACGGCTAGCTGCTCCGCCTCCCGCCTGATGGCGTGGTTTCTCATCACAGGAAAGTTACACGTTCATGGAGAAGTGTAAAGTCGCTCAAAGCCAAGCTTTTGTAGAACTTAAAGTAGTTTTTCAGCATCTACTTTAGTCTTGAGAGGATTTTAAGAGTTTTGTTGAAGAAAGAGTGTCCAACATGAAGCTCTGGACCACCTGGGGGACACACTTATGACACTAAGGACTGAGGGACAAGGTAGTGATACGGGAGCTCAGAGACGGTGGTACGGTCCATTTAAATAAGATTTGTGTGTTTGAACGATGTGGTGGACGGGGAGGAGTCAGGGACTGCAATATGTGTAATCAATTCCACATTAATCAGGATGTGCAAAGGAAGTGTGCTTGGATTCATGCATCTGGACAATATTTTTTTTTTTTGCAGATAATGTTTTGAGGACTTGAGCGTCAGCCATGTTTCAGTAGGAACTACAAGGAAGTCTTTGTTCATGAGACCCCGGAAGCTTTGCTTGCCTGATGTTAGATATGAATTCAAATCAAAATGAAATACTTTTAGTAATTTAAAAGCAGTATTGAGGAAGCTCTCTCTCCTCTTGTGTGTTGGTGACAGTGGCTATGGCCATCATAGTCTGGCTTTACTGCAATGTTTCAGTAAACCAGAGATCAAACCAGGTGTTCTTAGAACCAACTTGGGGCTTCAGGGTGAAAAGGTTTGGACACTGCAGCAGATCTCAGATGAACACCTCAATCCTGCCATCTTTTCTTTTCCCTTTCTAATAGGGCTGCTCGATTATGTAAAACAGCATTGCTTAGCTTTAAAATGACTCGTAACCTAAACCACTGGTGTAACATGCTATTATCATCATCAGTATATGTTGGTATATGGCAGGTATATATAAAGCAGTGCCACAAAGTCTCTGACAGCAGCGACCGTTCCCTGTCCAAACTGCACCAGAACCTTCAGAGCGTGGATTGGCCTGATCAGTCTCTCCCAACCACAGGATGGATAAATGGTCCTCTTCGATTCGACGGACGAACAATATTTTCGCACTTTAATGAAAGTTCTTGAGATCGTGGCATGTGGAGCCAATCACAGCTGTCAACAGCTGAAGGGCTGCAATTCGTTACAGACGAGATCATGAAGAGGAAATTTAATCGTGATTCGGTGAAAGGGAGTTTTCAAAGATGATTCATTGGTTTTCCACTTTTCTTGACATTTGTAACCAAATAAATGTATGAAGTATTAGGAAGCATTGAATTCAGAACCTCGCCACAGAGAGGTGTCTGCACCACGTTGACCCACTGGGAGTTCTCCGTGTCCCGGACCGTCTACATCCTGAACATTGGCTCATGATTGGAGGAATGACATCACAGAAACCAGCAGGTGAGATGGATTTTCTCTCTTGTGATTTGTTTGTTTGTTAAAAAAGACTAACAGCCGATCCACATCCAGACAATCAAGCTGAAGTGGTTTCCTCTAAAAGTCGCTGGAGGAAGTTTCAGGGGTTGTTTGTTCTCTCTACAGAGAAAATGCATGGATGTTCAAGGGTATTCCCACAAACTCAAAGAAAACCCTCTCCGTAGACAGAGCTGATCATATCCATTCAAATTGGATCATTACCAGTGTGTCATCTTGCACCGTTTCCAGAGTTACCTCAAATGGACAAACGAAACTAAACTTTTCTTATATTCACAGAGTTTGATAGGTTATCCTTGACTTTGGAGAGGTGGAGGACGGAGGATACATTTCAAATCATCTGTAATCTGCAGCCTTACCCCGAGATAACTCTAAACCTCAGAGTTCTCCTTTAAGCATGAATTCCAATCGCGGGTTAGACACTTGAAACCAGAAAAGACAGAAGTGTAGAGGCACGAGGTCAAACGGTAGTCATATAAAAGTGATGAGGCATCAAATGTTGCCACGAGCTGCATTTAAATACGGTTCAAACTTTCTGTCTCACAAACACCATCAAGCAGGCTGTTGGTAATTTACAGCTGTTGGGCTGATGGGGACTCAAATGGAGATGAGCTCACTAATGGAAAAGCTCATTGAGAGCATAAATGCATTCAGTGGAATTCACCAGGATGTGTGAAACATTTGTTGTGTAAATGTGTAGAATGGCTCGAGCAGAAGGAAGGTTCAGAGTCTTTTTTTAGACTCTTCCTCTGGAGACTATGAGCTCCCTCTGCAACCTGAATCAGCACGAGGCCCAGAGAGCGTCTCTGCATCACCTCATTAGAGGATCAGCATGCCATTAACATGTTCCTACAGGCAAAACTTTGATCAGAGTGATACTTAATGAATTCAAACACGTTCTCTGTAATGACTACAACCAACTTCTTTTATTTTTTTTTGCTTTTTTAAAACCTTTGGAAATTGTGACTAATTCTCTCTAACTCTTTTCTTCAGGTATAATCATGCTTTTGTAATACTCCTTAATGCCTCTGTTTTGGAATTCTGATCCGTCCACACCAGGCTGATGTAAAATTCTGTTCCAAATATTCACGAGTAAAAAGGTTCGGCCTGATTATAAGATCTGTTCTGTTCTGCACCTCCCTCCCCTGAAACTGTCACCAAATAGGCTCTGCAAGCTGACACCATGTTTTCTACCAAGTTTACACTAGTGCTGGAAATACTATTCTCCCAAAGCTGGGCACACAAAATACTTCACTTAGTTTAATCAGACAGTTTGTGACACTTGAACGACACAATGAAACCCTCCAATAGCAGTTGGAGTAAAGGAGAGTTTCAAAATTAAATGCGAAAATATTATTAAAACTAGAACATGTTAATGTTAGTATGTAAATGTAGAAGCTTTTAAAATGAGGAGATTCTTTTACTGCAGCGATTGGCTGCCTAGTACATGACCACTATATGAATAAAGATATTCACTTCCTGATGACATTTGTGTGAAACACATAATATTGTGTTTTTACATCAAACTGTCTAATATACAGAAAGGTTTGTAATAAATGTCAAAAAGAATGCCGACCGTTCTTCCCATTCTGTCCTAACAAGGTGTTTTATTCAGCAGAGTACAACTATCAATGAATATTATTCCAGAAGGCAGTAGTGATGGCGTCCGACACAGAAACCACTGGATGATGTGAATTCGGGCCTGATTCTGTTCACTATTCAGGTCCTTTCAGACACGCATGCGATTCCATTCATACTGCATTCCAGGGTTCAGGTCGACGTGTGTTCCATGCTTCACTTGAAGTCACACTGGTCAATGCAGAAAAGAAAGTTTCCCCAAAGGGATTAATAAAGTATTAATTAGTTTTGATTAAAACATTTCTTCACTTTTACTTTTGCATTTCTCTCAGTAACTGCACACCAGCAGGGCTTCTGTTCATCTGTGGTACAAAAAACAAATCTTTCACAGCTCGAGCTTTGCCAAGCTTTCGGTAATATTTGCTGCCATGCATTTTACATTTGATCTGTTTGATCCATAAAGTGTCCAAACAGCATCTGACTTTATCGTAATCACTCTATCTCCAACCAATGAACACCAAATACCTGCATGTATGTGTTAAATGTTTAAACACGTTTATCTGAATTTGGTTGAAGCAGATGTAGAACGTGCTAATTTTTGCTCAATGTCCCATCAATATTCAGCATTAATTTCCTCTATAGTTCACACTACAGGTGGCGGCCGTGGGAGCGCTGTTGAGAGTGAAGCGAATAATGACAGCGGAGCTTCTTGAAGTCAGGCTCGGCTTGCATCGCTGCTTCCAAACTTCCTCTCTGATTCCTAAATGATGGAGTCCACAAGTGACAGATATCACCCAGCGTTGTGTTATATTTATACAGTTTGTGAAGCTGAGGTCGTTGAAGACGAGGCACATGTGCTTTTCACAGCTTCATTGTCTCCATCCAATCTGACCGGATTGGTAATTGTGTATTAGAAGCGTTTGGCCCGGGCGGCTGTTTGGTATACAGGAGAAGCGGAGAGGGCCTGATGCTCCTTAATGCCTCTGCTATTAAGAACCAAATCACATTGCAAACACTTCATTAAACAGCCTGAGGCGCTGTCATTGTTTAATGACATATCGATGAGTGTGTTCAGTGGACAACAGCAGCAACAGCGCTGCCTCAGTCTTGTTTTTTTCTCCCCCGGGGGTGTCATCTGTCACTCCATCTCCTGCTAATCGATGTCCCTGGAGAACGCTGCAGTAACCCCACTGGTGACGAACCGCATTAAAAATGTAGCGCCGTTATCTCTGCTGGGCTATTCATTAATTTTGCATGGTTTGGTGAGGCCCTCGAAAAGAGCGCATCCACACCACTTAGTGTCAGCAGATATCATTAAACCGTCACTAATTTGATCAACAGTAAGTTATAAGACAACTCGACATGTGACTGGATCAGCTTTCAGGACACATCTGCATGGAAATCATCACCCAGGTATTTGATTTCCTGTTTCAGCACAAGCCTCCACTGCCTCTATGTCCCTCTCTCTTCTAGACCAGGGGCCGGCACCCCGCGGCTCCGGAGCCACTGCGGCTCTTTGGTCCCTCCACTGCGGCTCCTGGAGCCTCCGCCACACTGCAGTTCATCCTGGAGGGACGTAAGGAGGCAAAGACACCCAGAGCGCAGTCCCGCTACAAAGAGTGGGGTAAAATGTAGGCGCAGTGATGTAACGTCATTACGCAACAATTTCAGGACAGCGGCCCAAATGATATCTGAAACTGGGAGCTTCCATTACCTTTCACAGTAAAAGTGCTGCGCTGTGAAGCGCCGACAGTTCAAAGAGGTTCATTCCAGACTTGTTGAGAGTGACGGAACATTCTAGTGAATCACACAACAACTACAGGACATTAAAGACACACCATCACACTCATGGTTCTAACAATCCAGATCTCCCACATTTATCTTCCATTTTAATAATGTGTAGCAATAAAGGAGCTGAGAGCTGCAATGCATTATGGGAGTTTCTGGTTGTCATGTTTTAAATGTAATTATTGGGGGTTATGTTATGTTTGTAGTGTTGCTAATAATTGTGTTGTGTTGTGTTTTTGTTGCTTAGTTCATGTAGTTTAGTTTATTAGTTGTAAGTTGTCAACCAGCAGTGAAGAAGGTTTTGTGTGTAGTGTCCTGCTGGCATGGTGCGCCTGGAGGACTGTCAAAATAAAAGCATGTGGCTCTTTGGGTGGTGTGTTCAGTGTGAAATGGGACCAAATGCCTCTTTGAGCATTCAAGGTTGCTGACCCCTGTTCTAGAACATTCATCATGTCAGCGAGGAGCCCTCCATCACTAACATTTACTTTACAGCAACCTGCAGACCTTGTACAGGACTGACACTTCTTCATATCTGAATGACACGTGACATCATTTCATCAGTGTCGAGTATTAAGACACAGGATGTTGTCATCAAGGTTATGAGAAAAAATGTTTTTCAACACTGCATACTTGAAATGATGCTGTTGACCTGTGTGTTAGTAGTGACGTGGTGAAGATCACCAGTGTCAGGATAGAACACATACAGAAATCCACAGAGGAAGGCTAACAGCACCTCTTTTTTTTTTTACAAACAAATGAAGCAGGATGTCTTTGCCTTGCTGATATGTTTGGGCTGCATCGGCATTCTTCCTCAAAGTATCGTTGTTCTTTATCAGCCACGCCTCCCACCATCCAATAGTCTCTGGAAAGATGAAAATCCTGCTTCACTTGTCAGTAAAAAGTAACGGAACGACAAAATGAGCATAATTCAGCGAGGGACCAGACCATACAGACGACACAGCAACTGCCAAAACACTGATAATTATACAGTTAACACACACACACACACACACACACACACACACACACACACACACACAGCAGTGAATAATGAGCTTTAAACACCAAGTTGGATTATTATTACAGTGAGTGTCAAAATAAAACTACCAAGTTGCAATGGTAAGACTGCAAGGGAGCAATTTTCAAAAAGTTTACCTTTGCGTAGCTCGGTTGGTAAAGCAGTTGTCTTCTGATCAAAAGGTTGCAGGTTCAATTCCCATCTCTGCCTGTCTACATGCTGAAGTGTCCTCAGGCAAGATGCGGACCACCTTGCACAGCTGCAGCCTCCAGTGGTGTGTGAATGGGTGAATGTCATGAATCATGTGAAGCCCTTTGGGGCTGCTCTCAGTGAAAACGTGTAATATAAGTGAGGTATATTTACCATTTTCAGTTGTTCCGAGTAGCATAAAAACAAAAGTTTTGTGTTTTCATGTGAAAGCGCTGTCATATGACAGCAAAAAAAAATAAAGAAAGTGCTGTCATATCAACAGAGCTGGTTGACCTGGTTACTGCTCCCCGTGTTTGTTTAACCTGAGTTAAAATAGAACATTTCTTTTGCACAGCAGAGATATTTGATCACACACGACACCGCATCAACAGCCATTGTTTTCATCATTGAACTTTAGTTTTGTGTCTTATTTTGGTGATATAGTAAAAGCGGTTGAAGTTTTGTTGGTTTTGCTGAACCAGCTCCTGCTTTTGATGCCAACTGCTTACATTTCTGTCTGGATGTGGGTTTGTCTCTGTGTGAATAACTTAGTTTACTTTCCAAAAAAACTTTGAGCAATGTGTGAAATGTATTTGGAAACAAAAGTCAATGATTCACAGTTCCCAACAACACAGACAACTTAACAGATGTTGACAGTAAGAAATATTCCATTACATTGGCTCATAATGAGGAACACATCTGAAAAACAGTTGGGAGCTTGGCAGAAAGAAGGAGCTGGAATAGAGACATTAAAACAAACAGCCGTGTCCGTGGATGTCAGCTCTGGTATGTGGTAATTTTCCAAGCCTGCATGCAAGGTGAAGCGGTCACAGGAAGCCTCTGGGGAATTTGACGTATCAAGAAAATAGCAACAGCCTCAGGCAGACTAAATTGGTGTAGCAGTGCCCCAACACTAACTCCACAGCTCCTTTCACCATCTGTCAAGATTGTGCTTGCAACGACACGCCGGCCGGAGGCATCCGGGGGGGAAACCGATGGCCTGTCACTACCTTCACTGTAGCCAGCCTTCTCCGTGAAAGCCCATACCATTTAACATGCTTGGTCCTGAGACTTCAAAACAACACTAATGGCCTCTCTGAGGTCCTGGAGAAACTTCCGAGAGAGGGTATCTGTTACACCCGTCTCTGTCACATTATTTCGATGCTCCTGCATAAATCAAGCGTTGGCGTCCTCCGACAGAGGCCAGCGGCTGATCTCACGGAGGTCGCGGAGGTCGCGCCCTGGCGTTTGAAGGCAGGCCTGTGCAAGATGCCACACTCGATTTCTTCTCCTTTTCCCTCACACTGTGACTCTGAATGCACCTCCTGCGAGAGGTCGCGACTCTCTCTTCCTTCTTAGGAGCAGATAGCCGAGACGTACTGCAGAAAATCTGAGCGGTGTCAGTTTTCATACTGGTCGCTGTTACTCTATACGCTGGGACTAATTGGAATGATTACATGTCTAATTGTGTTTTATGCTCAGGTGGTTGAAATGAGGCCTTGGAGGAACATTTGTGTTACATTTGTTCCCGGAAATAGAGGCTCGGTTGGGGCGAAGCGTGTTGTGTCTGCAACCAGGGGTAGGAGCTGTCACCTGTGCTCAGCTGGTGCAGCCTGGAACAACCTGGAACAGCCTGGAACAGCCGCATCACCCCTCTTGTTCCCAGCTGACCCCCGCTCACACACAATGTGCAGATGATCATTAACCTCCCGGCAGCAGCCACCAGGACCTCTGACGGCCCACGTACTGCCTCCAGTGAGGTACAAAGCAATAAGGCAGACAAGAACATCAATGTGAATGGAAACAACAGCCAAAGCACGTTTCCCTGCAGGGAATAATAATGTGAATATTAAATCCACAGTTGTGTGGCACGTCTGAAGAAATTGTGAACGTTTGATTGGGATTGTGATGGTGGCAGTGCCAGAAACAGACATTCAGGCTACGTTCACGCTGCAGGGAAATGCGGCCCACTTGTGATTTCCTGCTCACAAGTCACCCATGTCCATTCTATTTTGTGACCATGTGAATGTTGCAATTATGATGTTTGCACAACAGATCCTCCAGGCCTCGATCACACGTGGTACCAAATCAGGTTTGGATCTGATGTCTTTCAATGCCACTGCTGTCAGATCGGTCAAGTCACAGGTATTCACCTTCCAGATCATTGATGAGTCACAACCTGAGCTGAAGGAACCATCGCCAACATGCGTGAGAGAAAAATGGAAGAACCGGACGTTCTTGACAGGTGAGGGGATTCATCTTTGGGAAAAGTGTGAGGTTGTGTGTCGGTGAATCTCCATCCATATTTACTTTGGCGTGATGTCACGCCTTCAGCAGTTTGAAGCAGGTCGCATTTCAAATGTAGTGTGGATAATCGATGCAAAGAAATCCGATCTCAGCAAGCAATCTGAACTGAGCATCAAGACCTGCAGTGTGAACGAAGAATCAATCTTCACTTCGCCAGTCGCTCCAGCTTGAGAGGGGATTTGTCATGAAAACTTTGTGATGTGATCAGAAGGAAAACAGAAAACATATGTGTCTGCGTTCGCTTCCATGACACACGCAGTGGTACGTTTGAGGTCAGCAGTGATCATGGTGGCAGGGAGATGAGGACGTGGACCACCAGTAGATCGACAATGTAACGAAGATCACAAACGCTGCCACTGCATCACTTTAGCAGTGCGTTATGAATTTTTTCATACCTTTAAATGTTGGTTCCTACCCCCAAAGACTATGCTACCTCAAGTGGAACTATATTTTAGCAGCCATTTCCGGGGCGACATAATTAACAGATGGACGGACAAGACTGTATCGGCGTTTCCTCAAGTGTTTATGTTTGGAAAGTTCTTTAAAATGTTTATTGGAGATTAAGAGTAACATGACAAAACTTACCTCTAGTGTTCATGTAATACAGCCAATAAGGTTAATATATTGCAGTGTTTGTTGTCTGTTTAGTGTAGTTTTTGTTCAAATCCGAAATGCTAATGGTGCTAATGTTCGCGGTGCTAATGCTGTTGATGCTACTATGGCTACAAGTGCATATAAAGGCATGAGTAAGACATTTCTGTTGTAAATACAATTGTAAAGGCTTCATTTCATGTATGAAATTAATTCATGTGGTATTAAAGGTACAGTAGGTTTAAGGGCTGATATTGTATATAGTTAGACAGCCAACTTATTCTGTAAACAACAGTTTTATACAAGTATTAGAATAGCACAAGATAAGGTTAAAGGGATATTTCACAGGTATGTTTAGGTGCAATTTGTATATTGTTTAAATGATAAAGTATTAAGTAATTTATGTTTAATTGTTTATGTATTTGTCGTGTCAACAGTTATCACGTTTTGGGTTTTTTGGAGTTTTGGAGCTTAATAAACCCTGAGCAGTAAAAGTCCCTTGACTTTTACTGCTCAGGGTTTGTGCTGTTGTCAATCATTTCACCGAGGGAGGTGCAAACGCTAAACCTGATTTGTTGTGTCTGCTTTTGATCATTTCTCAGACGAATGAGAGTAACAGCGATGTTAACCAGTCCTGAGGCACATTTTTCCAATTCCTTCACTTTGAAGACAAGATGACAAACTACAACAACAATAATAGTCTACTGTGTAAAATCGTAGTATGAAAAATAGGGCTGCAACTAATGATTATTTTAATAATCGATTAATCAGTTGATAATTTTTTTCGATTAATCAATGAATCGGTTAAAAAAAACAATTTCAAATTGTAGGACCATTGAACGAACCAAACATCAAATATGTTATAATTATTTAAAAGCACATGACTGAAACAATACAAAGATGTATACTATATAAATACATATACAATACAGTCCAGTTTCATCCTGAGTGGACCAGACTGGTCAAATATTCCTATAATAACCTTAAAATTTACATTTCACAGCTGCACAGATAAGTTACAACAGTAATCTGTTGGGGTGGCAGACCTTATGAATCCTCTGTGGTTGTTTACATCCTCCGCCTTGCACTAGTTGATTTGTTTTGTTTCCCTGCATCTGAGCGCGCTATGCATTGCACTCCAGTGGCTAGCGGCAAGCCACCGGAACAAGCCCCGGTGACATCTTCCCACTTCGAAGCGCGCTCCGGCGGCTAGCCAGTTAGCTCAAGTGCCGCACCACAACTCCCGTGTTGTTTCCGAGAGCGAACGCTGTGTCGGCTTTGGGGACATTACCCCGTATCGGAGCGCGCTCTGGCGGCTTGCCAGTTAGCTCGAATGCTGCGCCGCAACTTTGATGTTACCAATAGAACGAACGCCGGCCGAGTGACGCATAAATCGTGCGACACAACGAACCGATAATGAAATTCATTGGCAACACTTTTAATAATTGAATTTAATCAATTTTATCAATTCATTGTTGCAGCCCTAATAAAAAGGCTCTCAAGGTTTCCGACTGTCTGAGACGAGAATCGTTAGTAAAATCCGCAGTCGCAGCTGAAATCGGTCGGGCTTGGCGTTCGGTTGTCGGACAGTTGAGGGATCTGTCGTACGCCTGCGACCACGATCAGAGTGTCCGAAATTTGTGGAGTCGTAGCGTCAGCTGCTGCTGTGAACTGCAGCCTGCAGGAGACAAACCGTTTGTTGAAAAATGAAAGGGCCACAACAGTAGATGCTAACGTAAAATGCTAATAGATGCTAACAAGACTTGCTTCAACCTGCCGTTGTAACTCAACCCTACAGGTTGTTCTCTCTCTCTCTCTCTCTCTCTCTCTCTCTCGCTCTCTCTCTCTCTCGCTCTCGCTCTCTCTCTCTCTCTCTCTCTCGCTCTCTCTGTCTCTCTCTCTCTCTCTCTCTCTCTCTCTCTCTCTCTCTCTCTCGCTCTCGCTCTCTCTCTCTCTCTCTCTCGCTCTCTCTGTCTCTCTCTCTCTCTCGCTCTCTCTGTCTCTCTCTCTCTCTCTCGCTCTCTCTCTGAATCACCACTGGGTCCAGATCCTCGTCCTTCTCTGTTGTCAGGATTTCTTTCCAAGCACATCCGTTCATGTAATGCTTCATGTGAACGAGATAGTGCTGATGTGTTACCAGCCTTAGTGAAGTGGACTGAGAATAATAACTAACTCTTGTAAAATGGCCTGGTTTGTTCAGGGATGCTGACCAGGTGCTTCATTCACAACTGAAACCTTTGAGTGGCCGGAGAAACAGAAAGACTTCAGGCGCGGCAGCGACGCCTGTTTTAAAGCTACGAACAGCTAACCTGAATTTGAATTTCATTTTAATGTATTTACTCACCAAGCACAGTAGTTACACCATTCCACTCATGTGCAATCTATTGAAGGTGCCCTTGAGCAAGGCACTTAACCTCCACCTGCTTCTGCCAGATCTGCTTGGTGTCATCAGCACGGCGGTCTGATTGCATTCTGCAGCTCCTCTGTGTGAATAAACGCTTGAATTTGAAGCAGGCCGTCGCAGCAGCACAGCGGACGTGCTTGGCACATCCTCCCCTGCAAAATAAAGGTGAAAGACATTAAGTCTGAAGGTGAACTCCAATTCTAATTATTCGCTTGCAGCACAAATACTTTGGATGCTCTTGGAGTCACATGCTTTTGGTTATTTATCATGCTGCATGTAGAAATCTTAAGGTCTGTCCTCAAAGGTCCCCTTTGACTGCAGCTGAGGAAACAATAACAGTAAATAACACAAAAAAAACATTTAATGTCACAGAGAAAACAGATAGCTGCAAAGTAATGTAGAATATTGAAAACAACAAAGAGTAAAATAAGCATATCTGGTTTGTATTCAGGAGATATACCTTTGGTTGTAATGTACTGAAGATCATTACAAATACTAATTAGATGTTTAACTACTCACTTAAAATCTTATTTAAAAACACATTTGTGTTACTTTTGTGTTAATTAACTCAATTCACATTTGTGTTTTATCATTGTAGTGTTGTTATAAAACATTTGGATCAGTTTGATCTGTTGAATTTACATCAGTTCGACAAGGAATATGCTCTATAATCTTGATTTAGGATGTTAGAGGAGGAATATGCTCTATAATCTGATGTTGGAGGAGGAAGCTGTTCTATAATCTGATGTTAGAGGAGGAAGATGCTCTATGATCAGATGTTAGAGGAGGAAGATGCTCTATAATCTGATGTTAGAGGAGGAAGATGCTCTAGAATCTGATGTTGGAGGAGGAAGCTGTTCTATAATCTGATGTTAGAGGAGGAAGATGCTCTATAATCTGATGTTAGAGGAGGAAGATGCTCTAGAATCTGATGTTGGAGGAGGAAGCTGTTCTATAATCTGATGTTAGAGGAGGAAGATGCTCTATAATCTGATGTTGGAGGAGGGAGATGCTCTATAATCTGGATGTTACAGGGGGAAGATGCTCCATAATCTGGATGTTACAGGGGGAAGATGCTCCATAATCTGGATATTACAGGGGGAAGTTGCTCCATAATCTGGATGTTACAGGGGGAAGATGCTCCATAATCTGGATGTTACAGGGGGAAGATGCTCCATAATCTGGATATTACAGGGGGAAGTTGCTCCATAATCTGGATGTTACAGGGGGAAGATGCTCCATAATCTGGATGTTACAGCGGAAAGATGCTCCACAATCTGGATGTTGCAGCGGGAAATTGCTCCATAATCTGGATGTTACAGGGGGAAGATGCTCCATAATCTGGATGTTGCAGCGGGAAATTGCTCCATAATCTGGATGTTAGAGGAGGAAGAGGAGGAAGATGCTTCATAATCTGGATGTTAAAGGGGGAAGTTGCTCCATAATCTGGATGCTAGAGGAGGAAGACGTAGATGCAAAGAACAGGTGTTAACCTGATATCGTTGACACATAAAGGTGGAAGCTGATCTGGTAACAGGACACACTGAGGAGAAAATACTTGAATTTAATCCAAACAGCCTGTCGGGCAACATGTAATGAGATTCAGTGTTTGACGAGAAGGTCTAAATCCATGCAGGCATTTCCTCAGCTGGCTCACCAACATGTTTGTTTGCTCACTTTATAATAACATTTTCCTGTGGTTCATCCCTTCTTTGGTCTTGTGAAGTTGATTTTCCGCTATTTCACGGCGCTCTGACTTTGTGGAAGGTCGTCAAACACATGACTTCATCTCTTTCTCTCTTTGCTCTGACTTGTTTCGTTCCTTCTTTCAGCCAAACACCCAACAAAATCCAGTTTTAGGTTGTAGAGTTTCCTAAAGACGGCATAACATTTGGCCAAATGACTCATAATGACGTTGACTGCCATGATGACGCTGTCGCTTTTGGTTTACCGTCAGAATGAAGTCGTTATTGTTGCATCAGAGACTGAGCTGCTGCTTTGTGGGTAAAAATAAGAGTTGAGGCTATTTTCTCTGCATTCCTGAACACTGCCTTGCACTCTGATTGTTTGAAGCGAAGCGTCTTGCAGACAGCAGCACCTCTCTGATTGTTTTCCTGGAGTTTTGCATCTATAAATGATCAGGGGTGACACCGGCTTTGGGAGGGAAGGCTCCCGGCAGATGAGGCTTACAGTATGGATTCATCCCACACCAATAAAAGCATGATAGCCTGTGTTCGGGGGCCCCCACTATTCATTATTATTCATGAATCCTTCTTCCTCGCCTGCACCGCTCGTGCTCTCCTGTACTATGTATAGAGCAAGCCTTATGGAACATGGATTAATACAGCGGCTCAGAAACGAACGTGGTCTGGGTGTTAATACAAGAGAGGCCTAAACTTTTGGGTTCCGGTTTCATAAAAGACTCACATCACAACACCGATGTGAATTTGGACGAGCGAGGTGAGTCACTTTACTGGACGATTCTCACGCAGGACTAGAAAATTGGCTAAAGACTGAGAATGAATGACGTCCCGCGGCTGGCAGGCGGCGTTCGTTAAATTCCAAAGGAGCATTATCTCCCCTGTCAGTTCCCAACAAAGTCCAGTGGCGCTGTGGAAATGGCACACTTAACGCTGTGGAGAGTGACGGATTATCACTAATGTACAGGCGAGGGGGTCGAGCTTCGGGAGGCGTGTCGTGACGAGGGGGGGGGGGGGGGGCGACGGCTCAGCGCTGAAGACTTCGCTATAATCTTAAGTGCTAAACTCTCCAGATAGAAAACAAATGCAAAAACACAGTGAACCATTACCATCTTCATCATCATCATCGTCGCCATGCTTTTTCTCCTTCACGACAAAGCCTTTCCCCATTTTATCCTTTGAATGAACAAAGGCAAAGCCGATCCATCAAACCTATGAGTTAAATGTTAAAGTGTTTTGTCTTGGAAAAGCACATTTTACCTCCATCAGGTGATTTTAATCTAAAAATCTAATAAAGTATGAAAAGTTGTCACATCTGGGAGTTTAGCAGCCTTTGTCATGAGTCACTTCACTTTGTATGACGAGTAGAGAAGAAAACATGTCAACAAGATTTCACAATCCAGTGAGAATTAAGCTGTATATATGGATAAAAATAGTGAGATACATTGGATCGGAATCATGAAGCAATTTCACACTTTACCCAACAAATTACATCATAAATGTGATGTGATATTTGTCACAAGAATCTATTCATTGCTTGCTGCCCTCTGTCTGCCTTTTTTCTCCTTTTCCCCTTTACACTGTCTCCTCGGCTTGCTCGTGTGGAATAGTTGTGGTTTTCTCTGGAAACGTGTCCTGGATGAGTGACATTTGTAGCAAAATAGAGAACATTTAATTTAACTGAATAAATATATGACTGATCATGGAGTCATTTGAAGGTCCTCACTTCCAGTTACTGGAGTTTTGTTCCATTTAGCAAACAATTTCAACCTCAACTTATTTCACTGACATTTTGATGTATTTTTTCAAGCTAAGATTTTATTTAATATGAATGGCGCCACACACACGCACACACACACACACACACACACACACACACACACAAATGGAGGTCACAATCATGCTGAGTTGGTTCTATCATCCACAGAGAGATTTCAGTTTCTGTACTGCTTTGTGGACACTCGTCACATCATGACCTGTTTACAGAGTTTAACTTCCTCATAGCAGATACAAAAGCATGGAGGGACTCATAAAGGGAAATATGCTTGAGAAAGATTTCTCATGATTTAAAGTTGTATACAGCTGTGAGTGTACTTCCATGTCCAGTTGGGATGAACTTCTCATCAGTTGATGCTTTACCCATCGTCACCTGGGACAACTACAAGCTCAGAGAACACCCTAATCTGCTTGGAAATCAGATTTATTTCAATATAAGATTTCTAAATAAGAACAATGTGTTTGATGGAGACACAAGTCCTAATCATCATCAACAGGAAATGATAAAGACTTTCAAACACGGTGGCTGTGAGTGTGGAGCTAGCTACAAGCACAGTGTGTGCGGGGCGTGCCAAGTCCAATTTGGTAGTTATTTTGGCACCACTGTGGCCCACTTGGCTACAAGGCTGGATCAGAGAGAATACATGATAATGTATTAGAGGTGGGAATGGTCGAGGTTGCGACAATCATGTCCAATTACAGTCTCTCCCCTGATTCAGCAGGAAGTTTGTTTCCAGTGCCAGATTAAAGCTGCAAGCATTTGTTTACAGTCTGAATTATGACAGGTGCCCACACACGTCTCAATAAAACCTTGTGTCTGTTTTCCTTCTGCTCAGAGCAATGCTGCTGAGAACGCACTTTATCCTTCTGCACGGTCAGGGAATTCAGACGGCGACCACTTTAATCAATGTCACACAGTCGAACGTCTTGTCATGCAGATGCCTCGTGGCACTTCCACCACGGCACGAGCAAATTCACCACTTCACAACTGAGAGCCTGAATGTTTGAGGGAATGAAAGCCGGGGAGGATTGTGTTTGTTGACCACGTCGCCCGGCCGGTCGGGAAACTTCATCACTGTGGTTTGTCCCCCAACAAATCTTCACACAGCAATGACTGAGCTCGCTGTCACCCTGAGATTAGAGGGTTGGTTTTTAATCATGATCATTTACTTTTACAAGTATCCCAACATCGGTTTCCATTCCTGGACCATTGGAGGTAAATGCTGTGTATTTTTTTCTGCTTTAGCTTGCTCTGGTGAAGCTCCGTCACTTTCATGCTCCGATGTAGATTATTAGTGAGGGTTAACTTAACTAAACTAAACTTAACTTAACTTAACAAAACTGTGACAAACGATCCCATTTCCACTCATTTCCAAAAATAAGAATATTTTTTGTAATTATTACACCAACACAATACAGTTTTTATACTGTATTGTGTGTAGTATGCTGTATTGTCTTTTCGACTTTTTCATATTTTGTGTGTTTGTGCTTTGGCTGCTCGCTTCCAGGGTGATCACAGCTTGTTTTGTGGTAATTTTCCCTGCCTGATGCAACAGAAGTACTCAGAAAGTATTCCTCACAATAGTGGCAGTGGAATTTAAAGAGGAGAACGTTGTTTGGGGCAGTGATTCCGAAAGTTTCTAGATTGTGTATCACATACAGTATGCTGATTCCTAACGTGCCAACCTGAAAGGACAGCAGGAGGATGAGCTGATTGGACAGTCCAGGAAGGAGAGATGGAGACGTTTATTCGTCAAAAGATCATTTATTGATCACTGTCGCTGTACAAAGCAGCAGATTTAGAACAGACACAGAAACGGATCCTCAGAATTTAAGTGTGTAACTTCTAGCACACACTTTCATTGTTCATCAGGCTTTTCTGTTTTTCAGTCACGCCGTGCATGTAAAAGGTATTTTGGTATAACTTTATATCTAGGTCATATAGATTATAAAAAGTTCTGAAACATAAAAAAAATCTCACAATTGAGAATATCCCAAACATTTAAATTGTCATTATTTTCATGGTATTAGATATTTTTAAATATCCAATGACTGGATTTCCCATCAGTCTACTGCATCGTCGTCTCAGTGACTGACAGGGAGCATTGCCCCACTCTCATTTGCTCCTGGTGTAATGCATCGAAAAAGGAAAAACGTTTCCAAACTCATTGCTTGTCTTTAGCTTACAACTGAAAAATGGCTCTGAAGGCACCGTTGGCATTGTACTGGAGTTTGTAAGAAGTGAACACTTATGGATACACATATTTAAACTGTCACACTCTTTTCTAAACAAGCGTTATGCATCTAACTCCAGTTTTGTAAATGACTGCAACAGATGGTCGGTAAGACCTGAATTATGGCATCTGCTCCTCGCGTTAGCAGCATGTGGAAACAGCTTCTCTCACTTTATCTAGTGGAAAGAATTGCTGCAATTCTCCTGATCAAGAAGAAAACTGAACTATAATCAGCTCAGAGAGGAAGAAAAAGCTTGGTGAGAATTATAATGCAAAAACTAAGAGGGTAAAGTGTAAATGCACCAAGATTAGTGTCTATTCAGCAAAACTTCATTGGACAATTCCAGACACGTTGGAGACGATGACACAGGTAGAGCAGTGACGTACGGTCAGGGGAGGCAGTGCCCCACCTGCCATCATGATGAAAAAGAAAATAAAGTAGCCAAAATAAAATAAAATAAATATTAAGATTTTCCACTGATTTGAATCTGATGAATTTTCAGTTTGACTACACATTTTTGATATTTTAGGAAGTAAAGATTGCTGAGTTTGAGTGTTAGGCAATGGAATCCAGGCAGGAATCCTGGTGGGGCAGTGGAGGGCTGTGCCTCATGTCTGACTGGGATCCAATACAAACTGGGTCACATGACGCTGCCCCTTTCTGTTTTTCAGCATATCAAATATGACCTTTACACTAGTATTTGTTATACAGCAGGACTCTCTACAGTCTGTGTAATGTCTTAATGTGTCTGTTAGAGAAATTTCCGGCTGATCGTGCTGCTGAAGTGCAGAGAAAATACAGCAAGTGAGGCAGGCAGATATCCTGCCTCACCTCAAGGGGGCGTTCATGAACTGAATTTTGGCCATAATCTTGAATGAGCTGACTTTGCTGAAACCCAAACAACGACATCGTTCTACAAATACTAGAAGTAACAAGTTGTCTTAAAGTCCTTCGGTCTTCCCTCTTTAGCGTTACAGAGAAGCCAAACACAGATGAGCTCTCTCACTCTCATTGTTGCCCGTTGCTGTGCCTGCCTGGAACTATGTATCCCCGGGGGAGAGGCTCTCCACGGCTCCTGGGCTCACTGGCGCTACCGCTGATGCATTCTATGAATAAACACATGGATATTTATTGATCTTGGGATTGACTGTTTGCAATATTTCAGGCAAAAAAAATGTCAAATCCAGTTAAACATGACTTATTTTGGAAAGAGGAAATTATAAGTCCTCACAACAGTTTCTAGCTTTTTCTCGGCAGTGAATATATGTGTACCTTTCCCCATGCATAAAAACAGCAACAAGCCCAGCTCTTTGGAGAGGTCACATAGGTTAAGCTTGGGTCAAAATGGAAGTAACCTATTTTTGGAGTGTTTTCTATGAATGCTTTATTTATGTACGGAGGATTGCGGTGTGCCATGAATGCGAAGCAGCCGCAGCCCGACAAATGTGTCTTATAGGAGGCTTGGGGGGCTAGTGATAGCCGAACCCAAGGTCAACGGTGACGTGCTCGTCGCAAAAGCATTGTTCACACAGCGCGCTGATGAAACAGAGGGAGAAAAAGGCAAAATGAAGGAGGCGAAGTGTGGACCTGGATGACCCGACCAGAGCCGCCAGAGATTCCTTGCAGGTTTCCTCGTGCTCTGACGTCCCGACACAAGAGGGCAAACTCTTTTATGGTGCACCGGAGAGAACGTTCTGGTCAATATGGCTGAGCGTCTGCCCCCTTTAGAAGATTCAGTGTTGTGTTGAGGAACAATTTTAATAAGATTTTTAATTAAATTTCGCCTCGTTGAAAATCTCTGAGGGAAATAGATAAGTGTCGGCAGAACGATAAAGAAACAGACTGCGTTCTCTATTGCCGTTGCAGTCTTTCAAGTGAGCACATGGGCTGAATTAGTGGCTGCGTTGATATTTTGTGGATCAATATCAGCCGGTCCCCTATGCGGTCCACAGGCTGAGGAAACTGTAGCTGAAGGCTGTATTTTATTCAAGGGCTCTCATGCCTCCGCTTAACTGATGATTACCATCTTAACTAGTTCTCATAGGACACGGTGCAATCAGAGGGGAAGGACACGGCTTTCACAGAGAATATGGATTTGGATACATAACGGGAAGAAGCTGTCGCTGTGCATCGACATGAGACACAAAGCAACTAGTAAAATGACTGCAGAAGAAATTGGACACACATCCTTTTGCTCCTCACACTCATTATTCAGTGTCTTCACAATGACGTGGCAATCACCTTAACCCGAGTCTTGACAAGTCTCCCTTGTGCAAATCATGTCCCGCTTATTGATCCCATCGCCGCCATAAACACAAACATATTGACTTCCTCACCTCAACTGTCAGGAGTCACTGTGCGCCTCAGTGTAATCACACGTCTGTCGATTTTAAGTACATGTCTTCATTTTCACGAGAAAATGCACCCAATCGCAATGTAAACAAGATTACGAGCTGTAAATTGAAAACACAACTTTCACTATTCTCTGCTTGCCTTTGCGAGGCCAATAATCAGGAAGATTTACAAATATCAGCAGTTTGTTATATGCGCCCATGAATCGAGCAGACGTGTATGTGATCTGCAGTTTCTGTGAGTTATTAGGGGCCCAATCATCCGTGTCGACGAGCCACCAGAGCAACGGCCGGCCGCCTCATCAGGAGCCAGGGTGATTGAAGGCTCCAAGAACAGCAGAATAGATGCTGGGCGGCTGCTGTGATGGAGGTTATTCATTTACAGACCCTAAGACATGCCCATGAATATCGTAAGTCAATCATTTTTGAAAGTACAAAAGTTGAGGCATGCAGAATTCTAACGACTTCCTGAAATTCACGGACAACCTAAGAATAAGACGTTTGACAGGGATTGAATGGGTAGAGAATACATCCTCGTCAGAGAAACGTCAGTTCAGCTGGACCGTCCAGCACGATGGTGTCACGGTGTGGGAAAGACTCCACGTCTCTCCACAGCAGCAGCTGCATCTGCAACGACAGCCATCGAATTTGAAAGGAACATGGACTGTGAGCCAAATGTTCCAGAGAAAGTTGCATTGAGACCAGTAGATGTGTTAGTTTCCGTAAGAAAATAGTGGCATATCAGATGTTAGCTTTTTATGTGTGATATGAATCGTATCACGCATTCATCTTACATATTCATATTCACTCTCAGTGCTTACTGATCTTTTAGTATAAAAATGAAAGGTTTTGTATACATGTGTCAGTATCACTGCTATGTATGCATATGTTCACATTACAACTGGTTTCCCTGGTGAACGGACTGACGACTTCATTGAGTTTCCACACCAGCTCATGATAATGATAAATTCTTTCTTTTGGATATTTGAGGAACTCATTTAAAATCATCTGTGGATGGAGCTTTGTTGGTATTTTGATAGAAAATGTCACGTTAAGCATTGTCTGGTGTTAAAATAATCTGCAACCACTTCAGTGATTTAATCAGCAAGAGCAAACCAAGTACTCAAATAATGATTAATAATGTTCAAAATGTAAATAATGTGTTTTAATCATTTGCTGCTCAGTTGGGAGCAAATAATTAGTCTGTAATCAGAAATGAAGTGGACCCAGTGTCATCATCTGTAAAACAATCTGAATTCATAAATTGAGGCAATTGATTTATAAGCGGCACTTTTCCATGAATCTTTTTCTGTGATTTCTTGATTTATCTGTGACCTTTAAAGGATGTTAGAGGCCATTCTGAGAGTAAACCGATAATATCATTGGTTGTTTGGCATTAGTCATGTCAGTATTTTCAGATATATGCCTCCTTAGGAGGCAGAGTCTTCAAAGGTGCCTAAATTACAAAGGAAATTATTGTCTTTTTTTAAAATAAAAACTAACTGCTGTTTGTCATTCATTCATTTGGAATCAGACTCTTTAAGTTTATAAACGTTACATAAATCACTGAGACCTGAGCTGATACTTTACTGATGCAGCACTGGAGGATGACCCTCAAAGCACAAAGACCAGAGAAATTCTGCACAGACATTTCATTTGTTTGTCACTGTTATGCAACAAACCTGAAAGAAAACACAGCAGGCAAATGACAAACATGGGTTTTTTTTGTCCATTTCCCCCCCTTGTCCTGTTCCGCAGCGAAGGCGTACAATATTATTAAGTAGTGGAAAAACGTTATTGGACACCCTTCAAATTTTACACAATCTGAAATATAATGAAATACTTGTGCAAACGTCTTGTGTTTCAAAATGTGTGGCTGCATTAGACAAACAGAAACACTTTTTTTTAAACCTAAATCTGGAGTCAACAATTAACAGAGGGAAAAAAATTATTAAACCATCACATCATCAAATTAAGGTTTAGTTGTTATTCCATCATAGTTTTAGGCAGAAATTCACAAACACATATAGACAGACAACCACACCCTCTCACATTCTACACATTCACACAACCAAGGGACAATTTAGTGCCACTAATTGACCTCACATCATATTTTTGGACTGTGAGAGGAAACCAGAGAACCCACACACATATCGGCAGAACATGCAAACTTCAGACTCAGACTCAAACCCACAACCTCCTCGCTGTGAGGAGGTTGTGGGTTCACTGCATGTAGCTTCACATTGCCTCTATCTGCAGCTGCAGATTCTGAACTCTGCAATAGTTTCTATTTTCCTCTTATTAGTTTTTAATAGAATATTAGCTCTTATTTGTGTTCTGCAGGCCTCCTATAGCTCCGTCCCAACACCTTAGAATGTCACAGTCACACTGGATCAAACTGGTGAGGGAACAAGCCTGATTGTCAATTCTTGTATCAAAATCAACATTTTCACACTAAATAATGTATTCTTCAACGAAAAACATGAATGACGTAGCCTGCCACCATACCTTCCATTAGCACGCAGTAGAACTCTAGTCCAGAGTCTTTCACACTGTTGAAGAGTAATCTTGTCCCATTATTCTTGAATTACTTTAATTCTTTTAATTGTGCTTTGAAACACACCTTTTGATAATCCAGCCCAGTTTTTCAATGCTTGTTTGCTTGGGAGTTCATACTCCGAGAAGAAGCTGTCGAACTTGCAGGCCACGCCCCCTCACATCAGGCCACGCCCCCATGCAGCATAAGCGGCATTTTAACTTTTCAATGCACCTTGTTTCTTGCCTTAAATGTTTTCAGAAACACATTTCGCTGAGTAGTTTCAGCAATGGAAGGGAAAGTTTGTGTCCGATCCGCCATGTTGGTCTGGTTTTAACAGTTTGAACCACAGCAGCTGACAACTCTGGGTGATGCGTTCAGGGGCATCACGTGAACCACAGTCCATGCTACTGCTTTGGGGCTCACACAGTAGCAAGGCTAAATACTAAAGATGATTAAAATATGGCTGATACAGTCACTAGCGAGCTGGAAAGTGTGTGAGCAGCACACTGCACTGCGTAGATAGAAAAATGCACGTCCTGTCACGGACTTGTGGTAGAATGCGTAAGTAAACAAGAAAAATCTGACCAATCATACAAGAGTTTGCGAGAAACTTCGGTCCGGAAGAATTTCTTCGTCCAGAGGTAGCTTACCAAAGAAAATGGTGTTATTTCGTTCAGCAAGACCCGAGAGTGCCGAACCTTCTCCTTGTTATCATGAAGTATGAATTGGCCATAACACTGCCGTCACCCGAAACAACGATTGCTGCAACTATGCATAAAAGCTGTGATGCAACAGGTATTGATGCATCAGATTGACAGTGTTCCTCAGACCAAACTGAATTATTACAAACATGGCATCAGACTTGGCCCTTGCAACGTCAGCATAAGTTATTTGGAGAAAAAAAACGTTCAGCTCTTCGGGCCTGATTGTTGGCTGTTGATCAACTAAGAGTGATGTCACATGCAAATGGATGGTCAAAGCATCACAATGTTCAACATGTTCAACAAAGGGCGTACGTTTATTTTATCTTTGAGGAGAATCTGCTCCCATAAAATGCAACAGGCATCCATATAGCATCTTACATACAGATGAATTAACAATATACCACTGTGTACAGCCTTTCAACACGACCACATGATCTCGTTGGTCCAAAAATATTCAAAGTTTGTTGCCCCAAATCCAGCTTTTCCTTGATTTTCCTCCATTTGAATATTGGATCATAGGAGCTGCATTCAAAATCTGCTATGTATGTGTGAGCTGGACGGGTTCCTCCCACACAGAAGAGGAAGTACTTCCTCTTGTGGTGCCATGTGCCAGAGCAGAGCTGCCTAATTGTAGGAGGAGTCAAAGGGGAGGAGTCTACCTTGATTGGGATTGGCTAAAACCCCAGTGACACTATATAGGGTTTGATTTCTGATTGGCTGGTTGGAGCAACACACTTTTTAAAAACTGAAACACACCAGGGAGAGAGAGGACACACTTTCTTCACACTTTAGTATGGCTCTAAAAACTTTCGGAAGGGCATTTTGCAGGAATATGAGCCCTTTAAGTAATGCATGTTCTGCAAAACTATGGGCTTTTGAAGGTAATTTATTGTGTATTGTTTAAAGGACCTTTGATTTAAGGATAATATCACTTGTGTGAATTGTGAAATCTTGAAACACCCGAGGCTTGATTTGAGAGTATAGACATATTAAAGGGTTCAGCAAGTCGTTACATTCCTAATGCATAACTTTCAGACCTCAGAAGTTAAAGGCATAATAGCGCAGAGCAATCCTTGAACATTTTAAACATGAATAGTTCAAAAGTAATGACTTATGAAGGTTTGGCATTTTTGAGCAGAACTCATTTTCTGCAGGTCATGTCCCCTCTTTTACAGCCTCCATATCTCAGAGAGTACATAAGTAATAAACTTGAACATTTGCACACTGGCTGGTGGGGACTGTGACATTATTTATACCAAAGGTGAAGTAAAAATCCCAGATGGTCAGTGAGCGGTGAGATGCGCAGGAAATATATTCAACTATTGAGGTTTTTGAAAGAGATCCACAACATCGTCACTCAAAGAGCAAAATGAACTGGCAGAGCAAAGCCATCAATCCGAGAGCAAAATGGCTGAAAGTCTCTCATATCAGTGTGCATTTGAAAAGCTGGAAAGCTGCAGTCTTGTTTGCAGTCATACTTCAGCATTACCATTTAACTAAACTCCTGTTTATTGGAGGAGCACCTGAACTAAATGTTATTAATATTGGCCTGAAGAACAGTTGTGACGCATTCACGGCTTTTAATAAACGTCAGCTTGTCTTTGAAAGAGCGATCAACTTCATTAGTCCACAGGACAGTTTCTTCATCCATTGAGCATTTTCCTTCAAATTATTGATTTAACATCAGCTGAACCAGTGCAAAGACTGAAACTGAAGCTCAAAAGGAAACGAATGAAATGAAATGAAATGAAAGTAAAGCTCGCATTAGGGCGACGACTCAAAACACATTCAGTATACAAGCCTGCTTGTCGACCCCGGGCTTCAGGGCCATAGCTCCACACAAAAAGCCACAATTAAAGTTTTTTGTATGAATTTCTTGGACATTGCATGGGCATCTTGTCTGGAAGTCATATGAACGTTAATAATAAAAAAAAAAAAACGGACTCCACCAGGAATCAAATCCAGATTACCATGCACAAAATAACCTCTGAAACACTTTAACACGCATCAACAAATCAATAATTGATACCAAACATGCATGGCCATTAGAATTAGTAAAAAAGAAAACAAAAGTCCAGACTGGCAGAGCCAGTCTTCAGCACCATCATATACAACCCAGTGCTGAATATTAATCATATAGTTTATAGACTTTACCTTCAGACAGAAGCACCACAGACCTGGATCAGCTTCTGTTGCTGCTCCTGAGAGTCCCCCACATTATTTTTATTATGAAATCAGAATTTTATGAGGTTTCCCTGTTTGAAATTGAGCGGCTGTCTGATTTAAAGAGACATTTAAGACGAGCGCCCCCACACTTCAATGGTGAGAACAAGAACTGCATGCAGGCCGGCAACTTTATTAAAGCGAAAGAGTGAAGATTCACACTCATGTACACATAAATGTAAGTAAAAAATAGCTCAATTTTACACATGATCAGGACAAAACTGAAAACAAATAATAAAAAAAAAAATGGAAATGCATAGGAAAAATTTTAGAGAGCCCCCTAAAATGTGTCTCAAATGATCTACTTTGTTATTCAGCAAATCTCCAACCATCATTTGATTACAATGAAAATATACATTTGCTGGACATTTAACTGAAACTGAGACTGAATTCACAATATTATTATTTTCAGATTTATGTGGAAAATGTTTCAGACAAAACTTTGAAGCAAACGTTAAAACTGGTGAAGTGCTCGTGTAAATTCCTTCTTACTCCTGCATGCATAAACACCCTGCGTCTCCAACACTGGTCCAGGAGGGACACCTGACTCCCGACAGGAGCCCCAGGCCCCTTGCTGGAATTTCTTTGTGAGTTTAGTGACGCTTCGATGTGTTTGTGTTGAAACAGGGAGACATTTCAAACATCCAGGACCAGAGCTGGAAACCACTGCTCGACACTGCTGAACAGTGGATTGCTTCAAGATCTGCTCTGTTTTGAGGTTTTCTGTGTTTGGTGTGAACCAGAAAGACAATAAACTCATTGAAGGAATTAAATTCAAAACTGAAGCTCTCTCAAAAACAACCTGCATTGTCAAATTCACTCTCATCATGTACAAAAGGGCATTTCTACTGATCTGTTCAAAAGTACACGGCTTATGCCTTAGTACTTATTATTGATCAGAGAGGGAACTTTTTAGATCTCACACTATCCAGTCAAAAAGAGCTGCTGTTTCCAGATCTGGTGTAGAAATTGCTTGGTTATGAATAGAAATCAATTTTTGAAATGTTGAAATCAACTGTGCACCCTCCTCCCATACTTGGTGCTGCTTGTGCTTCTCTCATAGCTCCTGCCTTCACCTGTTCTGGTCTCTGGATGCAGGTGAGGGTGACGCCCCCGTCGCTCCAACGCTGGAGTCTGAGCTGCTGAGTGCTCCACTGGAACCTGGGACTTTTCAGCAACGCACCGACACAACTGGCCTTCCCCTGGTTTCACGAGCACAGTGGAGCACAGTGGCGTGCATTAGAGTGCAGTGGAGTGCAGTAGAGTGCAGTGGAGTGCAGTAGAGTGCAGTGGAGTGCAGTGGAGTGCAGTGGAGTGCCGACTATGGATGTCGTCAGTGACACAGGGAGGCTGCTGGATCACCTGCTGCCACATGATGTCCTCTTCACAATTACCATGTGTTGATTCTAGAATGTAATGGATGTCAAACCTGGGTTGTATTGAAGTTGGCTGCATGATGATTTGCAAATAATAGTCCGCGACAGAATTTCACTCATGCTTAGATTTTAATTAAATAACATTGTGGTGTTAATTACATCCTGTCCCCTGATTGAATCTGATGACTGCATGTCTCTCCGTGTGTGGATTTCCTCAGACTGCAAACTCCCACAGCCCATCATCACAATGCTTTCCCTTCCTCAAGGCCACTTTGTGTCACTGGAGCTGTAATTTCTTTTGAAATGCAATTGGTAAGATGGAAAACAGTCTGCGGTTCGACCCTGGATGGTGTTATAGATACAGAGATCCACCGCAGTTTGGACTGTCAGTTGATTTCAGTTTATAGCGAGCCAAAGAGTCTGACGGGAGCGAAGTGACACCGCTGAGCTGGAAAGGCCTGTCAGGGGAAATGCAGCATGGGAAGGTGAGCGGACCAATCATACCTCAGCATGCAGATGTCTGGCCATCGCCTGAAACCTTTGGATGCTAACGCTGACCAAAGCTGATTGGATTTGATTGGAAATTAGCCCAAATTCCTTTTCATCCCTCATTATTTCCCCAGATCCTTCCCATCTCGTTTCCAGGTTTAGAGAGACAGAGGGCCCTCAACTTGAGTTGCGCTGGAGTGCCGTGTCTTTTGAGGATGATTAATGAAGACTCCTGCCCACAAAAAGCAGAAGTGTTCTTCCTCATCAGACAAGCGACGCTGATTAGGCTGCTGAAGTGTTTCACTGATTACTGGCTCACCTCTTATTCCTGCTCTCTTTTTTTCTTCCTGGGGGTTTTGTGTCTGTGCAGACGTGTTGTGGTGTCAGAGCTGATGAGATGAACCTCCATGCTTCAATGGGGGGGGGGGGGGGGGGGGGGTAGCTTCTTCTTTCAGGCCCACCTGTCCACCTGTGTTGCAGTGAAGGTTATGGTGAGCCAGGATTACCAACTAATACTAATATTCCTCCACCCAACAACAGCTTCTGCTTGTTGGATTCCACAACTCTGACGGTCTCATCACCAATAGACCAAACTCACCCGAGATCTCAGGAGTGTGTGAGAGTCGCAAGGCTGGCCAGGAGTGCTTGGACGTGGCGTCCAGAATGAAAACAAAGGCGAGGAATGTCGACACTTTGCTGAGCATTCTCCTCAATAAGGCTCAGTAATAAAATGGATGCGGTGGGACTCACAGCAAGAGACTTTTGTCTGTCGTTGCGCCTGCATAATGACAACACATTATAATCCTAATGTTCTCCATACTATTCCCATGTACACAGACGCCACTGGCTTTCATGTTTAACGTTTAGTCTGTGTATTAATGGATATTGTACTCACCCACCTATTCCAGTAACGGTATTTATTAGGGTGTGTAGTGTCTCAGTAGGTGGAGTCTAACAAAGTCTAAGGCAGCTACAGAGCAATAATGATCATTAACTGTATCTTTAGAAATCATGTGTGGTTTTGTTGAACGCAGTCTCGCATTCCTGTATTTTCCCATTAAAAGGGTCCGACCAGAGTGAGTACTGTTTCACCGACTGTTGTTTCAGCTCAGCCTTATAAAGTCGTGTATTGTTCACCTTGTATTCTTCCTCTGCCTGCAATGTTTCTCTGGCGAGCTTTGGAAATCTTGTATGTGCTTTTGTTGTTGTTTTAGGTTAATTACACTGCTAGTTGTGTGGCAAATTTACACTTTCTCTTTATTGGGCCAAAAGTCTATAGAGATTAGCTGGATTCACCCGACCTCATGAATAAAGATGTTCTTTTCGGCCGAAGAATAAGGTTTCACCTCTACAATACTGACAATCAGTATTGGTGCTGAAGGTTAGACTAAAGGGCTCAATAACACTTGGCATCAATAGAATAGAATAGAACAAAATAGAATAGAATAGCATAGAATACATTTTTATTGCCATTCAGTTTTGGGTTTTTTATTTTTATTGAGAAGAAAAAGGAGCAGCATACTGAACGCTATCGGAAAGCCAACGTTCATTTGAGGCTGCTGATGTCATTAAGTGTAGAACTTTCACATTACTAACAGAACTACTTTGTTATTTTGGGAACAATGAGATGTTTCTGCAGGAGTTAACAGGAGTTTAGGAAATAAAAAAAAAAAAAAAAAAAGGTTCGCTAATAGTAAAGCTAAACAGCTAACACACATTTCCATAATCTGTAACAGCCTCAATAAAACTCCAATAGTTGTAATATTATTATTTTTCTATATAAGTAATCAATTATCAGCTCTTTTTTGCTAAATGTAAGTATTTAAAGTAGCATGCTGATTTATTAATTGTACTATTCACTGGTATTCTTTCTTTCTTTATTAGTTTATGTGCAGAGGACAAGGCACATTAATGGACACTCCATGGCCTACTTCCCATCCGTAGGGGCGGGGCCAAACCATGGATGGATTTGTAGACGAGACAAGCATGTTTAAACATTCTGAAGTTTTCAAAACTCAAAAGATGACATTTCTCTAAAATGGTGGGAGGGGTAGGGTTTTTTTGGGGGGCAAAAACCTTGATGGCTTTTTTATACAGCTGTTCCACAGGTTTAAGGGCAGGAATGCCAGCAAATGACTAAACATCAAAATTGTACTCTGTGTGTTTTACATATATACTTATGTATATATTTTATATTTTAATTTTTTACTTTTATATTCTATTCTATTGTATTTTATAACATTCCTAGGTACCAGAATGCTGCAACAAAACAATTTCCCTTCGGGGATGAATAAAGTTATCTATCTATCTATCTATTATATACTTAGATATTGGAAAGGCAGTCAAAAAACGACTGGCCCATGAACACGCCGAAGCACGCCACAGTGCTCATAGCTGCATGTGGATTGTTGTTTGACCACAGCTCTCAGAAAGGTCACCCCAAAGTCCAACCGGAGAGCGCGAGGAGCCAAGCAGCTGCATGCACATGCATAAACTGCCCATGGAGCTCCTCTGAGGGCTCTCCAAAGTGTTTATACCGTACACATAATTCATATTTGTTTACCCACTTATGTGGTCCTTGTGGGAAATGATGATCACTCAAAACAATATTAGCACGTCAAATATTGTACCAAATTTTGCAGGGCCGCCACTGAGGGACACAGTTTGTCGAGCAAAACAAAGAGAGCCTATTGATTGTTCTCATGTTTGACCAAACAGCTGCTCTACACTGGTGTCAATCAGTTTATTATAGTCAACACAGCTCCGCACCATACCTGCCAGCTCAATAGTGAAGCTTCTCTTGAGGGCTTCACATGTGGCTTCATTTGAATAGATTAGGAATATTTAATGTATTTCAAACATGTTTTGCAATTCAAATCAATTCTTTGAGTAATTTGGAGGAGACATGCTTAAAATAGTGACGTACACTGAGGTTACGTTGCATAATTTATCATCAGGGTGCACAAAACACAGCACAACATCATCATCATCATCATCGTCATCATCATCATCATCACCATCATCATCATCACCATCATCATCACCATCCTATTGCACAGGAGAATCTAATATGAGTGATGTTCAACATCTAAATCAAGCACCCAGAAGACGTAGGAAACATTTGAACCGATGGTTCCGACCCGGTGAAGAGCAATCAGAGGTGATCTGTCATCATAAAGAGGGAAAAACCAATGATAATAAAACTGCGATGTGCAGTACGATGTCTTACTTCACCATATCGAAGACGGATGATTATTTTCTATAAAAAAAACACTAGTAACTCCCATCATGGCTGAGACCACAGCGGAACGTGACTGTGTGATGGATCAGTCCCAGCGAACAACAGCTGCACCACAATTCAATTCAATTCAATTCAACTTTAGTTACACAGCACCGGATATGTCAGTTGAATGGATTACACTAATAGAGTGCGTTTCAATTGCTTGAATGGTCCCAAAGCGCTTTCCATCGTGAATCATGTTCACCCATTCACCAGTGATCGTGAAATACGTCGGACAGTCGGTCATGACTGATAAAAAGGCCCTCGGTTCGGTGAATATCCTCTTAAAACTGGTCTCATGTCCACATTTTTCATTTATCACTGGAAAAGCCAAGAATCACCTCCCAGTGTTTTATATTGTACCGTCCGCCCGGACGTTGTACGAACGACAAGGTGGCTCGTTCACCAGCGTTATTACCTGGTCGCTGTCGGCCGTGACCGACTGCTCGCTCTCGCTCTCCCTCGGCGGCTCGCCGCAACGCTCGCCCCGCCCTCCGGCTCCTCATCACGCTCTACGGGACTGAACAGTCAGAATTCAGAACATCAACAACACTTAACAGTATGAACAACACACACATGAACTGTTGCACTGTCGATGGGAGTCGCCATTTTGAATGGTGACGCCGCGTCACATGACTTGGTGTCGTTTGTGAATTATAGTCAGATAAGTTGTTTACTGTTGAAGTATTTAGCGTTTATTGTTGTGAAGTTTGTTTTTTTTCCACATGTTCACATTATGTTTCACATTTGTTTTGACAGTTTGTGATGTTGATAAACTTTTTATTACCATAAACCTGTCTTGTTCTTCATAGTTTTACAAATAAACAATAACTTGGGGAGTTATTAAATATTTTCATCAAACTTTACTTCGGTCTTGTAAAAACGTCAGGATTACTGGACCATGATTTTGGCATTTCGCTATCCCAGATTAACACACACATTCACATGTAGGTGCTCAGTCCATTCAGTGTCTTGCTCAAGGACTCTTCGACATGTGGACACATCTGGCATCGAACCTGAAACCTTCCAATTGAGAGACAACCCACTCCAGCCACTGAGCAGAGCCGCATGCTGTATGTGGCCTGATGCATAAGATATGCATGAAAACAGAATGTGGACAGAAGTGAGAAGAAGAAAGTGGTCAAGAATAACAATGACAGTCTGGATGCCGTACAGTGAGATTGGGGTCAGAGGTCAAAGCTCCCTGTCTTTCTGCACAATAGTGTGTGCCTCTGGGATGTGCCGACGAAGAGCGACGACAGGATGTGAGGAAACGCTGCATGAGGACAGGTAACAGGACGAGGTGCTGAGGAAGGTCACACTTCAGTTGTTTCTGTCTCAATCTGCTGTTGGCCGTCGCCTCCACTCCGCCCAAGCCACGGAACAACACAGCGAGCTTCAGCGGCACGACACGACATCATCTGGAGTGGCAGGAAAACATCCCACATTATGTTCTGTCAAACAACGGAAAGAGAGCAAAGAGACTTCAGGTAAATAAAGTATGGAGTGTCGAATTAGCCGTAACCGTCCGATTGTTTCAAGCCTTCATCTGTGGGATGAACTTCTGCTGCACCGAGCAGCAGGAACACACATAGAATGACTTCCGCTATAAGTGGGACGGCTCCAGCTGTTTCAGATGGGCTCCACTGTGGACACTTCGGCCACGTTGGCTGTTCTCAGCCCGGCCAGTGTCTGACACGGCAGATATATTGCCTCAGGAAACAAATAAAATAAAATAAAATCTGCCACAGCTTCCTCGGGCTCCAGTTACTGATGAAAGACCAACTGGCCCCGTCCGACGGTGACACCAAGTTAACGAGCAGCCTCCAATGAAAAAGTGCAGCTCCGGATAACAAATAGAGACGTATTAGAGGAGTAAATCTGTGAGCGAAGGCCTCTGCCCTTCAGCGCACACTCTCTTCCTGTGAAGTCGCTCCGCTCTCACACAACCTCGCTTCACTGACCTGTGCACCTGGGCGGCCAAAGACAACCACTGATGTTTGGAGCGGCGGCACGACTGCTGTTGGAAAATGAGACGAGCTGCACAAAATGTGAAGTGCTGATTAAATACTTCAGGCACCTGAGACGTTAACGTTAGAGGCGCCACATGTTTCTGCACATTTACAAGTCTGCTGACCCCGACACTTCAGGCTGGGACTAGAATAATGAATGTGAATACAAACATGTGAGGCACAAACTTGAACGTCCTCTAATGAACACTATAATGTCACACAAAACAACAGTCCTAAGGAGCAGGAGAGGAAACATTCAGAAGATAATGGTGTTGAAGAGCAGATTATCCACACGACTTTGATATTGAAGTGACATTGTGACATTTATTGTGACCTTGGTGTGTGACCACATGTAATTGCTCAAAACAAAAACATCATTTAATATAGACTGTTACGAGCAGCAACGATGAAAGCGAAAGAAGGTCAATCGCCATTGAACAGGGAAACAAAACACTGGTGCCTTGCGCTAATGTTTATGGTGGATTTATCGCTATAACTCGCATAAAAGCTGTCGTTCAACCAGTTTGAACCACAATCTGACCCAGAAGAGGCTCCTGAAGATGGAGAGTCAAACATATTGTAAGTCCGAATACTTAGTTTGGTCGAATGTGTTGTTGGTTATGATTGAGTAACTAGCGCTAACTATTATGGCAAGTGTTACACTTTTTCATATAAGACTGAATTTATTCAGTGTATCAGTGAGGCAGAGGGAGTAGTTATTTCCCTGCATGACATCATGAAGAGAAAATCTCTGACTGGCCTGTATGAGCACACACTCACTAAAAAGTGGAGCAGAGCAAATGCGGGAAAATGACAGACTTTCTTCACTTCTGGGGCCTCGTACACAGACTGCCGGGACACTTTTAATGTTAGAAACCATTAGAAAGGGGATTTTGTATAATATGAGACCTTTAAGGCAAGAACATAGTTCAAATCCAATGTATGGCGGTGAACCGCTTTAACAGAATTAGCAAAAGGTCCTGGTTTGTGTTACTTATGTGAGAATAAATGTACATTTTTATTTCCTCGTTTTACTGAGGCAACGTTCTTTCTAGTGCGCTTCGTCACTATGATTCTTTCCACCTCATTTCCCTCAAAATGAAACCATTTCAGATAGTGCGCATACCAACTCGAGCATGCATCAGTTATTGGAATACGTTTGTGAGAAAAAGAAATTGTAATAAAACTCTAAATGGAGGATAAAACACATTTTAATAAAACCTAGTATCAACAATTGAATGTGATTTAATTGGTTGTAGTCGGTCTCCCAATGCGATCCACACTGGCCCGACTTCCTAGAATTAAGATGATAACTCTGAGATAATCACCTGTCAATTAATCTGCTCTCTACCAATCAATATAATGTTGTGTATGTGTCAATAAACACCACTATGAAGCTCGAAAAAATTATAAACTCAATTTATGTTGTACCATTGTACCATTATACCAGAGATTATTTTTTTAATTTCAGTCAGTTGCACCAAGTATCAAGGTAGTGAAGTGTTTGCCGTCACAGGGACTTTTGAACCTATCTTACTGTTTGCATCGATCTTCATTCCAGAAGAACAGCCTCTGTTCCTTTAAAAAAAAGAAAAAGGTGAGTTGAACAGGGTTGGGTTGTGAGATTCCAAAGGGAAAAAAAAATCTGATAGAGTCATGTGAGTATCGTCTCTCTCTTGAGCACTCAGACGGAACAATCAAAATGCCTCCCTGCCAAAAACGTTGTATTGTGAGTGAAAACAGCCAATTTTTCAGATCTGATTAGGAACAAAACAGAAAAAAAAACATATGCTTGGGCCATAAAACTCATCAGCAGGAAAACAAAAGTTGTTATCAACAGACAAATGCCAGGAGACAAACTGAAATGCAGTGATAGTTTTAATTGTGTGCTGCTACGTGCCAACACCCCATATAGATATACATATTTTAAGAAGCAGCCAGCAATGCTGGAGGCCTGGAAGTCTACCTACAAGCTAACAAAGAGTTTTCATATGAAGAGACAGTGTTTACGTTGAAGTGGTGCAGCGTTACCTGGTGTTACATCAGTCCGACGAGTCGTCTCCGTGGTGATAGACGCATTACTGTATGTGACGTATTCTGGGGTATTGCAGTGTCTGACCTGACAACTGGACTTCTTGCACATCTCGCTACAGAAAGAAGCTGCGCTGATATCCATCATATCTTATCTTAAAGAGTTTATATTGCCGTCCTTCCGCAGCAGAAGTCTTGGATCTCGGAGAGCTGGGCAGGCCGACTGATGGGGGTGGAGAGCCTCCAGCTCTCTGGCTGCTCTCTTGTAGAAGCAGTTTCTGTCCAGATCAGGCGCCAAACTTCCCTCTTTGATAAATCTTCCAGCCGAGGCTGGCTGCAGTGACGCTGATCCATCCACGAGGTTTGCTGGGGTGAGTTTCTGCTGCTGGGGGACCTTCCATCTCACTGACAGCTGTAGGGATTGATTGAATGGACCGACGCCCCCAGTGGGTTCTCCCAGTACACATCAAGACTTTCATGGTTTCATGCTGTCTGCTTCCGTACCATAAACAAAGGTATCACACATCTGTTTTAGATTTCAAAGCATCGGGGTAGGTTCATAAAGAGCTTGTTGAATTAAGACTCATCACCTGACCATTTTCTAAACCGCAACTTTGCGAGCGCACATGTGACATTTTGACTGGCAGCAGGAACTGTCAATCATGGTGATAGCAAAGCAGTTGTTTGCTCACACGAGCAATGAAAATAACAACCCATCATGGAGCCGTCTACAAACTTCCAGGCCACAGAGCAAGGAGATATAAAAAGAAATACGGGTTCATTTGTAAATCACTAGCGGTTTGTCCCAGTCCTGTTAGCGGTCAACTGCAGCTAATCGCTAGATGGTATTCTGAAGAAAAGCTTTGCGTTGATAAACAACAGTGAAGCTGAACTCACTTAATCACAACTCAGAGCCTTCCCATCAGATTGCAACCTTAAAGCAACTGGAGCCGAGGCGAACCGCTAAATTTAACTGCGGTGGTTCATGATATACAATATACAATCAAAATCTCCTGTCGAGGGCAGCACCCCCTTGTGGTCAATTCTGATTTGAACAAAGGCCCCAAACCAAAAAACTCAGTTGCTTTGAAACTCCAGATTTTCAGGTTTTAAGGAAAGATTTCCGGGTGACGACGCATTTATGAAGATACAGTCCTAATTAAACATGCATTTTGTTTTTAGAGCAGATCATAAGTTGCCAGTAGCTGGTCTGTGTCATTTCATGGTGGGCTGTAGTGAATAATATACGTCCCTAAAACAAATGTCACTGGAAAAAGAGCCAACAAGAAGCGTTGCAAAAATGAAGCTGCATTTAAAAGAAAGTCCTTGATTTATTTCATTGTTCATTACAAGTGTTTCACATGCTTGGTACCCATTCTCTGTAATATTTGGTGACTTGCTGACTAATAAAAGTATGAAACCTTCAAAACTACCCCATGTTGCCCAAGCACTCTGCATTTAATAACAAGTCTTACTTAAAAATCATTTGTGCAACTGATCCATGATGCCAAAGTGTTGTGTATTGCTGAGCAGACCATCATTGATGACTGCTGTACCATTTCAACGCCAATAACTCACATTGTAAGAGTGTTATGTGAATAAACTCTGGTGACTTCTTTGTGTTACAGCCTATTCTGTAATCCTAGAATCGTCACACAAACAAATCTAAATAATTCATACAGTGTGATCCAGAAGATGAAACTGTATAATGACAAACTGTTTATAGGCCATTTTAAACATGTATGCAGGATTTACATCATTTCCAGTCACTGTAAGTTAAATCAAAGATCCCCCCCCCCCCCTGGATTGTTGAATTTCTACTCTTTTTTTCTTGATTATTTGACTATAACATCTTCCCTTGTTGACCTGCTTTCACTGTTGTTTCATCAACGGCCCCGGGCCCCTCAGGAAGCCTCTCCTCAGTCCTGCTCCATCGACTTCACCTGTTTTACATCACGTTACATCAGCCCCTGGGTTGAGTTTGCTGAGCTTGCACTCTGGCTGATGAGAAGCTGGAGGAGTCCGACCACAGCTCCGTCCTGCTCCAAGCGGAGGGACTGCTTGATTGTATCTGATTCCCACAGCCTGATACACACCGTGCTACAAACCGGAGGCTCCATCCAAATGTCCAGTGGTAATGAATGCTGCGGTTGCTGACCTTCTCTCCTCGGGGCCGTCCTCCATTGCCTCCAAGGAATGCTGTAAAACGATTCCTGATTTCCCATAACATTACAGAGAGCCTAAGCGCTGATGGACACGCCCGCGATCACAGACTTCCAGAGACACTCAGTTTCCCAGGTCTGCAAAGTGTCTCGTTCCGGTTGACGGAGTGCTTCACGAGCCCGTGGCATTGTAAACATGCAATACCGATATCTAGAGACTTTCAAAGGGAATTGTGCTTTATTGAATTGGACCTTCTTGCAGCAAATCAAAGCTTTGTGCTTGATTTCCCTGTACAGTACACCATAACCACTAACTGTCCTCAACATTACACTTTTACCACGAAACAATTATTACTGTTGGAAAACATTTAGAATGTCAAATTTGCACAATATGATCCCTTTAAGAGGAACTTCTTTAGCTGTACTTCCGGTCAGCATTGGGCCTCCTAGCATGAGTCGTATTTCTTCACACGTAAGCATATAATCAACTAATTCAACAAATTAGTCTGAATTGTAAATTGGAGCTGAATTATCGACTGTGTAAGGTGTGTTCAATTTTTCAAAAGGTAGAGTGAAGCTCATCATCCATCCACAGACTAACTTTTCCTCTGCAGATGCAGACTGGTGACAGTAGATTGATAAAGTCCTGGCCATTGTTATTGTCTCTTTAAAGGGGAGCATCTTTCTCTGAGTGCTTCATTGACCATGTGCTCCAAATCGTAACCATGTCCGACTTTTAACAAGCTGTTTTTTTTTTACAGCAACATAAAATGTGCGATGTAAACTCTGTATTATTGACTATTTATGACTGGCAGTATCAGAAAATGTCTGATACTGTTTGATTGGACTTGTGCTCAAACAGCTATGTTTACTTTCTATTCGTTTTACATTAAATACAAATCCATTGATTGTTAACGTGATTCAAGTTGAAGTGTAGTTGCATTCATGATGTTATATTTTGTTTACAGACCAGGGAAGCATTGACTCTCCGTCATTTTAAAACATCTTATTGGCTCCTTGTGGAGACTTGGGAGGCTTCCAGTAACCAGGATCATGAGTTAAGAGAATGAGGCTCAGTGTTTATTTGACATCTAATAAAGTTTATTCAAAAGAATAACTCTCCATAACGTATTAGTACTGTATGTTCCGTCTTCATAGATGAAATCCAGCCAGTCTCCATGATTATTGGCTTTTGCCTGGCCTCTGATTTCCGTGCCCTTAACTGCCACATTGTACCTCATATTATGTGTCAAGTCTCCCCAATTCCAGGCCCTAAATTCCCCTCGGTGTCACATGGAAAGCGGCTATCAGGTCCGTTCCCTGGCGCCGTGCCAGCTCACGTGCCTCCCTGCTCTGCTGGATGAACGGCGACGTGCTCAGTGCAGTGAAAGAGACGTGCTCATAGAAAATCAAAGTGACGTGTGGACTTCCTCTCCGAGGCCGGTGGCCTTTTGATCCGTACATCTGCTCCAGTAATACCGGAGTGCATGCACTTCTCCTCCATCCCATGTTGACATTTCCCCCGGCGTGCGGCTCCGCCGCGCCGCGCTGCAGGGAAGCGCTGCAATCCGGCAGGCGTGATGTAAGCAAACCATCCAACATGTAATCTGCTCAGATACAAGTCAAGAGTTCACTCCTCAAACTATTGCCTGAAACTTTTGGGAAGGAGTCAACTCTGCAAGTGATTTATGAGACGTGACCGTTTCCAAGTGATTACTGGATTTTTTTTTCTTCTTCTCTAAAAAGGATGTCAGTTGCAGGTTTTATTGTCGTGGTTATTATCTGAGTTTTTTGGGGTTTTTTTTACCTGCGTGTTTTCATTGTTCCATTGCTGAGATTATTCCACCTAATAGCTACTTAATGTCAAATTAAATCAGAAATGAAGGATAAAAAGCCTGTTTGTAGTGTGAGGCACTCACAATGACACCGACTGGAACAAAGCACATAAAACTGAACACCAGCTTATATGTGACAGGTCAAAATAAGCTGTATTAGAGCAGAACTTCATCTCTAAAGTTACATTCTGAGTCTCCTACTAAAGATGATGAGAATTTTGGCATAAAATCACACATAAATAACACCTGCGTCGTCACATTTTAAAAGGTGTACGCGAACACAGTTCAGTTGATAATGTCTTTCAAACATAAAAACTGTGAATAAAGTTATGTTAAATGCTCAAAAAGGAACAGGACGAAGTAAACATTTATAAATTCCTGTCTTGTCTCACAATACGGAAATGTGTTAACAATAATACGTCATCCTCTCACTCAATCCTCGTCTCCACCACATATATAAGAAATCATAAGCATGATTTAACGGAAAAACTTTTTTTATGACGCCTCAAAAATGATCATAAAATGATTCTCCTCTACTCATTTTTGAAGTGCTTTATAGTAGTGCTTCCCTTCAACCCTTCATCTCACATCTTCAACCGTTTCAACCGTTTTCCCGACAGTAATCTGATGACAGGAGAAACAATGAAGCATTTCTCAGTAGAGAGAATGAAATCCAACATGTCGGGAGTTTAAATTTTAAAAAATATTTTGAAATAAATCAAAACTACATATGCAAGTTTAAATAGAGGATAAAGTTAAGGTTGTTAGAACAGTGTGGGGAAAACATTCAAAATATGTATGAAATTAAATAAAAAAAAGAAATAAAGAAGCTGCGTGAAACAGGACAGTTCAGTCAACATGAAAACGATCATTTTGGAATATTATGAGAAAATGTAAGTATAAAGGACAAAGTTTAATTTTAAAGAACATACGGAGTAAAAATCTGATTCTGTTCGTTATAAAACAGCGTGATCATCATCCACTGCGACTTTGATTCAGTCATGTTGTGCTGAAAGTTGAATTCTCTGGGAGATATCCTAACAAGGATTGGGCTCCATGTGGGGATGTCGTCAGGACACTTTTTGGCCCCAATACGTATCCGATTTTTCAGACTTGGGTATCGGCCTATAGAAATTCATCTGAATTGTGACAAGAAATTAAAATTCAAACCATGAATCCAATTTAAAAGTGAAACAGTTTGACTAAAAATCTAAACTACATTAAACTACAAATCAAACTGTCCAGTAAAACTGATCAGTGTCACAGTTCCACTTCAGTTTCTCCATTCCGGTTGACTTGAAAAGAAAAGTCCTGAAAGCAGGTTCAATCCACACGGCGACGTGCTGACAGCCAGCTGATGTGTGTGTGTGGCACGCTGGACATACATTTCCTTCTTTGCCTTCTTATTCTTTGCAAAATGACATAAAACAAAATTGGCGAGGTGATCAGCTGGATTTAGCGACACCCGATCAATCAAATGAACCTACTATCAGCCGATTGGATATTCACAGTCTCGTCCAGTATGCACAAGAAAAAGACAGTATGTCTTTTTATTAAAGTACATATTATTTTATGCACATATTCCCCCATTAAAGGCTGTGTAATCAGACCGTACCAGTCTCATGTAAGAAAACAGGCATCGTGATGTTTGTTCCACACTGAGAAAAGCCAATAGCCCAGCAGAGGAAGACCAGCTCTGTGCTGCAGGAGATCCTCATGAAGAACACTGATGTTTCTCTTCACCACAGAATCCTCCCTGAGCTTCCTCCTCCTCCTCACTTATTTACATGGAATCAGGTCTAACGGAGTGTTTTCTCTGGAGGCGTAGCCAGCAGAGCTGTGATGACTGAGCCAATCCGACATTATCTCCAGTCTCAGCTGTGCCTCATCAGGCCCCGACAGCCCTCGAGGAACCCAAACCCATAAGCCCCGGATCCTCCCGGCGACCCCCCACCGTGCAAAGTTCCATTCTGCTGCAGCCGTGACCTCCTGTCGACCTCACTCGCCCGCTGCCTTCTCCCCACCCACTCTCCTGGTGAGCTCCACTCTCCGACTCTGTTCATCACGTCTGGGAGGGACTCGGGGAGGATGGATGGTTTCACTGCCAGAGAAGAGTCCGGGCTCCACAGGAAGGAGGGAGCGAGTGAGACAGAGAGAGAGAGAGAGAGTGAGAGAGAGAGAGAGAGAGAGGCAAAAACCTTGGCAGGAAAATCTCACTGTTCAATGAGATTCAGACCCTCGGAGGAACATATTCTCATTTTCCTCTTTCATATGAATGTTATGATTAGAGGAAATTAGCTTTGCATTCTGGGGAAGTATATTCAAGTATGTATAAAACTTTCGGGCCACTTCTATTAAAAACAAACAGGCAATTTTATACAGTAAAATCTTGGGATGTTCTGCTTTGAGCGGTAGATATTAGTGCTTTTTGATTGATTGGGCGTCGGTAAATTCAACCCATCACCTCTGCATCCTGTAGGAAACGGAGCACCAGCAACAGCCAGGCCCGGAGTGGCTAATCGAACACCGGGACAATACTTGGTGGTGTGATGTTTGGGACGCCAGGGCTGGGGTTCATCGTTTGGTTTGTTCATCTGGTATGTGTTGTTCACGGCACTGGGTTGAGCACACGCTCTTTCCGCTGTTCCTGGACTGACTCCGCCTCCCCTGACTGGCAGCTTCTTCTCTTTTTTTGTTGTTTTTCAACACATTTTATAAAGACTTCGTTTCTTTGCAGCCCTGATGACGTAACACGTCCATTCAGTGGGTCAGTGGTGTTTGAAAGATGGCGAGAAAGAACAAGGGGGAGGAAAGAGGAAAGCTCTGGAAACAGATACAACAAAATGTGCTAAGATTGGCAGCTTTTTCATTAAAACCAGCTCAAGGTTAGAAACGACAAATGGAGATGAAAGAGCTAAGATGTTTAACCATATAACTGGGAAACTTCCTCAGAAACCCGGTCCAGCAGCACCAAACAGGACCGATCTCAGGACAGATATTATTATTATATTCATATATGATGAAGAGAAGGATGGAGACCTGCTCCATATGAGAAATGTCCTGAGAGGCGAGATGAATCCGCTCTACTTGCTTGAAACTGAACGGAACTGATCAGAAGGTTTTGAAAAAATGGGAGATTTGTTCTGAGAATTGAGATCATTTTGATGAAGTGATTGAGTGTGAGGGGACAGTGTGTCCGTATGGGGATTGATCCGTCACTATGGAGGAACAGCTGAGTTGTTGGAACGGTGTGCGAACAATCAAGCAGTACTTCTAATATATGAGCAGTTTCCCAACAGTACATTTCATTAAAAACAGACCCAGGGACAGTTTTTACCAGGAGAAACCTGAGGCATTCCTGCTCATGAGCACTGAGGAAGGAATCCTCATGTCTGTGGACGATGATATGTTCATAAACAAAGTGGCAGAGACCAGTGCACTGCTCAGGGTTTATTCATGTTCCAAGGTCGGCCATGCTTCTTTGAAAAACAGATGACAGCATTTGAAATATAAAAACTACCATATAAATGAACTTATCAGTACGATTGATTTTTAAAGTTGAGTTTTCTTAGCTCAGTTAGATTGCCAAATAAACACAAATGAATGAATTCACTCACAAATCAGTGAGAAAAGTGAGAGTGGTGCGATGAGGAAATGCCTGACTGAATAAAGTTAACATTAATTAAGTTAAGTTTTTACATCAATCTGAAAAGTATTATGATTTTTACAATTTTTTTTTTTTTTTTACAATAATTCTAGCTCATCAACGCTTCTTCCAACGTAATAAACTATAAGTATATTTGCAATATAATCCAATACAAGTATCAGATTGTGGAAAGTATCGGTTTTGGCCGATACTCAGATCTGATAAATGGGATCAGTATCGGGACACAAAAAGTGTGATCTGGAACCCCACTTCATATTTAGTCCGTAAAAAGCTTCTAAATCAGACAAATTTCTCTCTGAATCCCAGTCAAAGTTATTTTATTTCTTAACATGACACTTAATCGTCTTTAATAAGATTGTCATCAACAAAGTCGTCAGTGCAGAAGAAATGCAAACGTTACAAAATACGATCCTGAACCGAAATAAGTTTTCGGTTACCTTTTGGTGACAAATGTAACTAAACAGCTGTGATGACTAAAAGTAACAAACAAATATTTGTTGCTGAAATCAAGTATTTTTGGTGTCTTAAACAATACTTTTTATGGCTAAACTTCAGTTTAGTTTTTCAGAACATAATGATTCTGAGTTTTTATATATTGTAAACTGCAGCTAACAATATCTAGTTTCATCTTAAAAACAGCTAAACAACAACAACAACACTTAAACACTAAACTGCCCATTATAACTGCTCTCTACTGTCAATGGAGAGGATTATTAGCAAAATTATTTTCTCCATTTTTTAAAATTTTTTTGGGGTTCAAAGTCGTAGAAATTAGTTCTTTCCTGACCATTTTGTAACAAGAAGGATGTGTGGATTTCTACTGGAGCCAAAAATTGCTCCATGGTCCTGAATCCTTCTACATTGATCTATTATGACAGATAAATAAAATAAGATAGAAAATAATTAAAGAACTTCCACAAACTGTTTTTACCGTCTGATTCATCTGTCCTGTATGCGGCTCTAAATAACAGCTTATCTCTTGCCAGTGATGATATAATACATCATTAATACCTCTATCTTTTAAATGGTTTGTAAAGGAGTTTTTCCAATATAGTTTTTTTGGGGTTTTTTTTTACATTTGGTGAGGAAAAATGAATCTTAAATCCTCATTTAGCATTCTGGTGAGTGTTTGGATGACTTTTTGTTTGTCACAGAACTGAGGCAGGAGCTCAGTGTTAAATTCCCCACAGTGCACCGAGACGTTCCATGTAAATGTGAGCAGGATTCAACAGAAAACCAACCTTTGAGGATTGTGGTGGTTCAGAAAAGAATCAAATCTAAATAATTTGTTTATTTCCTATTTTTGACTAACACAACTTCAGATAAAGTAACAATCCAGGACCGGGACTGGAGAGTAGGGTTGAAAACCAGAAGGTCTTCCAGGACCTGGTTTGGAGACCAGGAGGCCCTCCAGAACCAGTGTTGGTGAAAAGGAGACCTTCCAGGACCAGGACTGCAGACCCTATAATTGTGACTAATAATCTCTTTGAATCACAGCCAATAGTTAGAAGTCACATGGTTCGTGCAGCTTCCTTGTTGAATGTGAACCAGATTTGACAACAGCTCTGCAAAAATTAAAAGATAATGTGATTTTTGGGCATTGTGATCATTTAAAAGAAATTTTAGTGCATAAAGCAAGAAAACAGATTTGATCGTTACACACACGGTCTCAGACCGGCAGAAACCTTCAGCCTGGAGACTCAGACCTCCACATCACCAAGACACCAAAAAGGATGTTACACCATAAGCCGAAGATGCTTACTCAAGCACTTCCAAAGACGACCCGGCAACACTCGGGAGGCAGGCCACAGAGGTAAATACTCGGTGGGAGCTGATTACGGAAACTCAACACAGTTGATGCTAATCACTGCAGTGCATTGATGAAACACAGGATTTAGTCTTGCTAAAAGGGATTAATGTGCTTGTTTTGTCTAATTTGAGATTTGTTCACTCACCGTCCACCTCCTGCTGCTTGTGATGAACCTCAGTGAGGAAGATCTACGGAATCCATGCAACAATGGGAAGGTAATAAAACAGCATGGGGGGGGGGGGGGGGGGGGGGGCAGCGACCGCAAGCCCCAGGTTGGGAAGCAATAGGAGTGGTGAAGCGAATGCAGGGCTCCTCGCTTCCAACCACTCATTGGTCGAACCTGACCCGGAATTCAAAGTTGGTCAAACTGCTTCCCAACCAACTGCCCCCCCCCCCCCCCCCCCGATTCTCACCTCGGCGTCGCACGTCTCTGCCTCACCGGGAAGACCAAGGCAGCACAAAGTGGACCACAAGGCGCAAGACTGCTGTGCTCCCACACCGCTGCAACCTGAAGCTCCCTTGCAGCAGAGCAAGGCACTACGGAAGCCCAGCCCACGGTCGGTGCTGTACCACACAGCGCAACGGAACCGCAAGAGAGCTTTTGTCTGGGCAGCGCTGCGAGATTAGCCTGAAGCTAACCTGCAATTGTGTTTCATGTGCCGCTGATAAGCATCTGTTGTGTACGTGCGTGAACGCAACGCTCACGTGCATCACCGCAAGTTCAGGACTCTGGTTTTCCACCTCAGAACAGTAGTTCTCGTAGCTCTCTTTCTCTCTCTCTCCCTCTCTCTCTCTCTCTCTCTCCTTCATTAACCCCACCACTCGTGTTAACTGATCGAGATAAGCTCTCCACATAGCAACAGTTAGCAACCAAACTGCTAACATCCAACATCACAGTAATGATTCTGCCCCGGTGAGAACACTTGTTCCCAGCGTCCCACACAACGGCTGTGTGGGTCATCGCAATCTCGATTTACTCCCACTGGTGGTTGCATTGAGTCATTGCGCTCTCCGTCCGTGCCCCCCCCCCCACACACACACACACCCTTTCTTTGTACATAGTGTTTGCTGTTTAGTAGGTCAGATCTCCGTGTTCGATGACGTTTGCTATTTCAAAATTGTTGATTTATGATATGATTTCTGAATTATTTCTGAATTAATACATTGTTGTTAATAGACACCTGTTAGCTGAATTGATCGATTCCTGGTAATTATTGTGTATTTATTGTTGACAATTCGCTGGTTTGTAACTGTGCTCGAATCTCACACCTTCCCTTTTATTTAAGATTGTTCTATTTACACAGACATATTAACTAACTTAAATAACACTTTTTACAAAGGAGACTGATATTTTGGTACTAGCTATTTCCAGTTTAGCTGGTGGTGCCCCAATTGTATTATTATTTGATAATAACCAATTTATTCAAATAAATAATGTTTCATTAATACTTTATTTTTAATACCTTATTAACTTTTAAGTAATTAATCAATTACTCTAGGAGTTGTTAATGAGACTTATGGTAATCAAATGATTTATTACTTTCAGTAATCTATTACTTATAGTAATTTTAACGCTAATAACCAAGCATAAATCCCAACACCCGTATGTCCTGGACCTTCCTCTGCTGAGTCACTTCCTTTTCTCATTGCTGTCAAAATCAACTCATCGTCCATTGTGTTGCCACTACTGACATCCAGTGATGTTTATGCATCAAGCCAGTTAGATCTCCATGTTCTTAACGTCACATTGCCTCCTGTCATTCTTTCTTCCTGGAAAAAAAATCCACTAATAGAAAACTCCTCTGCTACCCAGCAGGATGGACAAGTTCAGAAGAAGATTCTGACAGTTATTTCATTACCTTCCTTCCTTTTCTTCCTCGAGCTGATCATCCCTGAGAGACGTCAGTGTTTGGTGAGTGTTGATTGAAGACATATGGTTTGATCTACTGAGGGTCTGCATCTCAATAATCCCAGTGTGGTACTGTGCACACACACATCTTCCACATACACTCTCTATTCAGCACATGATGTGGTGTGTGTTCCCGAACGCACACAACAGGGAGTTTAGTGGATGTGATTGTACAACTTGACATGAACGACCTCTGAAGACTGATAAAATCAAGATTATCATTGTTTCTTCTACATGATTTTATATAACAGGCGAAAAGCGGCTCAGCCTTCATTAGCGGTCTTGTTATCTTAGTGATCAGGTTTCCCTCACCTGGCCCACAACACCTTTTATTTATAGACCTTACTTTGTCATAATGTGCCTCACATTTTCTAACCCTGCAGCCAGAGCATGAAGGTCTGTCTCTTTGGCATGGTTACACGCCACGCCACTGTAAGGCATCGAATGTGTGGTTCCACTAGAGAGTTTGGGTAAAACTCGGAATCCTGTCCTGTACCGTAACATACTGTGTTCTGAGTAATTCACCCTCAAAACACACAACCTGGAAGACCATGCAATGTTTCAGTGTTTAACAGGAGTTATGTGTCTGAAGGTTTTGAGAGCTGTCTGATTGACAATGACCCAGTGATCCTCAAGGTTAATGGGGAATCCAATGACTAAAACCAGTGGTCATGGTGGTGAAGCCTTCCTGAGGAACAACCAAACTGTTGCTTTGCCAATGTGGATTTTGCTAAATGAATCCTCCAGCAATCCAGACCGGCATCTCGCAGCTTCCAGACTTGATGGCAAGAGAATGTCAAGTTGGATTGTTCTCTTTGACTTCATTGTTTTAGTGCAGTCAGAAAGCTATTGAACAAAATCTAAAGCAGTACTGAGGTTGGGGTTCTCCCCTGGTCCAGCATGGTGGCATCAACACCAACTGCTTCAATGTGACCGAGGTCTTGATGGAGTCCATTGGCATGCAAGAGACACTCCTCAGCCGAACACCCAGTCATTCCGCTTCATTTAAACAAGTTTGATCCAGCGATTTCTTTCTCCCCCTCTTTCAGACTCGTATTGTGAAATTAATTATTAATACGTAATACTCTTCTGATTCACTTATCAATTTAAAAAAGAACAAACAGAATCAGGAGGCGCCTCTCGCTCCCAGCTGAGCCCCGGAGGACCGGCCCACAGTAATGAAAGAAACGGCGCAGTAATGTCCCTGAAATGATTTCATACAAACAAAATTCAAAACGATCAGAGCCGAGCGGAGGATGGCTTTCCCAGGAATCCCACGGAAGGACAGACTTTTAATTATTTCCAAACAAGGTGACTTTTCACGGCTGCGTATTGCCTCGAGAAATAAAACCAGCGGACAGAAGCTTAACAAAGCTCCAAAATAGTAGGAAATAATTATTCACTTACACAAATACTTTGTAGTGATTGTAATTCTGGTCGGTGTTGGCAAAGAACATGAAATGCCCCGGGGAACCTAAAACCATAATTGAGGCCTTTAGAACTAGTTTAATCGTCAATGATATAACGGAGGTTTTCTGAGCTCACAGAATCGGCGCATATGATGAGCGCAATCTTTTAATGCTGCTAAAAATAATATTCAGAATCAAGAATGTAGGAGTCAACGTCAGTTAGTTATGGAGCTATAGGCTACTAGACATGAGTAACAGATTACGTTTTAGAATTACTGAGTTAATGAACGTCTCAGTTGATTCGTTGCTTTTGTCGTAAATGAAAACTTGTGAAGCTGCTTTCTCTTAGGGCAGTTCTTAAATGTGCACCGCCAAAGAACCAGTTAGTTTTCCACCGTTAACGGAGCCAAGTGAGAGCCACATCATGGCGTCACGCCAAAACGTGATACGAAGAACGAGGAGACCGACTGTATTCATCTGTTCGACCGAGTCGCTCCATCTAGTCTGGCCTGAACCTCGGATTCAGACCAAAGAGACAGAAAACATTGAGTCTCCTCCTCTCTATTGTCCTTTTTTCATGTATGTCTTGTTTTAGTCCGGAGCCCCGGAGTGACAATAGAGAAACTAACAATAATATTATTATTATTATTATTAATAATAATAATAATAATAATAATAATAATAATAATAATAATAATAATAATAATAATAATAATAATAATAATAATAATAACCATAATAGTAACATGAATGAGCTTGGGACTTATTTTTCAACATTTGGACATTACAAAGTGAATTTCTGCTCCTTTCACTTTATTTCTGGATTGTCTGAATCAAAAGCTTCAACATCAGGAAGAATGGAGGTGTAGAATGATAGAACACAGCTCTACAACCGTTTATAATGAAAATCTACGTAAACACAAGCTGATAAAAGTTCTCTTTCACATGAAGCCATTCAAAGGCTCATTTTATGGCTAAAAAAATCCAAGCTTTCATTTACAGTAGTAGTAGTAGTAGTACATGTAGTTTGTTTAGTAGTTGCTGACAAACCAAAAGTATTGCTTTATTATAAAGAAGTTTTTTGGGTGACAAAATATTAACGGAGCGTCTCATGGTAGAGCGCAATGCAGCCTACAGACCTCAGCGTGCACTTATAACGCCATACAAGACCTGAAAGTGAAGTTAGTTACAATGATGTTACCATGAAAAGCCTGAAGAAAACTGCTTCTAAATTATATATCTCTGCAGCTCTGCAGCATCTCGAGAGCCGCGGCACCACAATCACGGATTAAATGATCTCGTTCTCTCCTATAATGAAGTTCAGGGATTTTTTTTTTTCTACCTTTGTCCTTTTCGGCAGCTTGGTCAGACAATATGATGTGATTGAGAGTCTTCTGATGTCAGAACACTTTTTGCTCTTGCAACAGGAAGAGACTGAGAGTCTCCCCATGTTGCTGCTTTATTAGCAGTTGGCATGGCTGCTGTGCACCACCGGGGGGGGGGGGGGGGGGGGGGGGGGGGGGATAACATACAATACCCTTGTTAGTGTTACATATATTATTTATAGTTATCACACTGATCCAAATATTTTTCAACTGTTATGAGATTAAACCAGCCTGAGCAGCTCTATCTAGACAGTAACATGATTTTCAAGTTGGCAATACAACAAAACAAAACAAACAACAACAACAAAAGCAAAAATAAACCAAAAACAAAAAAAACTAAAACATGATTTTGATCATTGAAAGAATAATAGCAGAAAACAAGAAAAATCAGCAGCAAATCTCATTGATGAGGAGTGGAAGTGTGTGTGTGTGTGTGTGTGTGTGGTTTATCCACTGGGTGTGGTTGGAACTGTTGTGGGCCCGGACACCGCCACCCCGGAAAACCAGTGGCACCCCCAGATCCGGGGAGGCCCCCGGGGAGGCCCCGGCGAACCACCCCGGAGAGCCTCAGTCCAACCTGAAAGGCACCAGAGGGTGTTCAACCTCTCTTCCGCCTTGTAGATAGCGATAACTCCAGCGATAACTCCACCCCCAGCTGAAGATGCGTCTGGCTCAGTCTGGCTCAGTCTGGCTCAGTCTGGCTCAGTCTGGCTCAGTCTGGCTCTGCTCTGGCCCAAAAAAGAAGTGTAGCCAGCGTGGCACCGGTTTGGCTCCTGTTTAGTCAGGACTTTGGTGGTGGAAAGACAAAGAACTGATGCTAAGTCTGGCCCTGGCTCAGAACTAGAACCTGCTTCTTTCCGGTGGAAAAGCCTCTGTCTTTGTCCTGCTGCCCGTTAGCATTAGCATTAGCCACACTTCAACCTTGGCTCACAATTACACTAAACTCAGGTGTGTCTCAGGAGAAGCTCCTTCTTTCATCCTCACCTAACTCTCCCTCCTGTGAGCTCTCTGCATGTTGGTAGTTTCAGAATGTCCTTACAAAAAGTTATCTGTTCATCCCCTTTTTGTACAAGTATGTAGAACAGACCGAATGCCGCTGAATATACCGACTTTGACTTAATGGGTTTTTATATTGAACGACACGTCAGCTGGAAGCTCAGCTAATGTGTCACAGTGACAATACAAACACGACGAACTAGAGACGCACAGTATTGGATATGTGCCAATATTTAAAAAAAATATATTGCTGATACTGATTTAATCCAGAGTCGACGCATGCGTCAATATCGTGCGTCCACAGGATCACACAATTTCCCACTTCTAATTTATTGTCTATGTGAAATGCACCGCGGCGCATTTCGTTGCCTCAGAGCTCGTTTGCAAAAAGTCGAAACCAGCCAAGTTTATGCAAATGAGGCACGGAAAGCTGAGCTCTGAGGCATTAAAAGTTTCATAAACCTAAACTAGCTGTAGTGGAACCAAAATGAGAACAGATTCAGTGAGTAGCATCTCTCTATCTATGCTTTCTATCTGTCCTGAACAAAAGTGCTGTGGCTGAAGGTTAAACTCTTTTTAGACGCAATGTGTTGCATGCAAAAGAAAAACGCTCCCCTGCAGACATGTGTCATGTGATGAAATGTCTGTTTTTACCCTGACGGCCTGGAGTGCTCGTGATGCGCTCATGGTGGTTGTGATAGGAAAAAAAGGCTTTAGTGTTTATCGACAGATACTGATATTGTGCTGATGTCGTTGTACATCACGACGTCAGCAGTACATACTACTCCACACACCGCATGTGCATGGGATTAAATATTGTTATTGAGAGAAACAATGAAAAGCAGCACCTTGTTAGGTCTTCTTTCTGGAGCACCTGTACTTCCCGGTCGAAGTTACCAAAAACAATTATTTCAATTGCTTTCATTCATCATGAACATACAATTTACAAAATCCATTCAAAGTGTTGAAAACATTATAATTTATCATCATAAAACCATTCACCCTGTTAAACATGATTTCTATTTCAATTGATTTGGTAGAAACCTCAGGTTAATTTTAATCCTTGAATATGAAAACTGTTATCAGTGGAAACGGCAGCAATGCTCTTAGGATCCCTCTTTCAACACATTTACTCACTATGTTAATTTACACAGACTTCAGAGCCACTGCACACTGCAGAAATGTGTAAAAACCAACAAAAGTATCTAATTCCATAGAAACAAACGACTTTACGAGTGCCAAAGTAGCACTTATACTGATTCTGCAAAGCAAATTCACTTGGCTGTGCAACATTTCAGTCTAAATAGAACTGACTCCATCAAACGTAACGTTTTGCAAGGTGTACTGTAAATCTTTGAAATTATGTAGGAAAGGGAATTAGCAGAACAAACAATATCAATAATATATAGCTGTATTGATCAGAGCCATTAAACATTCACAGTCCTGCTGGAGAACGGAACTGAACCATAAGGGTCTGATGTACGAGGATCATGAATAAAGATATAAATATATATATATATATATATATATATATATATATATCCCTGAATAAAGCATGGTGCAGGGAGCATCATGAGCGTGGGGCTGCTGTGCTGCTTCAGTTTGTCACCATGGGACTGCCAGTACTTTCTGTCCATGCAGCACCTACATTTTACTTGATAAGAAATTCAAAAATATCATTTTTAATTTGAGATTTAATATGAAACTCTAAAATCAGGACTAAAAATAACTGAATATCTTTTAAAACAAGCCAAATTATTTATCATGTCTAATAATTTGTATTAATAATAAATGTTTTGCAAATATATATATATATATATATATATATATATATATATAAATAAATAACAAAAAAAAAAACAATAGTGAAAGCTTGAATTAATAAATGAGGCAACTTCATCTCCCGTTTGACTTGTTTTTTTAGATTTTTCTGGAGTTAAATACATCATTTTGAGGACATGCCATCAGCAGACACACACACTCAGGCGCGCACGCACGCACGCACACGCACGCACACACGCACACACACACACACTCTCTTTCTCCTGTCCACGGCCTCACAGGAGGTACTTCCTGCATCAATCCAGTGGAAAATCACACAGCAGCCTGTCATTTGGCGCACGACGGACGCCGCTTCATTTGAATACAGGCGTTCTGACAGCCTAATTAGACCGCAGCTCAGTAATTGTCACTAATTGTCAGTGTGTGACGGATCAGACAGGAAATTCCAAAGAGTACAAAGAAATCATACGCTTATATTATTATTTCAAAGGGATCTGAATAGTTGAGAGGCAGCAGTGCTTCAAAAACAGTGCATGCCTTTCAACACTCTCCTTTAATTCTATTTATATTTATTCATAAATATTTCATAAAAATAATTATTTCTCCAGAGTTGAGTTGAAGCACCACAGATCGATTTTGGTTTACATATTTAAGCCTCGGTTCATTGAAAACTGTGGAAATCAAGGTGAAATAAAAAGGTGTGTTTTGCATTCAGCAACTGATGGAAATATCACGAGGCAATGTATGGAAATGATCGTGTTGTTTGTGATTCCATGAGAACAACCTGCTTGAATGAGTTTCTGTGTTTTTTTGCCTAATGGAGTGACTAAATGCAGCGCTGTGGGTCCACAAGTACACAATGAATGAAACAGCAACTTGGTGTCAATGTGGGAGAAAAAGAGCAATAGAACAGATTCAGAAAGAATAAATTACAATAAAGTCAGCAAGTAAAAGTTTTAGAGAGCGAGTTGAGGAAACAAAGTAACATGTCTGAGCCAAATCTTTACCTTGTTTGTGTTAAAAATAAAAACAGTAATCATAAAACACAAATGTCAGATGTTGTTAATGACAAACTCAATATTTCACGTTCGAGCTCATGTTAGATCTTTGAGCCTCAGTGTCTCACGTCTCTGGTGTGAATTTCTCTCCCATTTTGACAATCTGCAATTACAGTGATTCCATAAATGGTCTTTGCATGCACTAATGTATGTTTGGTTTTTTTCTCCCACAAGTACACTTTCACACTTGTCCTTGCCTCTCTCTTCATTTAAGTCCTCCCAACATAATGTTGACACGGTTTCTAGAGGAGTTTCAGCATCTTCATTACTGTAATATGAACCCGCAACTGCAGCAAAGGAGGAAAATCACTGTCCATGCAAGCAAAGAGAGTCGTCCAATCATTACAACTATTTTCCTGAGCACAGATTCCAATGAAACAATCGCAGCCCACCAGGAGTCACCCATGAAAAATCAACTTGGAAAAAAAGACGAGTTAATTAAGGCATAATGGCCCTTGAACCGCCATCCCAAACGTTCAACTCAGCCAGAACACAAAGCGTGCTGCCAAATCCTATTAGCTTATTTGTTAATCCATGGAACTAATGAGGGAGAACTATTAAGAGTTCAAAAGTTCCCCTGCCTGAAAAAGATGCGCCAATAACAGGATTACTAGTCGACGAACATGTTGTCTTTGACAACATTTACCAAACATCAGAACCAATTCATTTTTCATTTGACTTTATCCTCCGAACAAAGAAAGCTCCGCCTCCATTCTGCTTTTATAAAACCATGGAACCTCCAGGGGGCAGCACCGAGAACCAAAGGTCCTGTTGTAAACCCAGGAATCTCCCGGGGGCAGCACTCAGAGCGAAGTGCTCTTCTGGGGTGATTTGGGACTCACAGTTCTTTAAGATATGATGGAGGCAGGTTATTCAGAGCTGTATAGGTTAAAAGTAGGTTTTTAAATTCTACTCTCGATTTTCCAGGAAGCCAGTGAAGAGAAGCTCATATCTCAGTGATGTGATCTCTCGCGTATCAGTTGTTTGAACGACCGATGAGAATGGGTTTGCACTTGCGAACCCTAACTCATATATGTAAACTGCCTACGTGTCAATTCGTGTTTTCACATTTCACCTGTCCAATGAGTCCGAGGCCCCGCCCACAAGACAACGCCTTTTCATGGAACCACATCGTTTATGGCCGATCATCCACACGGCGCGGCGTTTTAGGAGCCTGAAGATAAAGACATTTGAAAACGCCACCTTGGGACAGACCAGACGCACATTTGCTGAAAATGATGACATCATCGCCTCGCCTCTCAACCCAATAACTCCACAGCCCGATAACCCCAGAAAGACACTGGAACAAACAGGCAGTTCGTGCCTTAATTGAAGCACTCGCAGTACTTTATGGCAGCACTTTAAATGTTCACCAGAACTTTGAGTAGCACACAGCACTTTAAGATCAGGATTTCTGCATATATAAATAAGTTTGCACACAATTGTTTCAAACTTATTTATTGAATCTTCTACTTCTGTTGTCGTATATAGATCTGTGGAGGCAACACAACAATTACAATAATTGATCAATGGAGCATTGTGCAATATATGTGCATTTAAGACTGGCTGATTCTTTTAGTTGTTGGTGTGTGTGCTGTTAATGTTTGAAAGTGTGTGTGTGTGTGTGTGTGTGTGTGTGTATGTGCGTGCGTGCGTGTGTGTCGTATGAGGAGAGTTTCCACTTACCTTCTTCTCTTGTGTTCAGGCCGGTGTCCTGGTAAAAGGTTCCCCCTGGCACATGGCTAAAGAAGGTTCCGGGCTAAACCAAGATGAGGAGCAAATTGGGGGTGGCACATAGTTTTAGCAGACTTTAGGATTTTTTTTTTTTATTATTTAGGTTTTTAGGTGTATTTGCTAATAGGGCTTTTGTTTAATGAAGTTATAGTTCTGGTTTTGGTTGGGAGGACTTTTAACTTAGTTTTAAGACACTGATGTCAATTTGTATCACATATGGAGTTTTAATGGTTTCACCCAGTTGAGAGAACTGTATTTAAAGCGCCTTTTAACATAATTCCAATGCACCTTTTGGCACTTTACATTTTTTTATGTGAAAAACAATATAATAATTTTTGGGAAAATAAAAATAAAATCCAAAACTTGGACCACCCAGATACTTATTCACTCACTGATCAAACCACTTGTTGATTTGAGTCGTTTTCATGGTGTGGTGGGGATGCAGATATTTCTTGCTCCTATGTCATGTGGATGGGAAGCTTTAAGAACGACGAGGGAGAAAAATATGGATTTTGGCTCGCATGGGCGAGGCCTGATGCTCATGTGCACACGGCTAACATGGAGGAGGAGGTTGGATTGGAGATGAGCCGCTTTTACTGCTTTATCACGGCAGAAGAGATATTAGCAACAGAAAAAAAAAAAAAAAAAACTTGAAATGAACCAGAGTTAAAGGAAACCTAGCAGCATTTGGATGCATTTTCTGGCGACATGTCAGGCAGAGCACGACGCAATATATCTAAGAAACACATTGCTCTGAAGTCCGGCTCAGCAAACAACTGCCAGCGCCAAATCGAAACTCAGCATCCAACAGTAATACTGTCAGATGTCAGAAAAGAAAAGAATGGACACAAATTAAATTATTATTAACATTTGAGGACGAGCACGTTTGAAATATTCTGATCCGTGTTGTATCTTATAACTAATACAAGTGATTGTTTCTGTGATCAAAACGAGTGAACCCTGGTTGACTTTTATAAAATGAATGAATAGAACAACAGTCAGTCTTTTGAATGACCCTTTGGAAGCGACGGCTCCTCGGGATCCCTTCAAAAAGCCGCTAATCCCGTCTCTCTCTCTCCCGCCGGTTCCTGTCTGGACTCTCGCTGCAGTTCTTCAGACTCCCCAATGACAGGGAGTTTCAATTATCACATGTTTTATTACATATCTTCAACCAAGGCTTGATAAAACACAAAATCCAACCAGTGAGTCTCTGACTTCATTCGATATCTTTCGATTCTGTTATTATACTTTAACAAAAGCAAAACATTTGAATCTTAATGGTGTTTTTTATTTGTATCAATTGTGTCATTGATATTGATCATATGAACCCTCGGCATATTCATTCTCTTTCAAGTTTTTCCTTGATATTTTCTTGACGTGGGTCAATGTCTTCTCGGGGGGGCCTACCTTCAGTTTCGGGCCGAGACCATTGCTTTGGCCACTTTTCCCATTTTGTCCCCCTGTCTTCTCATCATCACAGTCAGGCCTTTGTCAAATCCAGTACAATTATTCTGCTTTCACCAAATCAACCTTGGAGACAAAATGTAGTCCTTCTGCTGGTGAATCCCAACGACCAGGTCCCATAATGAAGAGTGTTATTTCCTTCCAAACTGACCAAACTGTGAAAGCAGGACACAGAAATAAAAAATATGCCACAAATAAAGGCATTACATGACAGTATTTAAGTTTTGTACCTTCCACAGTTTTAAAACGTGCACCAACAAACTCGCCTCTTGCAGGAATGGGGAGACCAACGGCTGCATCATGACACCCGGGCTGGATATGGAGGGCTTTCAATGCCACTATGGCAGCGTGTAATTAGGATATTGTTCAGTCACAGGTCCCTCAGAGACGGATGTACCTGTGCTCATTTCCCCCAAAGGTGTCAGAGTGACCTTCCACTATACAGGACAGCCCGTGTGCACAGTGGGTCACCCTCTCCATCACTACCCTACATACCTTGGACGTATGATCTGTCTGCACTACTTAGTGTCTCCCAAGTTGCATCAGAAGCGGAGTGACTGTGATTCTCCTCTCTGGGGAGTTACCTCGTCCCTGTGCCAGGGAGCAAAGTGATAATTCACTTCTGAAGCCATTTTAGCACATACTACATTACTAGGCTGAAAAGATTGCTATGTCCGTCTTTGGGTCCAACGCACCCAGACAATTACAAAAGTAAGCCATGCATATCAGTCATTCACGAGGCTCGGAATAAAGCCCGGCCATCAATTCTCACATAATGCATCGATATAACCTTGTTTGGAAAATTGAACACTGTGGCAGTTATTTATTACTCATCACCTCTGCCTCATTATAGACTGGTGTCACCTTTCATTTGAAAAAATCTCCATATTCTACCACACGCGTTGCCCAACGATGTGCTTGGGAGAGATTGGTCTGTTATGACATTGATCAGCCAGAACTGAAAACAAAAATCAGTCTGCATTTTTTATTTCTTTTGTCACGCTCTGCATGTTAAGAGAAATGAAGCAAGCGCTGAGCAGTGGAGAGGAAAACCTGAATACTGCCTTCAGATCACGACCGTCTCCATCCTTCTACTGGGAGTTGTGTTGGTGGAGTTGCTGTTGGTGAAGTTGCTCGGTTTGGGTGAAGGAGAAGGTGGAGCACAGTGGCAACCGTCCTTTCATCAGTTCACAGCGGAATTCCCACCACCAGAAGACGACAAAGACATTTCCATGGTGGGTGTTCACTCATGTTGCTGCATGTAATGTTGACACTGATTCGGTCGGAAGGGGTGTTTTATTTTGAAGGACCGGTGAGAGGTGAAAATAGACTCGCTGTGTTTCTGTAGAAAGTAAAACGCAGCCCACTGGAAAAACAGCCAACGAGTGGGGCGATTCAAAGCGTCTGTTGTGGCATGGCGTGTTGTGGCATGGTGTGTTGTGGCATGGCGTGTTGTGGCATGGCGTGTTGTGGCGTGGCATGTTGTGGCATGGCGTGTTGTGGCATGGCGTGTTGTGGCGTGGCATGTTGTGGCGTGGCGTGTTGTGGCATGGCGTGTTGTGGCGTGGCGTGTTGTGGCGTGGCGTGTTGTGGAATGGTCTGTTGTGGTATAGTGTGTTGTGGCGTGGCATGTTGTGGAATGGTTTGTTGTGGTATAGTGTGTTGTGGCGTGTTGTGGCATGGTGTGTTGTGGCGTGGCGTGTTGTGGAATGGTGTGTTGTGGTATAGTGTGTTGTGGCATGGTGTGGCGTGGCATGTTGTGGTATGGCGTGTTGTGGCATGGTGTGTTGTGGCGTGGCATGTTGTGGTATGGCGTGTTGTGGCGTGGTGTGTTGTGGTGTGGCGTGTTGTGGAATGGTGTGTTGTGGTATAGTGTGTTGTGGCATGGTGTGGCGTGGCATGTTGTGGTATGGCGTGTTGTGGCATGGTGTGTTGTGGCGTGGCATGTTGTGGTATGGCGTGTTGTGGCGTGGTGTGTTGTGGTGTGGCGTGTTGTGGCGTGGTGTGTTGTGGTGTGTTGTGGCGTGTTGTGGTGTGTTGTGGTGTGTTGTGGCGTGGCATGTTGTGGCATGGCGTGTTGTGGCGTGGCATGTTGTGGCATGGCGTGTTGTGGCATGGCATGTTGTGGCATGGCGTGTTGTGGCGTGGCATGTTGTGGCATGGCGTGTTGTGGAATGGCATGTTGTGGCATGGCGTGTTAGGGTTGGCGTGTGGTAAAGCGTGTTGTGGAATGGTGTGTTGTGGTATAGTGTGTTGTGGCATGTTGTGATGTGTTGTGGCATGTTGTGGCGTGTTGTGGCATGGTGTGTTGTGGCATGGTGTGTTGTGGCGTGGCGTGTTGTGGAATGGTGTGGCGTGTTGTGGCGTGGCATGTTGTGGTATGGCATGTTGTGGCATGGTGTGTTGTGGCGTGGCATGTTGTGGTATGGCGTGTTGTGGCATGGTGTGTTGTGGCGTGGCATGTTGTGTTGTGGCGTGGCATGTTGTGGTATGGCGTGTTGTGGCGTGGTGTGTTGTGGTCTGGCGTGGCATGTTGTGGTATGGCGTGTTGTGGCGTGGTGTGTTGTGGTGTGGCGTGGCATGTTGTGGTATGGCGTGTTGTGGTGTGGTGTGTTGTTGCGTGGCGTGTTGTTGCGTGGCGTGTTGTTGCGTGGCGTGTTGTTGCGTGGCATGTTGTGTCATGGCGTGTTGTGGAATGGTGTGTTGTGGAATGGTGTGTTGTTGCGTGGCATGTTGTGTCATGGCGTGTTGTGGAATGGTGTGTCGTGGCGTGTTGTGCCACTTTATGGCGTATATATACATATCTATATATGTATATACAGTATATATATACATATATATCATTATATATAGCAGTTATATTATCATTTTAGATATTAATAAAAACACTTTCAGCTTTTTAATTAATTTGTTGTAAAAGCATAATTTGTCGCTCACTGTGTTTGCTGAGAAAAATAAATCTGAGAAGTAAATTTCACTTAATTGAATCTGTGAAATTGACAGTAAAAATTCTGTCTTTACACAAATATATAGTATTGAAGTAAAAAATATATGTTAAAAATTTGAGATCCAGATTTTTTTATACAGAGCATGAATAATTTAATTATGTGAGCCACGTTTTTTCTATTCATCTACAGAAGAAAAAACTATCTTGTTATCTTTACTGTATTTCCTTCAGTCTTTCAAAACACCACATACTACAATACCCATAATCCATCAGTGTTGAAGCAACACAGACAGACAGTATGAAGATCAACAAAGAAGTGGTGGATAATTCACACATTAGTGGAAGAGAGATGATGAACAATCTGTCAAACATTACATTTATACTGATGATCTGACGACCTGAGACGGAAAAACACTAAGTTCACTTCACTTGGATTTTAGTTTTTCTGTTAAGAATATAAAAAAGCAAGTAGTTTAAAGCACAATGTTGCTTGATCAACATCAATAAATTATGCAAAAAGTTGCCTAATATTTGTTTTGGAGATCCAGTTTAATATTTTTATCAGTGCTTTTACCTGGAGGAGTGTCATTCCAACATAGTTTTAAAGATGCTTAACTGTTCAAAGAGGGCAACGATCATTTCTTCCAGACGATCTCAACCAACTGAACTTGTGACACGAGATCCGTCATGTTGTCATCAAACTGAGCTGAACGTCGGACGTATCCGACCTGGCCGGCGTCTCGCTGTCGGTCGAAGGCTGCAGGTAGAAAGGATTTGAAAAGCCTGAGCAGAGCGAACCTGCAGCAGCTGCACGTTTCCTGTCTGTTCCGTCTCGCCTCCGGTGGGCGGCGGCGGCGCTCTCTGGAAGGAACTGGGACGTTTCTTTTTCCCTTTTTTTTTCACCTCCTCCAAAAACAGAAGGCGTCCCCCCAGGTTCAAAGACCTCGGAGCAGTCAATGAGAGCCTCACTACTCGGCCTAATGAGGATTAATACCTTGCACCAAGGAAGCATGTGGCAAAAAATATCAGGCCCCGCGGGATATGGACTAAATATGACAGGCCGCGAGACGGCTCGGCACCTCAAGGATCGCAGAGAAATCTCAAAAGGTTCGCCGGCTGAAAAAATGTGCTGAAAGAGATGAATTTAAAAACGCTCGCTGGTAAACCCTTATAAGGCGGCCATTTCCCACTGGAGTAACGTACATACACACACGTATATGCTCAGATACTGGGAACAATGACATGAAGCAGACCGACACCACCAAACAGCCAGTCTTTTCAAAATCATCTTTTGTCAATTTAGTGAAACTTCAAAGTAATTGATTCATATGATTGCTGTCGCTTTTAGTCTTCGAGGGCCTTTAATTCAAAACCCATAATTTCCACAATTAGCTAATCATTTACAAGTTAATTAATTGCCTAAATTAGTAAAGTGACTATATTTAAACTGCAAATCCTGATGCTCAGATTGGATTTTCAGCCTAAACCCGTCTTGTTATACAGATTTTGTGAACTGACCCACATCTGATTCTCACTATTACCCATATTACACTGATTACTCTGATTACACTTGCCTACAAACGTCAGAAACACTGCATGTGTATAATTATGGTGTTTACAATCTTCAGGCTTGCTCTGAACGAAGCGCTAACTGCTAAGCCAGAAGAAACAGAGGATCGTGGCGGATCGCCAGGATGTTTGAGCAGAAGGGGGAAATGGCCAGACTTGCATTTTATGCATTTATCGCTGAGAGTTCATATCGGATCTTAAATGTGAACTCAATCTGTATCCGATATGAAAATATCTGAACTCGTGCGTCTTTTTCCTGCTTCACATTGTCCAGAAGCAGCTCAGATCAGATCTGAGCCACAAACAATCTGAATTAGGTCACATTACGCTGACAGTGTAAAATGCAGCCTTCAATTACTATCAACCTTTCTTTACCTAGTTACTGGTAATCATTGAGCAAGTTAATATGAGAAGTGCTCCCACAGACCTTAAAGTGACTTTGTGAATGAATGTGTATGAATTACTAGCAAATATATAGCCTGCCTGCCGACTCTCATTTTGAATAATATTATTTATTTCTGGTATAAATGAGGTTTTGTTCTCATGCCATGATAACTTTGGGCTGGAGGCTGTGGAAACGACCTGCTGGAGGATATTCGACTGTCAGAAACACAGAATTAGACTCCCTATTTATCTGATCTGCACACTTATTGTTTTTATTTTCTCGATCATCTTTTTCTTTTTTTCTTTTTCCCAACGTTGATGTTACGTGTCACACTTTCTTTTAATCGAATGTTGCTGTTTCCTTCTGTAGTCTTTCATTTGATTTAGTCCCGAGGAATCACAGTTTTTAAGAACTGCTGTATAAATGAAGTGTGATATTAACACTATTACCCTGCTGTTACTGCTCAGAAAAAATCAACAAAGAATATTAGTTCAAAGACACTAAAGTGGATTTTCCTTTCACTGGATGAATATTTACAAAACATTTATTTTGTTATTTTGTTTTTCTAACCATAAGCATATTTTTTTTTCCTTTGTGGTGCAACCAAGACACACAATCCAGTATTGACATGATTCAAAACACACGAGATAAAGTAGCATATGGTGTCTATAAAACATAATCTCTTCCTTTCTCCTTTTATTGCTTTTATGAATGGAACCGTTTTCATTTTTTTTTATTATTTATGGGAAAGAAGCTTAACACAATAGTTTCATTCAAATGAAAACATCAAATGATACATGAGTAGTTTAACAAATACTGTATTTTCCAGAATATTGAGCACATCTGAATGTAAGCCGCAGGTGTCCAGGTAGTGCTACCTGTACAGGGCAGGAATCTCACTGCAGGAACACGGGATTGCTCATATTTTCATAAATTCCTGCAAATCTGTCTTTAATAGTGCTGGAAATTAATACACACAGTGGTGTGTGTGTGTGTGTGTGTGTGTGTGTGTGTGTGTGTGTGTGTGTGTGTGTGTGTGTGTGTGTGTGTGTGTGTGTGTGTGTGTGTGTGTGTGTGTGTGTGTGCGTGAGCACGAGAGAGCGAGAGAGAGAGAGAAATAATGTCAGGATTTTCTCTCTGTTGATAAAGTATTTTATGGGTTATTTGCTGATTGTGAATCAGCAGCAGGGCGGATTTACATGATGCACCTGAACGCATCACTCAGGCCCATCAGCTGCTGGAGTTGTGAACCAGGGAAGCAGCGCCAGACCAGGTCACCAAGAGCAGAAATATCACTTTTGGGGCAAGTTTTGGAGAAGCAGAGTCTCAAAACAGCAAATATCTACATGTGGCAGTAGAACCTGGTGGCACGAAGCCCGTTAACCTGTAGAAATCCATAAACTAGCCGCGTCATTGTATAAGCCGCAGGGTTCAGACCGTGTGAAAAAAGTAGCGGCTTATAGTCTGGAAATCACAACTATATTTTAAATCAATTTTTGGATCTAACTTTAAAACTACTAACGCAAAATGATTTAATAATTAAACAATGTTTCCCTGAACCATGGCGGCGGCATTATCAAGCTTTGGAGATGCTTCTTTGGGGGTGAAGGTGAAATTAATGCTCTGACTTCTAAAGGATTCTTGATATATTTTTGCAATTGATGATGTGAAATGTTCCATACAACAGCATTCAGGTAGATGTATACAAAAGAAAGAGAGGATAGAAAGTAAATAAACTTGAATTAACATACAATGATTTGTTTTGGGCAATCGAAGAAGTTTTCCCGAGAAGAAATGAGTGAATGTGTGAAGAGTGAGAGGACCAGGCTCGTTTCATGTTCATCATTACATAAGTAGTGAGTTTAGGGTCTTTTACTTAGTTACACAGTACATTTTAAGCCTTCAAACCCCATCCCAGCTCACTGGCTGAGCCCGAATCAGCCCCAGTTCTTCTCAGCGAAAATAAGTTGCAGGGAGCCTCTCAGACCAGGCTTGTGTTGGAGGAAAGTTAATGAAGGCCGTAGATCGTTTGTTGGATAAAAGTACAGAGGCAGAAAAAAAATATTTGAAAAAAAGACTCTCTAAAAGAACTGAGCAAATATGCATATAGACGTTTTCTCAGCATTCACATCCAGAGGACAAACCACACACACACACACACACACACACACACACACACACACACACACACACACACACACACTTCCACTCCTCATTGATGAGATTCACTGCTGATTTTTCTTATTTTCTGCTATTGTTCTGTCAATTATCAAAATCATGTTGTTGTTTTTTGGTTCGATTGTTTTGGTTTGTTTGTTTGTTTGTTTGTTTTGTTTTGTTCTTTGTTTTATGTCGTTTTTGTCTTTGCTATCATTGTTGTGATTATTTTGGTTTTTGCTCTGTTGTTGCTCAGGCTGGTTTAACCTCATGGCAGTTGGAAAATATTTGGATCACTGTGATTATTGTATTATAATGAAAACATTTTTTTATAGCGCACTAACAAGGGTATTGTATGTATCTCCCCACCCAGTCTATCTCTCTGTCTTTCCTCTCCTCTCCTCCCCTCTCCTCTCCTCTCCTCCCCTCTCCTCTCCTCCCCTCTCCTCTCCTCTCCTCCCCTCCCCTCTCCTCTCCTCTCCTCTCCTCCCCTCTCCTCTCCTCCCCTCTCCTCTCCTCTCCTCCCCTCTCCTCTCCTCCCCTCTCCTCTCCTCTCCTCCCCTCCCCTCTCCTCTCCTCTCCTCCCCTCTCCTCTCCTCTCCTCCCCTCCCCTCTCCTCTCCTCTCCTCTCCTCCCCTCTCCTCTCCTCCCCTCTCCTCTCCTCTCCTCCCCTCCCCTCTCCTCTCCTCTCCTCTCCTCTCCTCTCCTCTCCTCCACCTCTGACTCTGGTTTCTACAAAGTTTCTCCTGTTGGGGAGTTTTTCTTTCCACAGTTGCAAACAAACCTGCTGCTCATGTGGATTTTGGGCTTTTCTATTTTCTCTATAAAAGCACATTGGAATGACTGTAATGTATTTAAAAAAAAAAAAAAATTTTTTATAAAAATAAATAAATAAATAAATACAAAATAAATAAATACAAAATATTAATTAAAAAAAATGGTGATGGACATCAAAACAAAAAAAAGAGGCTGGTTAAAAAAAAAAAAGAAGAAGAAGTTTTGTCAGCAGAAGCATAGTGGTTCATTGACTTCATGACTTGTTTTCAGCCCCACATAAAGCCCTCAGGCTCCTTCTGATTGGCCAAACACAGAACGTGGGATTTACTGAGGTTCATTCTCTCTTTTGCTGTAAGTTGCAAACTGACACAGTATCTCGGAGCGTCTGCGTCGTGTCTGCTGCCGGCGCTGTGAAGCCCTGAGCGGCGGGCAGAGGTCGGACCCGTCTCGCCTCCCCTTTCCGGTTGGCCGGCGCCGAACTGACGGTTCCAGGGGAACACTGTTTCCAGCACGATATCACACATTGGCGTGGCAGAGGGAGCTGACCGTGACAAAGCCTGAAGATAAACAAAAAGTGACCACAGCCGGGCCCACGGACGTCGGCCCGGGAGCGGGCGTGTGTTGTTTGGCCCGGGTCGCTGGCGGTTTTGCTCTGCTGCCCGTTTGCACAGCTGAGCGACTCCAGAGGACGGCGGGACCGGCGGTGGTCAGCCAAAAAGCTGCGACTGGGCGCTCCCGGGCTCACGCGGCACTGCTCCTGGTCCAGGCAGCGGTCCAAGAGATGTGTCGCGCTCTCTCAAACATACTGTAATTGTAGGAGTGAACAAGGACAAGGCCATGCAGACACAGAGACGGTGAATCTCCCTGTATTCACCCCAGCTCGGGCTGCTGAGCACAGAATCCTGCTTCTTGTTCCACCGCTCTCTCTCTCTCTCGCAGACTCACTTTTGTTGTACACACTTCCACCAGGGAGCTGCCTCGCCTGCTGGAGCCCCCCGCTTTACTGTTCCCCCCTCTTTTTCAGTTTCCACCGGAGCAGTTGGAGGCTCATCGCGTCTATATGGGAGAACGCCTCCACGCCGCAGATTGTGATCCTGGGGAATTAAACCAGCAATCATTTGATCAGATACTACCTAATCTTCAAGCTTCTGTTGCTTTAGGAAATTAAAATTGATGCGTTATACAATAATTCTCCTTTAAGCTATTTCTGGCTGACAAATATTACCATAGTGCCTGCAAACACCACCCGGGGAACACAGGGCTGCCACTGGAGACTGTTCTATGGTAAACTTTTCCAATCACAGGCAGGACAGGTTGAAAAAAAAAAAAAAAAAACCCTGACTGATGGAAACATGGCACAGTCGAGTTTTGCAGCACCGCCGCGCCGTTCTGTATTAGTTGTGATTCTGTCACACGTTAGTTAATTACGAGCAGCCCAGATGAGGCTGTGGGGTCCACTCCCCTTTCCTCTCATTGTGTCACATTTCATTTCATTTCACCAAACATTTAAATAGGTGCCGCGCTTTGTTGTCTTTGCAGCTTTGGATCACTGTCATTCTGCCAAATGAGCACAACAAATGCACTCTCCTCGGTCCTGTCCAGCCCAAGCTGTGTTTCACGTCGACACAAACTCAATTATTGCCAGTAATTACAAGTATCTTGGGGTGTTTGAGTGGAGGCTGAATTACAAAAGCTGCAAAACATGGATTAAATTGCTGGAGCTGTTGATGGGAGGAAAGGGGGCCGTTAAACTGTCTCTCAGATTCAATTGGCCCGGTGAGGCTAGCGCTTGTGGTGTGGCCAGGAGTGTGCAGTTTATTGGAAGTGTGTCTCTGTGGTCAGTTTGAACAAATGTCTGTGAGCTTCTTTGCCCGCGGGGTCCAGGGAAAAGTCCAGTGTGAGGGAGATCAGCCGCTACGGGACCATGCACCCCGGATCTTCACCATCCAGACTGGAGTCTGATCCTCCACATTTACTTTGGTGTGTATTAGGTACAGAGTTTATTTGTCCAAACAAGTGAGGAAATCGTGGTGATTTCCTTGTTCTGTCCAGACCTCAGCTTCACCTCATGCAGGTAAATCAAAGAGTTGTTTATTTTCTAAACCCACACATGGCAGAACCAACACAACAGCAACCTGGTAACAACGTTTCTGCACATTCATTGGTAATCTGAGTACTCTGGCCTTCTACTCCTGTCCAATGCCTGTGTGTGTGTGTGTGTGTGTGTGTGTGTGTGTGTGTGTGTGTGTGTATGTGTGTGTGTGTGTGTGTGTGTGTGTGTGTGTGTGTGTGTGTGTGTGTGTGTGTGTGTGTGTGTGTGTGTGTGTGTGTGTGTGTGTGTAACTTTCTCCTGTGTTTTACCTTGTGCTGGACTAGTACAGAGTGAACACATGGATGGATGGATGGTTGGATGGATGGATGGATGGATGGATGGATGGATGGTTGGATGGATGGATGGATGGATGGTTGGATGGATGGATGATGGATGGATGGTTGGATGGTTGGATGGTTGGATGGATGGATGGATGGATGGTTGGATGGATGGATGGATGGATGGATGGATGGTTGGATGGTTGGATGGATGGATGGATGGATGGGTGGATGGATGGTTGGATGGATGGATGGATGGATGGATGGATGGATGGATGGATGGATGGATGGATGGATGGATGGATGGATGGTTGGATGGATGGATGGATGGTTGGATGGATGGTTGGTTGGATGGATGGATGGATGGTTGGTTGGATGGATGGATGGATGGATGGATGGATGGATGGATGGATGGTTGGATGGTTGGATGGATGGATGGATGGATGGGTGGATGGATGGTTGGATGGATGGATGGATGGATGGATGGATGGATGGATGGATGGATCTCCAACCAAATTGGCTGGGTGTATAAAGTACTTTTGATGTATAAACATACTGTAACCCAGTCATTTTGATGATGAATTGTAAACAAGTCATTATTAGACAGACAGAACTTTATTAATCCCCAAAGGGAAATATTCTCAGACATTTCATCAAAACATAAAAAAAACACAAAAATAGCAACCACACTTCCACTCATACGACAATACCAGATAGAAAATAATAATAAAAAAAGACATAAAAGTAAGTCAAAATAAGTGCTAAATGGTTGATTAAAATTCCAGTTAAGATTTTAATTGAAGTTACAATTAAAGACCAGATTGAATGAATACGATTAGAAATACATGCAATACTTTGGATTCTGTGACAAACAGAAAAATGTGCGGTGAGAAAAGTCTCAATGTCCCGTTTTGTAACTAAATCAACTTTAATGGACAAATAGGATAGGACAGAGAAAACTAACATGTATGTCAAAGAAAAAGAAGCTAGTTAACGCTAAAGTGAAAGAGGCGTGTTGAACCGTTCTACACAACCTCAGAAATGCACGAATGAATTACACACTCTTCAACAAACTGCTGTCCTTTAATGTCCTTTAATTTAACAATATCATTTCCACTGTGCTCTAATTCCCTTTTTCTCCTCCAGCAAAAGACAAGCTTATTCACAGTTTAGGACAAAACTGAAGAAGCATTTTTATGCTTTCTATATTTTAATTTAGGGAAAAATAAAACTTTGATGTTACTTATTGTTACGTCAGCTCAATTGCAAACATATATTGTTATCAAATTGTGCAAATGTAATTTTGAAACTTCCTGTATCGACTATCTAGAGCTGACATGGTGGATGTCATTCTTTCATCTGACTGCACAGGTTTAACAAACTAATCTAATAGTTCTGATGAGGTAATCTGACCAAGGAGCTTTAATGTCAAAACATAAACCAGCAATTAATCCTATAATCTACTTTTTATGGAAAAAAGCTTAACCCCTAACCCATGTAGATGAGAAACCTGGATAAGTCCAGTAACTCGGGTTCTTTAACTCGTAGTTTTTATTACTAGAAATAGTTTTGTTGTGGAACCTAACTAAGAAAAATGTTTGAATAAAGTAATCCCATCAAGTAGATGTGATAACTGATTCTAATCAAGTAGACCAATGACCTAATGAAACTAATCAGATTATATGATCTAATGATATCTAAATCAAAACATGGAGTTCTGGTTCTTAAACCTCACAAAGTAGTTTTAATGTCATATCCTGGATGTTTTTACGCCTCAAAGCCAAACCAAACACTTGAACATCCTGTTTCACGAAATAATAAACCAGTTGAGATGGTTCTGCTTCATACCAGAGGTCTGCAACTCTAAAGCAACTTGTGCCTCTTTAGTTCCTATTTACTGGCTCGACAATTTTTATCCTATAATTATCTATGTTTTTGTCATATCTGACTTGTTTTCAAAAAGACTCCTGCCTAAAATAGTTAAAAAGGCTAAAATTGGTATTCAAAGACAAAAGTTACACACTGCTAGAAATAGTAAAAACCAGAAAAAGAAGTTATTTGGAGGACGATGGCTACAAAAAGCCAAAGTAGACAAAATGGAGCAAAAAGCCAGGTCATGAGAGTGAAATTGTTAAAAAGGTTTAAATATATACATAACTTGAAGTACAATAAAAGGCCAAAAGCCAAAATGGCTGAAATAAACAAACCAAAATCAGTTAAAAAGGTTGAAACAGCGAGAAAAAAAAAAAAAAAAAAAAAGCTACGAACTAAATTAATCCTCAAATTCAGTCATGAAACATCATGAATGTTCACTTGGAAAAACTACATGAATAAATGTATAAACTTTACGATCTTTATCTTTTACGATTTGACTTTTCAGAATTTTTGGGAGATTTTTGGGGAATTAAATCCTGTACAATGGATTTTTACATATTAATTCTAATTTATGTTATATACGTTTCATATATCTTGTTTATGTCCATATATTTTTAATATGGTATCCTTTGGCTTTGTTTCTCGTGAAGAATGGTCTTTGCACACATGCAAAAGTTATCCTTTTGTAATCTCGCTGTTTTCTTTAAACCAGTGTTTAAAGTCGGTACTATCTTTACTAGCGTAATGATATTGTTGCTATGCGTGATCCGTTTCAGTCACATGTGGTCCAATAGGAGAGTGTAAAACATCCAAGATGGCGGCGACCACCACCGTAAGATATTACAGCAGTTCAGAGGTGGAAAACACGATAAAAACCTTTAATAAGCCAACAAAAAAATGCAAAATGGCCCTGATGTCAATAACGTCACGACTTTAAGAGCCCCGCGGCTCGTTAAACTGTCACAAAGCAGCTTGTGATACGTTAACGAGCACCTGAACGCATCACTCCAAGCCGTCACCCATGAAGTGGCATTTTAACTTTAGGCCTACTTATTGTGTCAAATACACTGATGTATCTTGTGTTTTGTGTCAGATACACTTAATTATCCTTCCAAATGTGTTAAATATACTTTGAAATCTGATCCTTTAAATCAATAATGCTGAAAAAGATTATTGTGGAAGAGTTGTCTGGGTTTGCACTTTTTCGGACGAGTCGTCCGTTCACAGGTTAGAATCCACTCTGGCTTTGGTGCAATCTTTGTTAACTCTTCTGCCACTGTCTCTTCAAGAACAACTTCACACTTTCTGTTTCTTTGTTTTACCAAGCAGCTGTTTCACTTACTGCCAATGTGTGTGTGCGAGGTTCGCTGCTTGATGTAGTGGAACGGAGCCATAGCCGGAGCACAAAGCGCCACCCAGCCCCCCCCCACCACGTGATATCGTCTTCATTTAGACTTGCCACCAACGCTCCTGCTCATCCACACATTTGGGTTCAGCTTCAGTGCTTCAGCTTTGCTTTCGCTCTGCTGATGGAACAATGGAAATGGTCTCAATCGTTTCAGGATTTTTCAGTCACACACCCTTTCATGATGTTTTCGTGTGTTGGAGGCACACCCAGCACTGATTAATTGATAGTTTGAGTCTGGATACACAACAGGTTCTTTGAATGTTTTTCAGCCTCAAGTTTCCAACAGTTTTCATTCCAAGTAAAACTTTTACAAAAACAAAACAACACGAATCACCACCACATTGGGAAAACAACATTATGTCCCTTCAATAAGCATTCGTCCGATGGGTTCATTGAGCAGTTATACAGTTATCCATTTTGTTGGTTTTTATTAGACTGTTATGTGTGCATCTGGCCTCTTATTGCATATGTTTGTAATTTTTTATATTGTTTTGCTTCAAATATACATTAGATTTTATTGGTTTTAAATATAGTTTGTCAAAGCGCCAACCAGTGGTTTCTATTTATATTCTCATCACACCACCATATATGACTGAAATAAAGCTATTCTATTCTATTCTATTCTATTCTATTCTATGTGAAGTCTGAGGTTTTGGACCTTATAATAATGGGGACAAACGAAATGGTGACTTCATTTTCTACCATGCCGATGAAGCTTTTCAGTATTTGTCAGTCTGCAGACTCTTTGAATTCAGCTCCACCTTACGGGAATCATAATTTCATCAACCTCTTCTGGGTTGATAGTTCTGGATTTAAGATCCATAGTTAGACCGCAGATGAAACATACTGTGGGAGAAAGGCCATAATGGGGAAAGGACAGGGTCGACAACACTGGTGGAGTCTGAGGCCACATCCACACGAGCCACAACGATCTTTTTTCTCCCCCGAGGTTCTCCCCAAAAATTCTGTCCACACGTCACTATCAGCTCAACACGAGGCTTCAGGGCATGTAGTGCACACACCAGGCCTTTAGGGGCGCTGTGACTCATCAAACCCACCAAAAACGCAGGAGACAGAACAAATAGAAATGTAGAGATAGATTCCTGCTCATAAACCTCTCTATAACTCTATTTGTATAGGTCTATGCCCCTGCTTTTCCTGCTGCCAGTGTCAGTAGCTTCGGCAGCTTGTTGTCCCTGAATATTGTGGTTATTTCATGACATCACAAACCGCAGTGGGGGGAGGGGTATTGGCTCATCTTTTTTTTTTTAAGCCCACAGATCAGCCAGGGTTTTAGATTTTCCCCACTCTGGGACCCGTGTTTAAAAAAAAACCCTGTTTTCGTGCTTCTAAAACACCGCTTCGTGTGAATGACAGGCGAGAAACAGCAGTTTAATGTTAACTGGCAGCTCGTGTGGACAGTCCCTCAAATGTGAATTGGAATTTAGACTTAGGAATATATTTTTACAGTAACTACATTTTGAATGTGAAGTGCTTCTTGATGAACAGTGCAAACTACTGCAAGTAATTTAGTTACCTGTAACTCTTTTAAAAAGAGTTTTGTGTTAATCATTGAAACTAAAAGTTCCAACATGGCGGCTGTATTCAGGGTGCAAGTTGTTAAGACACGAGAAGGGTTGAAGTCTTTTGGCCTAAGTGTGTTTTCTTCTACTGTGGGACATTTAACAGGAAATGCAAACAACAACTTTAAACATACATTGAATTAAACGTTAATCTCAGTTGAAATGTGTTGAAAATAACCACAGATGTAACAGGTGTGATTGTTCCTGTTACATCTGAATATATATACGTATGTTTTATAAAACATCTCCATCTTTTATCCAACTTTATCCTACTTTACAAAGAGCTGATGCTGAGCCCCGCCGGACACATAAAAGCAGGTTTCACCACAGCAGGTCAACAACAATGTCCCACACACTCACTGTCATGTGGACAATATGGAGCCAACAATTATCTAAAATAACACACATGTGAATGGTAACACAATAGTGATAGCAGCTCTATACACTATTTCCACTGTAAACTATCATCAAATATTGGGCCTATACTATCTGGTGTTTGCCTAAAATGAACAGTGGTTCTGTGTTGTACATGGTTCTGTGTTAAATAATGAGAAAAAAAAATCTAAATTCAGATCACTGCAAAGTGCAGCGTTATTACATAATGAATTGAAAATATATTACATTATTACATATTGCACCATTATTACATAATGCAGTGCTACGAGGTCCTTTCTCTGTCGGCCGTGACTGTTAACCACTTCTCCCACCGCGTTTTGCACAGCTGAGCTGAACTCTTGTGACTTTAGTATTTACTGAAACAGTGCAGACATATTCACATCCATATTATATTACATTTATATCTCCCTCAATAAGCCTTCAGGCTCCACTCACACCGGATTGTTCCGGATCCTCGTGTCTGCCTCCACAATATTATACATTACCATAAAAATCTCTTGGCCTCAGCAGCCAATTCTGTAGCTTTAACCACTGATGAAGAAGATCAAATGGTGAACAGGTACCTGTAGGAATAAACCTTCATCCCCTGGTTTTTTTTTCTTTTTTTTCCCTGCAGATATCATCTCTCTGTCTTATATTGCTACGACTTCAAAAAGCAGGAGGAGGAAGTGTTCAGAGCGCTCTGTGTGGAAAACAGGTTACAATTAGGTCAGTGTGCTGGAATTTGCAGAGATGTGGAATAAAAAAAAAGAAGCCTGAGGGTGTGTTTTTCTTTCGAGACTGCTGCACTACGCCACTTTTAAAATAGAGCCTCTTCTGTTCGGAGAATGCAAGAGCTAATATAATAATACTGTGTGTAATGATTCACAGTCTGAAACAAAGGGGGAGTTTAGCTCTTCTAATAGCCTTTTAGCTTTATGAAGAAAGTAAAATTCATTAAAAAATAACTGAAGTTGCCACTAAAGATTTACTGTAATACACTGGCAGCCAAACATGCAGCCATGCAGAACAAAGAAGTGCCACAATAATCTTCCACTGGAGTAGATTATACTCTCAACACACACACACACACACACACACACACACACACACACACACACACACACACACACACACACACACACACACACACACACACACACACACACACACACACACACACACACACACACACACACACACACACACCTGCCTGTTGGAGCCCAACATCCCTGACTCACTTCCTCCTCCGCTGACTTAGAAAACACCTGAGAGCCTCCAGACTTCTGTTCCTTCCTTCAGCTTCCTGCAGCAGCAGGAGGAGGAGGAGGAGGAGGAGGAGGAGGAGGAGGAGGAGGAGGAGGAGGAGGCGCAGGCAGGAGGAGGAGGCGCAGGCAGGAGGCCATGGAAGAGGAGCGAGAGCGGGAGGAGGCGGAGGAGTGCTCCTGAACAGAAGGGAGAGAGAGAGAGAGAGTGAGAGAGCAAGCACTACTGTGATGTAGGTTTGTCTCCCATGTTGAGCAGCCAGAGAGTCCAGAGGCAGTCGGAGCAGCACAGTGACCCATGGTGAGGCTCTGCATGAGCTTCACTCTCAAACTCACTTAGAATTTGGATGATGGAATGAAAAGAAGCACCAAATAACGATAACAATCATCTCTATGCGTTGATGTGAAACATTTGTTTGTTTGCCCTCCCTTCAGGACTGCTGATATCGGCTCCTGCTCAATTCATGAGAAAGCATTAAAAGTGTTTCCCTGCACAGTGATTACAGCTCATAAGATGTATGCTAATTGTTGCTGGTAAAACTGAAGAGTTGGAGTAAAACATTTGCAGACGTAGGAGAGTCATTGTGAGGCTGCAGCTTGCTGATGCAGCTCCGTATCCATGAGAACTACCTTCACTTCAACATGTTGTGTATGTGGTGTGTCTTGTTTTCTCATTTTGTCTCATGTTGAAAACACAGCTGATAAGGCTTGTGATACGTTTTAAATTTGAGATTTTAAAAGTTAAGCATTACATGTGACTCCGGCCCTGCAGGTATATTTCTAATCAGTTACCAGCATTTTACTGTCACATGTAGTGATATTATAATCCAACACAGAAGGCACCATTTAAAGGAGTCATCGCCTGGAAATCACTTTTTTTTTTTTTAATTGTTAAAACATGTACATTGGTGTCGCACCTCAGTTGAGATTTGCCTGCAGTTTGAAAGTAGCTAAGATTTTTTTCCTTTGTGCTCTTTGTTCAAACCAGAATTGACCTCAAACCGGGAGATTTTGTTTGTCTTCGGCACAGGAGTCTGATATCATGAACTCACCTCAGTGAAACTGGCAGTTAGCCGTTGACCGCTAAGGTGACGAGTACAAACGTTGAACCTCATGGGAATCACAAATGAGCCGGCATTGTATTTTAAATCCACGGGGTGTGTTGCCCTGCGACCTGGATGTTTGTAGACGGAGCCACAATAGTTTTTTATTCATATTATTCATGTTGGCAGAGGACTGTTGAGCTGTCGCTATGATGTCACCATGATTGACAGTTTCTGCAGCCAATCAACATTTATTAACGTCCATAACAGTCAAAATCTTGCATGTCATGAAAGGAAGTGGTGGTAAGAAAAAGTCTCAGAGTGAGCTCAATTGTTAATCCTATTAGATGTTAAGAACTGGTTTAAAGACGATATCAGGGAGACTGGCTCTGTGGGAGTACCGGGTTATGACTCCTTTGAAAGATCAATAAACGGGTCTTCAACAGTTATGGCCATGAAGCCTTGCCTCAACGATGAGCTCCAACACTAAACACACATTTCCTTTGGTTTTTTTAAGAAGAGCAGCCGGGCTCTCTGCGGAACCTGCCTGCAGTATCTCAGAGCTGTTTTGCTGCCCGTGCACGTCCCGCCGTGCACACTTTCCAGAAGCAACAGCAGTGGCGCAGACAAACGGCAGCAGTGATACTCAGGACTGACCCACTTTTCCAGCTGACTGAGAGTGAAGTGTTTGGAAGGTGGCAGGTGGGGGAGCTGGGCGGAGCAGAAAACTGCAACCTGACGTCGCCCCCGGGGTCGGACCCTCGCCTTGCGTCCGGCACGGAAAAGTCCAGTCGTCCGGCGCGCCCACAGACGCCCACAGACGCAGCTGCCTCAGCGCTCTTTCAAAACCCCGGCACCGTTACCAAGCTAATTATTTCGCCTGTCCTCCACCTGTCGGCCCAGTGCGCCCATCATCACATCTGCATCTCGCTGCCTCTCTCGTCTCTCTCCGTGTTTTTATTCCACCCTGTTTTATTCCCCCTTTGCCTTTTCACCCGGGCGTCATAGAGCTTTGTCCACAAATACGAATTGTGATAATTAATGACACGACATGTTTCTCATTTAAAATCTAATCTAAAGGAGGTGGACACAAATTATCCAACCTAATTGAAAAGCTAAAAGCAATAAAACCGCCTTCCAGCACCTTAATGTGGTTCCTGAATGGGTTGGGAATGAAGTCAGGGGCTCGGAGTTGGGTAATTTCTGCGCCGCTAATGTAGCTTCAATAACCTTCCTCTTAGTGCGGCTTCCTACTTGGGGGTTCTGAATTTCTGCCTGTGGACACATTGTCAGAAGGCAAAATTACGAGTGGGCATTGTGCTGTAGCATTAGAATCATTATCACTGCTTCCAAGTGCACCGTTTTCTCAAGAAAGCCGATTTGTGGCTGAGATAGTGAAAGAGAGAGCGGGAACTTGATGCTAATTGCGGGCAGCGTGTTCAATCGGAGAGTTATAAAAGGTGGTTCAAGTGTTGCCAGAAGAAAAAGAGAGCAGTAGATGAGCCTTAACTAATATTTGTTGGCCTTGTATTGTAGAGGTGGAGAAGGTTTCATTGTGTCTCCCTGGTATTTGTTCAGGTTGGATGAGTAACTTTTGTAGTAGAAAAAATTGATCTAACCCTACCACCTAAAAACATTCAACATTGGAATTATCCGTAGCTACAGCTGATCTTTAAATCTGACTTTCATTAATTTCATTATAGTGGGATGATGCAGTGCCACACATTGTTACTGACATAAACATATATATATATATATATATATATGTATGTAATATAGGAATATATCGGTAGTATCCAAGACGATGGCTGCCATTTGAAGTGGATGTACCAGTACGGACGCCATCTTGGATGAGGACGCCCTATTCCTCCAGCATATTCATATCTTTATCGGAGGTCAGTGAATCTTTCTTGGGGTTTGGTTTATTATAAAGGAAAAAATGTTGTTATGATCTCAAGTTCTCAAGCTTTTGCACATAAAACTTTAATTTGACAAAAACTGTGCAGAAACAGTTCTGTTTAGTATTCAGCTCACAGCACAACTGGTTTTATATTGGGACAAATGTAGTACTGCAGTAGACAGATCGTGCCGAGTGTAGACCGTCGACTGGAGACAGTCAGACATTTAAAGCTGAAATATCAGATTAAAACCTATATATATATATGCACTTCATCCCCAGAGTACATTTAGTTTAGTTTCATGTGGCCAAAGAACATGATCCCAGAAAGGCTGAGCTGCGTCTCAGTCCGTAGAGTCCTTTAGTGTTCGTCGTACCATTTGCTCCAGCCTGAAGCTCTTTCCATGTGCCACTTCCTCCTTTTAGCTTCTCTCAATGGAAACACCTCAGATCTGTCAGGCAGCATCTCACAACGATTGAAACAGGGAATTAAGATCCTGGTTAAGTAGTTAAGTGTAAGAAGAACCTGGAAATAACTGCAGCTCATTCACTAGTGAGGTCACGTGATTACTGGAAACACATAACAGGTGAGCTAAAGTTGTAAAACTACTGGGTTTCCTCAGAAGGATTCAAACTTTTAATTCAGTGCCTGGCAGGCCCACTTTGGCAGCGACCTTGTGTTCCAGCTGAAGGTGTTTGGAAAAAGCTAATAATTGGACCTTATTACGATGGTTTTACAAAACGAGTTTAATAGAAATATTGATTTATTTTTGGTCTTATTTTGCTCCTCCAGGCTGTCGAGAAACTAAAATGAAGTAGAAAAAAAAAATGTTTGTGCTTTTTGGACTGACTCAGATACCAAACATGAAAAGTTGCACCACGTGGCTTCCTTCCAGGTTAAATAAATACATTTGAAAAATCAGCTTTGCCAGAACAAACAGCAAGTTAAAAGAACCCGACTGAGCACGGATGGTGGTTAAACTGAATTTTAATGGATGGTGGTTGTGTTGGAACAGAGCTGCGGGGCTTTTAATGATTGCCAAATCACCAAGGCGGACACACAAGACTCCTGGAAATAAAACACAGGGGCCACATCTCGCCCTCCTGTGGATGGCGGGGCACGACAAGGCGACCTCCGCCATTCTGCTCCTCCATAACTCCATTGAACGGCCGCACACGGCCCGGTGCTGAGCCTCTTTCTCAGGCGTGTTCACACAGAGAAATCTACAGGCTAATTATCGCTGACCCGGGTGGGTTTGGAGGACCTGCCAGGCCTCTTCTGATTGGTCCTCCCACCGCTTGTGAAGACTGGGATTAGTGAGGGTAGTGAGAGGGGTGGACGGACCCCTGCAGTGAGGCCGGTCAGACCTCCACCCTGCGCGGCGAGAGCACCAATAGGCCTATTTATCAGGGTGACGATGGAAATGCCTGCAGAGAGGGCCAAGTGCGGTATGTGACTAGCCATTATGCTCAGCTTTTGTTGAAAGATGGCACTGCTGAAGTGGGGAGGGCTCATCCCTTTTTTTCCGGCAGTGCTCTTGCAAGCTGCAGAGCCGAGAGAGATTTGCCTGCTGTAGTATTGAGATGTCCAAAATAAAACATGGAACTCATGTAAGATAGATTCACTGTAGACTTTGTTCTGATGAAACCCCCCCCAAAAATACACATTAAGTTGTTGAAAAGACCTCAAAATCTGAAGCCTGGAGATGTAATGTGTTATATAGAGAGTTTTAATATTACAAAACACAGGCTGCCAGTTCTCTGAGCCCTTTCTAAATCCAACGTTGCAAAACAAAGTCTGGTCATTTGGTTCAGAAGTGGTGAACTTCTCATCTTTCAGTTTCAATGCAGCTCCTGTTAAATGTGTTACGTTGCAAGTGAAAGTACTCTTGTTAGAAATATTACAAGTGAAAATTACAAGTGCTCCCGAAATATTAAAGATTTTGGCAGATTTATGCAGATTGGCATATGATTTCAAACTATGGGTGTACCCAGCAGTAATTTATGATTTTGAAACTAGCAAGGTTCATTACATAACTCAAAGTAGAAATATATTGTGTATGATTTAGATCACATACTTTTAAGTTAGGAATACTCCCTTTAGTTAGAGTAACATGATTAAATGAGCATGTGTTACTTCTACACCTGTTCCTAGATGGAGTATGATGAATCCCAGTCTCTTGAAGGACTATTTGAATTTGCAGTTTGGTATATCAAGGCGGATAAAGCAAACACCTAAAAGAGAAAGTGACAGCGGGCGTTCAGGACACAGTTCAAACTCCTCTGTGTGACATCTGATCTTTTCAAATGAAAACAACTGGTAAAACACGAGTCCTCATCCTCTGGGTTCGTACCAACTGTCCAAATGCAGAACACAAGCAGCAACTAAAGCAACGGTTACATCAGTGGGATTATTCCCTGAAACTCAGCTGTATGGAAATAAGGGAATTATGTCAAATTGGAGAATCACAAAATCTCAACATGGGAATCTCATTGGGTTTTTGGGAACAAAGGGAAAATAACAAACATACAGAATAGTTCATGAATAAAAAAATGAGATTAACATGAACAAGATGAAGATGGACTCTATGCAGGCAGGAATGTTCCATTTCCACAAGCATCCAGCCATGATTTTCCATCGTCACCACTTGGTGAATGTGCAGCATGCAGTTAATGTTCTACTGAGGAAATATATATTAATGTAGGATAAAATATTCTTTTGGGGTTTTTGTGTGTGTTTTTTTGCCTTTGTAACACTTCCACAGGTTGTGGCAAAGAGGAAAACTGTGGTTTGCTCAACTTGTGCAAAAGCAGTTATTTGACTCAGAGAACACAACATTTTTTGAAATGTGCAATCTGGTTGAAATGCTTCCACTGATTTCAAAGGTTCTGACAGGATGATCTGATAATACGTAAGTCTGACCAACTCTAGTGTTTGTTTTTGGCCTGAAATGCGGAATATACCTAAAACTGGGCGTTGTAATTCTGTTGACACACAAATAAAACAAAGGGAACAAGAGTCATCCTAAATGGCCACTGTCTGTATCTGTATCTGTTCAAACATCTAAATTATCTGTATCTGTAACTGTACTCTGAGTGGGCGGGGCCTAAACCTGAAGTGGGTGTGATTCAAGTGAAACTGGGTGGGGATTCAATCGGTACATTATTTTAAGTCTGAAATTGATATGGATTGATCAGAAGTTGCTTTATTTATTGATTATTTGAAAACTATTTACAGAACAGCCTCAGAATTGAGATTCAATGTTATATATACAAAAAAACTATCTGCTCTATACAGTATATAAAGCTTTATTTGTAATATTTATAATATTATATTTATTTTATGAACAACCATATACAATGCAATAACATATGAATATAGGCTACTTTGTGTGTTCAGCTATATGTGTGTGTAAGTGGTAAAGCTCGGCTCACGTGGCAGGAATGTAAAATTGTGGGCAGATTTCCCAAAACCGAAGAGACCACACACACACACACACACACACACACACACACACACACACACACACACACACACACACACACACACACACACACACACACACACACACACACACACAATAATCACAGGTTTAACAGTATTGGTGGTACCGTGTGTGGTGTGCAGCCACTCAGCAACATCAGCACACCACACACGAACCGTTTTCACTCCCGAACATCCCCAGATCAGACGGGAATCTTGCAAAACCTCGCAGTATCAAACATGATTCCAGAGTCAACAGACCTGGTGGACGAACGGATGCAATGGCGATCGTTTGTAGTGTGTTTTTTCTTTTTTTCTTTGAAAAAACACATTTTAAAAAGAAGAGGCGTTGGTTCGTCATGACAACTGGTTTGATTTTTGGATTCCCCGCCCGCTTCCGGTCCGGCGCCACTACGTCACCTCGCTTTCTGATTGGCTACGCGTCACAGTCAACAGGCTCGTTGCGTCTTCTCCTCAGAGGAAACCACACACGGTCAGAACTCGGGCCAAAACAATCCAACATGTTGAAAATCCCCGATCTCAGATCGGAACGGTCCTTCCGAGCAGATGAGAGGAGTCTAAACACACCACACACTGCAGGAATACCAGATAGGATTATCTTATGATGATCTGAGTGTCCTTAAGACCGTCAGAAGGAGAGAATCCGGGCCAAAATCGGCCTCATTATCCTGCCGGGGGAACCAAGCTGAAGACTGTTTATTTTTTAATGATCAGTGTGAACCTGGTGATTCATGTAAACATCCAGTGGCGGCAAACAGGGAAATAATACGTCAGCCTTGTTCACTGTATTCTTCTCAAAAGTACCGCGTTCAGTACGAACAAAGCTTTCCAACTGACTTTACACCACCAGCCACACTAAGAGCAAGCAGACGGTTACAGTTTTTTTACGATTGTTTACACACTAAAATAAAAATGTCCATACAATTTGCGAAATTCTACTCCAAGTAGCAAAACACCTCCACAGATTTGCACAACATTACACACAATGTCTGCTTCACCCTTTTTGCAAAACATTACACAGTGATTTGTAAAACTCTACACACATTTTCACACCTGAGACACAGATCAGGATTGTGACGTCACTTCCTTGTCATTACAAAGCCCCGGATTGCCAACGAGCACACTAATGAACAAACTGGAGAATCACATCCACCAGGTGTGGAAACACACTTGTGCTCATTTGAAAACGCAGCACTCAGGTGTGCTATAAAAGGCAGCAGGTGAGTTCACCTGTCTTCAACAAAAATGGAAGGAGCTCGAAGAAGAAGAAGAAGAAGAAGAAGAAGAAGAAGAGTGAGAATGAGAGGGGGAGCTCAAAGAGGAGATGAGCGAGGTAGAGGAGAAGGCCCAGGTAGAGGAAGAGGAGAAGAAGGAGGTAGAGGAGGAGGCCCAGGTAGAGGAAGAGGAGAAGAAGGAGGTAGAGGAGGAGGCCCAGGTAGAGGAAAAGGAGAAGAAGGAGGTAGAGGAGGAGGCCCAGGTAGAGGAAAAGGAGAAGAAGGAGGTAGAGGAGGAGGCCCAGGTAGAGGAAGAGGAGAAGAAGGAGGTAGAGGAAGAGGAAAAGAAGGAGGTAGAGGAAGAGGCCTTGGTAGAGGAAGAGGTAGAGAAGAAGGAGGTAGAGGAAGAGGTAGAGAAGAAGGAGGTAGAGGAAGAGGAGGAGAAGGACTTGAAGAGTTGATAGAACCTGAATAAAGAAGACGAGGACCAAATTTGACTCAAGCAATCCGTGTAACACTTATTGACCATGTTATCAACCGAGGACTGACACTGAGGGACGCTGGACACTGAGGGAAGCTGGACACTGAGGGAAGCTGGACACTGAGGGAAGCTGGACACTGAGGGACGCTGGACACTGAGGGAAGCTGGACACTGAGGGACGCTGGACACTGAGGGACGCTGGACACTGAGGGATGCTGGACACTGAGGGACGCTGGACACTGAGGGAAGCTGGACAAAGAGGGACGCTGGACACTGAGGGAAGCTGGACACTGAGGGACGCTGGACACTGAGGGACGCTGGACACTGAGGGAAGCTGGACAAAGAGGGACGCTGGACACTGAGGGAAGCTGGACAAAGAGGGACGCTGGACACTGAGGGAAGCTGGACACTGAGGGACGCTGGACACTGAGGGACGCTGGACAAAGAGGGACGCTGGACACTGAGGGACGCTGGACATTGAGGGACGCTGGACACTGAGGGACGCTGGACAAAGAGTTCAACCAAATCTCAGCAGAAATACTGTTGCGTCAGTAATTCGGACATTTCATCGAGAACGCACGTAAGCTAACCACACAGTACCTTGAAACTGAAGCTTGCTGTACTTATCATCAATATTGTCTACTGTGACACTTGACAGTAGGCTGCTTGTGTATTTTTTTATATTTTCTTTTTACATAGGATTGAGGCTCGAGGACACCAAGGCGCCCGGTGTTCACTCGGGCACATTGTGAACATGGTTTGACCAATAATTGTATCAGGCTGTGAGAAATCCAAGCCAATATCATCAGTGATGACCATATTTTCAATAACATCCTGAGTCTCTCTGTCAACATGAGGTTGAAGCCTCAAGAAAAATCAAATGTACATGAAGCAACTGTATCGGGTACCATTTGACAGAAATTCAGAGAGTGAAACATCTGCACAATGAGCATGTGGAGGAATGTACTGTTCATCTTACTATGGTGTGGTATTGTGCACTGCTCATCATGTTCTGGCACAACAAATACTGTGCAATGGATATTGAATAGCATCCTATTGTCTTTTACTGCGTTTCAGAGAGTCTTGCAAATGGGTGCTGAAGAAATTCGACATGAATTTATACATGTGGATGAGGCTGGATTTAACCTCGCCAAAACAAGAAGAAGAGGGAGAAATGTAATTGGACACAGGGCAATCACCAAAGTGCCAGGGCAGCCAGGGGGTAACATCACATCATCAATAGCGCTGCTATTACACAAAATGGGGGGGGGGGGGGTTCTCCACTTCGACCCTATAACGCAAATCTAATACTTGCATTTCTTGACAGATTGCACGAGATTGTCCCAGCATTAAACCAAGTGGACCAGATGAGGTATATTGTTGTTTGGGACAATGTCTCCTTCCATCAGGCTGCTCTGGTCCACAATTGGTTCCATGAGAACCTGAATTTGAAGTCTTATACCTTCCCCCATACCCCCCCCCCCCCCCCCCCCCCCCCCCCTTCCTGAATCCAATAGAAGAGTGTTCTTCAGCATGGCGGTGGAAGGTATACCGCCCTCTGACCGTCGGCCCCTCATTCAGGCCATGGAGCCAGTGATCATATGAAGCAGCTTCTGCAGGGTGGATTCGTCACACGAGGCCATTCTTCCAACGGAGCCTCGCCAATGAAGACACAGCCTGTGACGTGGACGACATCTTATGGCCTGATTCAGCCAGACGGAGAGATTCATAGTTACAGTATTATTGTTGCTTTTACAGTAGTTTTTCGTCAGAGTCAAGTGTATGTACTTCATGCAGTATTTTTTATTTGTCTACAGATTTTATTTGTTTCATTGATTTCATTGTTGGTTGATTACTGTAACTGATTATGGTAATAAGTACTGTAAGTATTGAAATAAACACTTGAAATATTCAGTCTGCAGCATCAGTGTTGTGCAGTGCTTGGTAAGTTTATAGTAGGCCTATTTGTGTATATTCTCCCTAGATCTCAAACTACTCATGAAGAATGTTGTGGGTTTGTCACTATTTTTTTTTTTACATCTAAATCATCCGTTAGATAACAACGTCTGGCCAAAGATCTCGCACATGCTATTTCCTAAAATTACTTTTTTTTACAAATGTGTTTTTTTTATTTATCCCAGCAGTGTGAAACTGGCTGCAACAGTGTCTGATCATTGACGACTGTGTTGGTTAAATGAAAACTAATAGCATTTTCAAATGTGTGTATATGTTTTGACTGAAGTGTCATTTTGCAAAACAATCTAGGTATTATGCAAATTGAGTGTGGTGTTTGGATAATTGTGATTATATTTAGAAAAATAGAACCCGGTTTTCAAAATTGCGTGTAAACAATTGAAAAAGAACAACAAAAAAGCGACCGGAGGGGAGGCAGTGACCTCCCCGACATGAAGCGTACGTTACGAAACAAGTTCACCAAGTAACTTTAAGTATCATACAAGCCGAAATAGAGGCGAGCTGAAGAACCGGAGGTGTACTGTCACTCTGTGTGTGTGTGTGTGAGCTGGCTGCAGAGATGTGTGTGTCAGGAGGGGCGGGCTCTGTGTGTGACTGGCCAATCACAGAGCGTGAAGACAGTCAGTAACCAAATGAGGATTTTCCTTCTGCTTGAGCTCGGATATTGACGAGTTTTACTCGTATCATGCTTGTACTCGTAAAAAATGCTTTATCCAGCTCACCCCCAGTGTGAAACCATTTTTTTCACACATTTTACTTGCGCTCTATACTAATAGGGCAGTAGGAGTCTGGGGGCGGGGCTAAGGCCAAGGAGGAGCAGAGGTTGATCGGGGGGAGTGAAAATGGCCGGTGGGGAGGCCACATGAGGGAGCACAGCTCCTGGAGAGGAAAAAGATTGCCTTGTATTTGTGATTTTCCCTTCACTGTTTTGTTTTTTTTTTTATGAAAAACTGAGAAATCAAAGTGGATTATTCTAATATTTTTGTCTTCCTGATGCCTCTGCAGTGTGGCTTCACCCACAACTCACAACATGATAATGGTGCCAGGAGCTGCCGTGGTGGTAAAACACTGGTTTCATTCAACAGTAACGGCAGAACATCCAGCAAGGTCTGTTTTTAATGATCCAAGTTGGTAACGGTCCAGTTTGAAGGAGTCACTGCTGAGGCTCTTCATCAACATCCAGACAACTTGTACAGAAGATTCATGGATGGCTTTACTTTGGGAGTAACTTAGACATTTGTTTCAGATGAACGCACATCAGGAATATTTTTAACAAACCTTTACATTGAAGGGATTCTTCAAGAGCCCTGTGCATGCTGAGCGGCATAGTAAACTCTCCTGTTCCACACAGGCAGCAGTGTGCATGTATTACATCTCATGACAACTTGGATCCAACACGTGATGGTTTGGCCATCCCTCCAGGGTCGCCCCTGAAGCCCTCAACTACTTTTTAAAATGTCCACATGAAAAATCAGTCTGGAATTCAACCAGTAGCAGCTGCAGGACTGCTGCGCCACATGAACAACCTTGGACTCGATGGTCTATGTTCTGCAGAGAGATGAATAATCATAGATCTTCCCTCTGGGTCTGTGATTGTGTTTTTACAAGAGAATTGTGTTTTATTGCTGATTAATATAGCTACACCTCTCTGCTTGGAGTTCTAACCAGCTGAGTGTGTGTGAGGGAATTGTGGTGAGATCAATTTGTGATGTGCTGTGGAAGGTGTGTGTGTGTCTCTGGTAATAAGACAATGTCTGCCTCGCCTTTCTTTCAGAGTCGAAAACGTTTTCTCTTTTTATTTTGAGTGTCAAATCCATGCACATTCCAGGTGACAAACCTCAATGTGTGTGTGTGTGTGTGTGTGTGTGTGTGCGTGTGTGTGTGTGTGTGGTTTGTCCACTGGGTGTGGTTGGAAGTGTTGTGGGGGGGCTTACAGCAATCCCCCGGGGCTTGAGGCATCAGTCCAAATACTTACAGTATTTGTAAGTATTCTAAGTATTTGTGCTATGTAATGACTTGATGGCTCCTCACCACTGTCATGATTAATGGTATTGTGACAAGAGAAGCAGAAGATGCATTTGAGTGATACTATATTTAATGCAAGCTGTATATCAGGAGCTTTTACTTTGACACTCAAATGAGCAGGAACACCATGGGAGGATGATACTCCACACAAAACCCTCTTCACTCCTGGTTGCCCACCCACAACTAATAAACCAATTAAAATAGATGAATTAATTAACTACATGAACTAAGGAACACAAACACAACACAACACAACCGTATACACACTACTAATAAAACCCCCAATAATTATATCTGAAAAACGCCGACCAGAAACTCCCATGATGCAGTGAAGCGATCAACTCCATGAAGCTACAGTATATTTCTGTTTACAGTAAAGTACTGGCAGCAGAGACGCCACCGATATACTGTGATTTTGCAGTTTCCATACTGTTGAGCAATTTCACAGCTCATTAATTTCCAGAAACATTCTGGGGTTACTTTCACAGTTTGCTGTAGATAATACATAATACATAGGAATAATGCAGTGACTCAGCAATGTTCAATATTAATATTCAGAATTAACAGTGTTCTGTGAGCTACAGAGAAGAGCTTGAACTCGTGCTAAATAATCAAGAAGCAATTCACAAATGATATAAATCACACAAATGTTTACTTAAACAGGCAGTGTCAACATAAAAACTGTTTCTATAAATGCTTATTGGTTGTTTTTAATAATATTCACATATTTATGAAAAAAAAAACTTTATTTAGGCTTAATAACTCCCAGGTTCCAGATTCCAGATCCGTGTTGAACCACGTCTCCCACAACACGAGTTTCTAAACTGTCCACATTCGGAAAAACAAAGTGGAAACCCAATCATTTCAAAATGTCCTTTATTTTGAAAACCGAGAGCTTGACTCTGGTTGGAGACGTTCAAATCTCGGAGCGGCTCTCTTCACCAAACAGAAGCGAGGGACGGCTGGTTTGACCACAGTTCTGAATCTCTTCTGCCTTGCTTGGTTGTGATAATGTGACAAGTGAACTCACTCACTCCTCCAAAGGAGTTATGGTGTTAAATCCACCATAAAAAGGGAAATAATAGACATAAATCACCCATCAATGTACAGTATTGCCGTCATTGTGAGATTGATAATCACACACTAACTGGCTAGATAAGTTGCTGAGCAACAGTTCTATTTCAAACATTGTTTTAGTTGTGTTCTCCTGGGAATAAAGAAATATGAATTAGTTTTTAGTTGCTTTGTTACTTGTAGATGCTCAATCCAATCACTGAAGAGAAAACAGGACTTCTTGTTCATGTGTAGCAGAACATGTCTGCAATGCTGTGTCTGGAGAACGTTCCCCTGTCAGTTGGGCATGCACAACATTTTAAGAAATGCTGTAGTTTACTGTAATTTATTACATTAACATACTGTTGAAGGCCTGTTCACTGTTGTTTCACATCAGCCCACAATGCATTGCAAACCACTGTACAAACCAGTATTAAATTAACACAGTATATTTCTGCTGGAAAATGGTCATACATTTACAGCAATTGCTTACAGTGTAATGAAACTATCCCGAAAATATCTCCACGTCTCCTTCCCGGCGTTCTCCACCTTTCGTCTAGTAGTTTAGGTTTCACTTCAGGAGTTCTGGGCCTGAATTCATGATGCAATGTGACCATTGACCTTCAGGGAGGCTGGCGATGGTCACTAAATGCCCAAAAAACAAACACAACAAAAACAAAACAAAAAAAAACACTGATGATGATGATGATCAACGATTCTCTGAGAATTTGAGGGGATGGAAATGTGAAACTGAGGTATTTAAAGAAAAAGAAAGGCTCCATTCCTCTGAACCTTGTCCTTGTGAATGTGAGTTTCTGCAGGAAAGACGAGCTGACCCGTGGCTGGATGTGGCTTTATCTGGTTGAAGTCATTGATCCAGCTCACTGGTTTGAAGCTGTGATAAACAGGCACCCTTGCTGTCTGTGGAGGCTGTTGCTGCTACTGGCTGCAGCAGCTGGAGAACATCTGGCCACAGTGGCGGGCCGTGCATTTCAGACAGAGGCCTTCACTGCTGGTCTGAGTCAATGCACCCTTCAATAGCTTCCTTATGGCTCCAAAAACTATGTTGCCATGCAGAAATGCAGTATGAAAAGCCTCTGCATCACAGATATATTCAGAACTCAATCAATTCTAGGGATGAGCCAGATACTCTTTTCAGACGAGAATCAGGTACGGATAATGCATTTTTGACGAGTACGAGCATAATACGAGTAAAACTCCTCAGTATCTGTGCTCGTGCTGAAGGAAAATCGTCATTTAGTAACTGACTGTCTTCACACCCTCTGATTGGCCAGTCACACACACAGCTCGCCTTCCTGACACGTCTCTGCAGGCAGCTCGGACACACAGACAGTTGCTGCTCAGGAGTTCTTCAGCTCTATTTCAGTTTGTATGATATTTAAAGTTACTTGGTGAACTTGTTTCTTAACGTACGCGGTGTATTTGACAAGACAGAGCTGAAAACGGCTCGTGTCGGCTTGTTGGCCACCACTGGATGTTTACATGAATCACCAGGTTCATACAGATTATTAAAAAGTAAATAGTCTTATAGACCACTTACACACATACAAACATATAGCTGAACACACTAAGTAGCCTATATTAATATGTTCATTGTATATGGCTGTTTATAAAAACAAATGTATTATAAATGTCCCAAATTAAGCTTTATATACTTTACATAGTAGAAATTTGCTTTTTTACATATAAAAACTTAAAAACTCAGAACTTAAAATTAAAGCTGCAAGCAGCGTTGGCTGGGCCTTGGCTACGCCGAGGGCCCTGGCCCGTCGTGGCCTCTGGCCCGTTAGATACTGATCAGAAGGACATTTTGAAGTTTTTTTTCCAAAAATGACTTTTATTATTGATTTGAAGGTTTGGATTTCTAAGTGTCTCTGTAAAGGTGTAAAGACGTGATTTAAAAATGACTGATTCAGTCATTCGCCAGGTGGAACGTGTGTGACCAGATTCTGAGGTGGCGTGGGCGTGCTGTGGGCAGAGAAGACCTTTCTTCATGAGAAACAAAGCCATATGATACTATACTACTATATATGGCCATATATTAGATGTATGACATATATATCTAAAATATCAATTAGAAATAATTTGTAGAACTACATTATTCATGATTTATTTTCTCCCAAAAAAATCTGAACTCTCATCCGAGGAAGAGTTGTCCGTTCACTTCGTTGGTTAACTTTTATAATCATAATCAACGTATTATTTCCCCATATTTCCACACCAGAACTCAGATATGGAAGAATGAGGGACTTATTTAATGAGGAACTTTATTTTGATCTAATTCTGGAACACAGTAGCGTGCAGTGGTGTTTCAGTCAGGGCCAGCAGCCAGCAGCCCCCCCCCCCCCACCCCCACCTGCCTTATATCTTACAGTAAATACACAATCCAAATCCAATGTAAGGCCACGACTATGCATCAGTACTTAATACACACCAACATGACAGCTGATCAACAACCACAACACTTCAAGACTCCACTGTGCAGCTTCGCCATCAGATCATTTTCCAGTGGGTTTTCATGGGGGGGGGGGGGGGGGGGGGGGGGTGCGAGTCTCGCGCGCTACTGTGCTGGCCTGTCTGTGTGCACGATTGTATGGGAAGCACAACTTTACAATCAAAAAACAGCACCAATTGCCAACAGCAGCGCCAATCTAATCCAGAGAAAGTAAAAAAAAAAGAAACTATTATCACCATCACTTGTAGATTAAATCATCCTGCTGTAAAATGCTGCACAAAGTCTTTGTTGGTCTGAGTTTAGCTCATCCATTTCTGGTGTCGGTCTTCTTCTTCTACTCGCAATTGAAAAAGGTCCCCGAAACAGGCCTTGCAATACTTTTGAACCCATTATTGGATTTTGTGCATAACTGTGATAAATTGTAATAAATTACAGAAAGTTATGTGATGAATAACAATATCAAAGTTTAACTATTGCAAAAGTGCTTAAAATGTATGATGATGAAGTCACTCTGGGCCTGCTCTGTATGGAGGAAAGTATTGGACACATCTTTTCATGACTGACTACATGACTGTTCCTGCACATAAAGTGAGGTCTATGAAGAAATGAAGACATAGTTCGATAACTTTGCTTGAGAATGAGCTGGAAACGAGGGCCTGTGTCCGTCTGACCTCATGAACACCCCACAGTGGAATTTCCCACAGAAATGTCCTTCTTTGTAAAAAATGCCGTGAGAAGATTGTGTTGTATGTGGAACTCTGTGAATAAAGTTGAATTGACTTGGAATTAAAACTGTAAAACCTTGTCGAAAACTTGCCAAGAATATTGGAAGTTGTGATAAATGGCAATAAAGAAGTAATCCATATTAACATCGATATCTGTATTTGAACCAATGCAGCCCTGTTGGTTCGATGGTCAAGTGACCCTTGTGTGTTTTATTTCACATTCACTGAACTACTGACCTGAATCTATCAACAGTATGAGGATTAAAGCAGACGTGCCTGTTCTTTCCAGGTTTGAGAACGCCACACAGACACCGGATTAGTAACTGTGGCTGTCAATGTGCGTTGTGGCAATACGTGTGACTTCATTTGTACTTACAAGTACTTCAAGTGTCTCCAGCTTTCATGAACGGCCGTCGTTGCTTTCAGCCAGCACTGATCAGGTGCTTGAGTTTGCAAGGGCCCCACATGGGGGCCACATGGCTGCAGAGGGAGCCACAGGGCCCTACAGGGGGCCACAGGGCCCTACAGGGGGCCACAGGTCACTGGCGAGCCTCCACAGACGCTGTACCCTCGTCCTCCACGGGGGCAAATGAGCTGCCGTCCTCAACGTAGCAGGCTGATGTGTTTTTATTTCCGCGGTGGCGCTAATAGACTCCACACCTGCCATGGGCCGGGGAAGAGGGGGAGAAAGAAAGAAGACGCCAACGGTGAAGTGTCCCCCGGGGCCCCGGGCTGTCCACGGGCCAGAGTGCAGCTGACAGATAAAGCATTTGACAGTGACACATTGCTATGGGATGACAACAAAACTGACTAGAATTTTAAAGCACACATTGTCTCCTCGCCCTCTCCTCCCTCCCTCGCTCTCATTTTCTCCTTCTCTCTCTCATCCATGCCAATTTCTCCTAGTCATTCCTACTCTAACTTGTGTTTTACATAAATAAGTGGAGAAGCGGGGAAATTGCACAGCGGCGCAGACATTAAGGGTCTGTCTGTGTGCATTATTCCGTCCGGGTTTCCTCTTGCACACATAATTTGGCTGATTTTCTTTCACAGATGGCTACTTTTCACTCATCCACCCTCCATAAATTCTCCAATTATTGATCATTACATTACCCAAAATGCTCTCCATTAGGGTTATATCCTATTGTTTAAAATAATCTCAACACCACAAGCAGCAAAGTGATGCTACAAATTAAAGGCCCACATTACCTATATGGCTTCATTCCACAGCAGACAGTCGCAGCTCCAGTGTTCGAGGTCATCTGCTGCACGGCGCCACTCAACACCTGCCTCCAATGATGCTGCAGACGCAATGGACTGGAGAACAAAGACCCACCACATCTCATGACTTTCATTGCTTTTGGATTGCGTGTGCTTTGAAAAAACAAATCCATAGATGTGCATTTGAAGCAACATTTAATTCGAATTTCGACGCCTCATTATGGCTATATTGGCTCATTTTGCCAAAAACCCACAAATAGAGCAGTACTTCAAATCCCAGCAATAATGAAGACTTTTCCATGTGTCCAGGGGCCTGTTAAATTACGTGGCCATGCAAATAAGCCTTTTGCAAAGAATCAATTCAATCCAACTTTATTTAAATAGCGCCAAATACAGCAATGATTTTCCCAGAGAAAAACCAACAATTCCAAATCAGCTAAAAATGTGACCATGAATGAACACATTCCAGCAGTAATATTCAAATGAGGAGTTTATATCAATTTATTGGCTCTTTTTTTTTAACTCTTTTTTTTTTGTCAATTGTTCCTGCGCGAAATGTTATCATTTGTGTTTATTTGTCTTCATCATGTAGTGATTCTCACAATACGTAGTCATGTGAAGTCATGTGATTCACACATTCACCCTCACAGTCGGGCTGCTCGATTATGGAAAAAATCATAATCACGAATATTTTAGGCAATATTGAAATCACGTTTATTTACACGATTGTCTTTGAATTTGGAACAGCATTTATTGAAAAAAGGTGTATTTAAAAAAAAAAGAATCTTGTAATGTAGCTGTAAAAAATAAACTGTTGTGCTGCGATCAATCTTCAGAAAACCAGAAGTAAGTAAAATACAATAAGAGATAGATATACTTCAATAAATAAGTCCAACATAAATACTTTGATAAATTGGTCCAAAATAAAATGTTGGAGGCGTAGAGCCGATGAACGGGAGTCGGGAGTCGGTTCAGCAACGGAACTACAAACTTTATTTTCCATTCGAACACATTTCTCAGAAACGCCTTTCTTTTCTCTATTTTTCTCTCCAACGGAGCGCGCACACTGTGTGACAGCAAAACTACCTCCGCTCCGAAACCCCGCCTCTCTACAAAATAAAGTTCCCCACCGCCCCACAGTTACTGGGTGAATTATGACCTTAACTGTGGGGAACTTTATTTTTTTGAGAGGCTGGGTTTCCGGTCGGTAGTATTTTGGTGTAACAGCGTGTGGCGCGGCGTTTTCGTGCTGGAGAGAGAGAGAGAAAAGAAGAGTTACTGAGAAGTGTGGATTAATCCTTGCTGAACATGCCGCCTCCAACTCCTGTTCATCGGCTCTTACAACATAATCATTTTTCCTCTATTATATGAATTCTGAGATCACGATTAAAATTCGATGAATTGAGCAAACCCTAGCTCACAGTGTGACTTTATGGTGATGATGCTTCACTTTAAGGAGATAACTTTCACTGCTGCAGCACTGATCCCTCAGCTGAAAGTTAATGAAAAATTCCAGTTGGTAGTTCTATTTTTAGACTTTACAAAGTCATCCCGCAGGTTGGATTGCACCATCTTGTAGGAAACAAGTTCTAATTTAAAGACCTGTGACTTAAATAAGCTTCATAAATCTCTCTCTTGATAGCATTGCAATCCTTTTAAAATGAGTTGCACAACAAAACCGCGTTGTGCTGCATGGGTGAAATAGTTGCAGCAGTTAGCCACAATGGCTTTGTTGTAATGTAACAGGATAAATGCATTCAGTGTCTATAGACAAGCATCAGTCAAACTCTCAGATGATTTATCTCTTGGGCTTAATGAAAAAAAAGAAAAGCAGTCCTAAAGAGTGTTCTCCTGCTGACATCCGAGCGTTGTCTGGTGGAATAAATTCTCATCAATGAAGATTTTCTGTTTGTAAAAATTCTTCTGGGGCTGAGAGAAAGGCATTTGTATGTGAGTGAATGTGTGCAGCTCGTGGGTCAAACAGCAGAGCAGACGGCAGCAGCAGGACACACACTAATGAATGAAGTGCCTGGGTGCTGCCGCGGCGTCCAGCGTCTCCTTATAATACATTCATGACTGGCAGTTGGCTGGGAGCCGCAGAGCAGACAGGAAGAGAACGCCGTCGATTCAAGATGTGAAGTCAACTCCTGCTTTATAGGGGTTTCTGACCCGTTTCTCTTGTGAAGCTGCGTCTAGTCCAAGAAGGAAGGCTCAGGCAGAGGAAGGAGGTACAGTGCAGCTAAAAGACTGCAAACCTTTGAAAATATGTTGCTTTTTTGAGCCAGACTTTGTGGATTTTAGCAGTGAGGTAGACCAAGATCTCGGTGATGGTCAGAGTCCGTCATTATCGTGTGGTATGAAGGTTAACGTAACTGATTGCACAGGTTGTATCTCACTGGCATTTCTGTGTGAATCAGCTTTCAATACTCGTGATCTATCCTCACACTAACATCCTGCCCACAGCGTGGTAACTGGATGCTCAAGCAAACAGAATTCATTAAGAATAATCAAACAGTAGCACTCAAAATCACTCGAACCTGCTTCAAGTAGGCTGATCTGCTGCTATTGTTTCTCGTTTTGATTGTCATAACAAAACTATAGGGTTGCCTTGCCTTTCGTACTCGGTCCCTAATTGAACTATTACAAATATCAATATGCTTGTACAAATCATGATGCACACACACTGATGACAAGCAAATATAAGTCATTCTGTTATTATCATGGCCACATGTTTCCCTGTATAGTTCCTGTTGAAACCGACATATATGCAGCAGCTTCCCCAGTATTTTCTCTCAAATATCATATGAAGCACCATCAGTGCACGCCATGTTTTCATTTAAGACGCGAATTATAGTCGCTCCAACCTACCGAAGAAACTCTGGAAAACAACATGGCCGCCCTGCCTGGAGGTCTGCAGAGACACCATGCCTTCTAGTGGCCTGAGCAAAGGAAGCGTCCAGTGGAGAGTGCATGACTGGAATCACAACAGTGTGGGCTCGCCCCGTGGGACCAGATGACCTGAAACACGTGTTTACGCCATGTCAGCACTGGCCCTTTAAATCCTCTGCTGTTCCGGAGGCCTGACGTTACTTGTGACAGATCAGTCATGCCCTCTGTTGTCTTCATACTCCGTCAAGTGCTGCTCCAGGTGTAGGACAGCATGTTGGATCCTTCGTCTCTGTTCCTCTTCCTCGGCTCTCCCTTCCTCATCTCCACTGTCTCCACCATCCAGCGCCTGTGGCGGTCCTCCTGAGTGAGACACTCTGGCCCTGTCACTATCCACCCCATGGTTTTGCCTTGTGCAGTGTTCCGATATGGATGATTTGAGTTCTCCGGTGTGTGGAGTTTGCACGTTTTTCCTGAGGCTTAGTGTGACAGTCCAGAAACTGTTTGGTCTCTTTCATTCACCCTCAATATGACCCCGAATCGGATTACATCAGAAAGATTGGTAATTAGATATTAAAATCAGAATGTCAGGTCTTCTACTTCCCAGAAGGGCTGTTGATATCCCAATGTCATCATTTTGTGAAGCAAAGCCTTTTTTTCAACAAGACCTTTTCGGTGGTTGTTGGAGCTGCAGTCAACTTTGGGTTGGAATTTCCCTTTAACTCCAGCGGTGTGCAGGTGCCTCCACAAAATAGAAGTTAGTTGTCAGATTAGCTTTAATTCCATTTCAGGCCTGCCACATAAGCTCTGTATGGCCAATCAGTCAGCAGCTGCGTGACAGGGTGGGTTCAGCATGGCACCACAGCGACGTGGGCTCGCACTGAAAAGTTTCTCTTGCCAAAATGTAATCAGTTTGGAATTTATTTAATCCCTGATTCATAGGGTGAATAGTAATATGTCTTTTCCTTAATCATTGTGTCTCCCGCGGAGTTCAATAGCGAGCTACATTCCTCCTCCCGACGTCCCAGCCTGTGTGCACAGAAAAGCCTTTCATTCCCCGTCACATCACTCTGACAACAGTGTAAAATGCATGGAACATCTAAGCACAGCCCAGCAGTCCTACACAGTGTTGGTTCAGCCCCAACAATAATCCACCTCAGATCCTCCTAATTCTGTTAAAACAACAGATCAGGGCAGCCACGTCTGACGGGAAGATTTCAGCAGCTTATCTTCCACCTTTCAGGCTATACATGAAATATATTTCTTCCTCAGAGGAATTGTTTGATTATGTATGTGTGTTTGTGAAGACTTGTGTATAGAGACTGCATACATTCTGTTCAGCTTTGTGGGTTTCTCTCTATAAGAAGTACTCTGTTTGCCTTTAAGTGCGGAACCAACTGGAGTGAACCAAAACTACTTTTTAGTGTGTTGAATTACAAACTATGTTGAAGCCTTTTAAAGAAATGGAGTTGAAGTTACACTTAAGTTACTATTAATTTACTGAAGAGTGTAAAGCTAATATTTCATGTACCTGTGGAAGCTGATGAATGTGTCTGACAGGAGAACATTAACCAACACAATGTGTTAATTGAACGCATTTGCTCATATAAAAGGTGGGTAATCTAATAGTTTAAATTACAAAATGTGATTTATCACAGCTGAAAACATATGTTGTTCATGATTGTGTGTTTTCAATGCATTTAAAACAGGAGGTGCAAATCAGCTCAGCCTTCAGCAGGGATGAAGGCTGAGCTGTCAATTAGGGGCCGTCCACACCAGGAACCCGGTTCACCTAAACGTACTGTTTGTTTCCGTGATGTCATCAAATAACCACAACAATCAAGGACAACAAGCTCCGGTGGAGCTGCAGAAGCTCCATGGCACTAACAGCAGGAAGAGTGTGGCCATAGACCTATAGAACTAGAAGTATATAGAGGTTTATGAGCATTAATCTACTTCTAAATTCTATATTCCTTGTTTTCGTTGGCGTTTTTGGTGAGTCACAGCGCCTCTAAAGGCCTGGCATGTGTACTGCAGGCCTAGAAGCCTCGTATTGAGCCGTGGTCATAGTGACGTGTGGACAGAAGTTTTTTGGGAGAAGGCTGGGGAGAAAAAACTTTTTTTTTCATCATGTGGATGTACCCATTGGCATTTCTTCAACTGGCTCCTCACCACTGTTACCGGCAGATTTTATTAAACACACACACACACATACACACACACACACACACAGCAGCACAGTCCCATTCAGAGAGACTCCAGTCAGACCACTGATTTCCCCACATAACGTAAGGGAGGAAATCAAAGATGAGTTGAGGAAACGTTTTATCAAGTTCCTTGTGTTATAATTGCAGTGTTACCAGCAACGTACTTTGACTACTTTTTAAATATATTACAGGCTCCTGGTTCTTTGTTTGTGGAGTTTGCATGTTCTCCCTGTGTTTTCCACCCCCTCCAGTTTTCTTCAAGTCTCCACAAATGAGGATTCCTGAAAACTCCCGTCACAGTGGAGATTTAGAAAAACCTCTGTGTCTCTGTTTGCATCTAAAGTGGGATTGGCGGATGTTTACGTCACAATTTGTGACATCATGTTTTTTCCAGGATTCTGATTGGTAATTATGACTTCTCATGCTTCTTGTTACACTGCCCCCTACAGGTCTGGCTGCTCATAGCAGCTCTGAACCAGGTGGACATGTGGGTCCATGTCAACGAAGGTTTGTTTGTAAACGTAGAGGAGGAAATGTCAGTTTTTGTAAAAACCCAGTTACGTGGTAACGTGGCCTGAATTGTCCTGAGTTGTGGATGTGAGAGTGGTTGTCTGTCTCTTTGTGTTTGTGGTGGACTGGAGACCTGTCCTAGGCGCACAGGTACATCTGCACAACCTGTCCAGGTGTGTCTGTCCTAAATGTTCAGGTGTGTCTGTCCTCACCTGTCCATAGGTGTCTGTCCTAAATGTCCAGTTGTGTCTGTCCTCACCTGTCCATAGGTGTCTGTCCTAAATGTTGAGGTGTGTCTGTCCTCACCTGTCTATAGGTGTCTGTCCTAAATGTTCAGGTGTGTCTGTCCTCACCTGTCCATAGGTGTCTGTCCTAAATGTTGAGGTGTGTCTGTCCTCACCTGTCCATAGGTGTCTGTCCTAAATGTTGAGGTGTGTCTGTCCTCACCTGTCTATAGGTATCTGACCTAAATGTCCAGTTGTGTCTGTCCTCACCTGTCTATAGGTGTCTGTCCTAAATGTTGAGGTGTGTCTGTCCTCACCTGTCCATAGGTGTCTGTCCTAAATGTTGAGGTGTGTCTGTCCTCACCTGTCTATAGGTGTCTGTCCTAAATGTCCAGGTGTGTCTGTACGACCTGTCCAGGTGTGTCTGTCCTCACCTGTCCATAGGTGTCTGTCCTAAATGTTGAGGTGTGTCTGTCCTCACCTGTCCATAGGTGTCTGTCCTAAATGTTGAGGTGTGTCTGTCCTCACCTGTCTATAGGTGTCTGTCCTAAATGTCCAGGTGTGTCTGTACAACCTGTCCAAGTGTGTCTGTCCTCACCTGTCCATAGGTGTCTGTCCAAAATGTTGAGGTGTGTCTGTCCTCACTTGTCTATAGGTGTCTGTCCTAAATGTCCAGGTGTGTCTGTACAACCTGTCCAGGTGTGTCTGTCCTCACCTGTCCAGGGGTGTCTGTCCTAAATGTCCAGGTGTGTCTGTACAACCTGTCCAGGGGTGTCTGTCCTCACCTGTCCAGGTGTGTCTGTCCTTGTCCATAGTGAGCTTTTATTGGCTGAACAGGATGAAGAAGTATAGACGATGGATAGATGAGTAAATTAAAGTACAAATATCTGTAAACAATTATTGATGAATGAACAACCCGAGTATCTGAAGAAAACTTCAAGTTAAAAGAAAGAGAGCGCCGTGGTGCCATGCTCAAGAAGGAAAGCCGGGCAGCTTTCAAACCCGTCACTGCTGACCCCTGCTCAGGACACGGAATAAAACTGAAATCTGCTCATTTCTCTTGAGTGAAGGTTCGTTCTTCCACTGCAGTCTTGAACATACATTTTCTTTTGCTTCTTAATCAAACCTCGACATGACATCATTGATTATTGTTCATCGTTTTTGTTGTTTATTTTTCTCTCCGGTGCTTGAAATGATTTGCACATTTGCGTCTCTGTCAAAGCCTCATCCTGCTGCTGCTGCTAATGAGATTGACGAGAGCTGCGAGACTGAATGGAAACAATAAAGCTGCAGGTTATAAAAGCAAAGCAATGAGCTGAAAAGTTCCCCGGAGTTGAAGTTGTTTATACAATCCTGTGCAGTTAATGAGCTCCTTTATCTTTTTACATCAGTCACAATAATCGGGTCCATAATTATTAGAACAAAGGGACATGATTTAAATATCGCTTTAAGAAATTGTCGATTCATGAAGGTCTGTTCATGTAAACATCTTTGTGTTTGTTCTATGATAATACTATTTGATAGCTGTAATGTTTTTCTTTAATGGTTTCAGCAACAGCAAGTTTAATTCCGTCAGCTTCACTGTGCTTCACATTTATTTCAAGAAGTACAATATTTTTCACGTAAAATTGGAATCAAGTGGTATAAAGAAAGAAGAGAAAGCCAGAGGTGACCGGTTGTCAGACTTCCCTCACTTATTGTTCACTTGTTTACTATTGACCTCTCGACTGTGACATTTTCAAAGGTTCCTAACCCTAACCCAGCATCTTGAAGCTGTTTTAGTTTAAAATAAACATAATTCCAAAGATATATTTGAAAGATCCTGTTGGTATCAATTGCAATATTTTTTTTTCAATTATTTGTAGTTTCCTTCATCCTAAATTCAATGAAATGTAGGGTTTGAAGTATTCCAGAACCCTGCATGGCTGGATGGGTTCGGGTCCGGTTACCCTCGCTTGGCAGAAGCGTCTTCATCATCTGCACTTAGTCACAGAGGATCCGGCATCCGGGATTGACTCCATGCTGCTTCCACCAGCCCTACCGTTCCGGGGGGGTAAGGGGGGGGGCTGTGGTGAAACTGTGGACGACAAATGCCGACCGTTTGTTGTCATTTGCTCTGAAACCTGCCGCTGCTCCGAACCCTCTCTTCCTTCTGAAAGTCAGATTATGGCTCCTGTGGGGCCGGTAAGTCTCTAAACCCCAATTACTACGCTACCATTTGATTTATGGGTTTATTTTTAATGACACATTAAAATGCGATTAGCATCTGTATCCAGAACAAACTGTGTGCATCCAATGAAGGACTTTGAGTCTAAAAAATGGATTCCCTTCTAAAGAAGGGAGAACACACACCGTCCTGGCAACATTCCCCGACTTACTTTGAGTGAAACAGCTCTGTCGTTAATAGGAGTCTATTAACGCCACGTATATTGACTCCTCCAACAGTACAGCTGGGCAGACGCTGCCGGCTGCAACCTTTTGAATCGGGTCTGATTCACTGCGTAAGCACTCTATTATTCCTTTGTTTTCCACAAGCATCCAGCAAATACACACAGAGAGCTGCATCCCTGTGAGCAGATGGACACCCCATTGATTTTTCTTTTCTTTCTTTTCTTTCTTTTTTTTCAAACAACATATCAACATCCAGTGTGACATGGATGCAGCCACTTCTCCAACAATGACCTCAGGAACTGTCACTGGATTTAATATGCTTGAAAACAGCACCAGTCAATAGTGCAGCTGACCCAGGCAGCACAGTCGAAGCTTGAGAAAGTCAGCTTTCGACACGCCAACCGGGCTGAAATAGCAGCCAGATCAGCAGCCTGCGTCCCTGCGTGCTGCGCTGCATGCTGATTGAGCTGCCAGCATTGTATTCTCATAAAAAATGGATTGACTTTACACAGGCCAGAGGACAGACTATCTTTGATAATCTTCCTCCTCCCCGGATCAAAGCCGTTTTTACGGGTCTGCCGACACGGATCTGATATTCGGGTTGGTTAACCACAGTTAACTTTGGTCCCCAACAGCTTCCAAAAACCTACTCCAACCTTTTCTCGTCGATAATTTGATCCAAAGAAATGAAAATGTGGCTTTTAAAGGTTGTCCAGACCACATACGGAGGTCTTTGGTTGTGTCTCATCACTTCACACTCATGCTGGTTTTAATAAAAATAGATGATTGTGATATTTTGTTATAAAGGCTATTGCATTGTTAGTATTGCAATATTGTCCAATAACTAGTTGCTATTGTGGCAAAGTTTTGTAAACTATCTGAAGTTTTTCAATTCTCTCCTCTGGTCTCTGTCCAAGTCTCTCAGGTGTTCACGCCTGAGACAGATCGCTTCTTTATGGGTGTATGAGTGTTTCTCGATGGGTGTACTATTTCCGTCGACTCATCTTACTTTTGTGTAGTTTTCTCATATTTTAATTACTTTTGTAAAAGTAATATTTGCTGAAGTTTGCCAAAAAAAACCCCAAAGTGCTAAGCATCAAAATTGATGGATGCTTACTTTTTCCATGTATCTTCTTTTTCATTTAATTCTTTATTTAGAAAACGCTCAAAATCAAACAGTGAATAAGCAACATCCAAAAATTATAACCAGCTCGCATGTCTGAAGAGGAGTGGAAAGAAGCACAAATGATTCAATCCCACCCTTCTTCACGAATACTTTTTTCTTTTTTTGTTTGTTTAATCTTCCACTTACTTAATACACTTCTTTGAACATTTTAGAACTATCAAATTAAGACAAAATATCTGTTGAAAAGATATTAAATAAATGGCACATATGTTGTTGGGTAGTATAAAGAAATATAATATATACAAATGCAAAAAGTAGAATCATGATTATGGACATTATTATCATGATTCAAAATTTGACAAATAAATACAGATATATTTATTGTAATGTAATAGACTGATTAATTCTATTTTTCATTCCTCAACACGTGTTGTTTGGCCAGATCAAAACTAAACATAGATATAGTTCTTTAAATATACACATTGTACAAGCGTCGCAATTCTGTCCCCCACAACTTCCTCCAGCTTTTTCATGGTGCCACAAAGGTTTTTAAGTGTTGTATGAGCAACATAAATCAAACTGGCTTCAGTGATATGGAAACATTTTTATACTAATGATCTTTCCAATATTGTGACCTCAATGCCAGAGCCGAGCCATATGTGGAATAGATGCAGATCAGACATTAAAATCTAATCCAGACATACCAAATTAAATTACAGTTCAAACCTTAATCCTATCATCCCCCTGGTTACCATTTCCCAGACTAAATGAGTTGAGCCCAGGCTGGCTTCTTGTATAATCATATATAAAACTAAGGCAGTGATATGAACAGCTTTCTGAAACATCCAAAAAAATAATAATTTTCAGATGACATCAATATATTCATCCAAGGTGTTAGCAACTAATGTTAAAGGTTCCATATCATACAGTTTTCCAACAATTCCACATCGGTGTCAGAGGATTAACAACATAGAACTCAGAGTGTATTTCCCTCAATCCAGCCTTGGTCCTGAACTTCCTCCAGTCTAAAAGTCCCTCTTGAGGCTCTACTGAGAACAGGCTGTTTCTGTGTCTGTGTTTGGCCACGCCTCCTCCAGGCCCATCTCGGGGAGAAGAGCTTTCTGGTGTTTCAGATGAAGTGGTTTCCCTGTTAACTGGTGACCCTTTAGCATCCCTTGTTGCTCCTGGTAACAGACGTTAAGAACCCGACAGAAGTCCGTAGCTGTGCTGATGAACACTGTTTAACAACATTTACAATGAAGTTTCCAAGGGTCGTACCTTTTGTGAGTCTTATTTTAATAAATGCTGTTACGAGCAGCAAAGATGGACGCTGAAGGAAGTCGGTCATCATTAAACAGGGAAACCAGTTGATCTGAAACACCGGTTCAATGCATTAATGTTTATGGTGGATTTATCACTGTGACTCACGTAAACACTGTCGTTCAACCAGTTTAAAACAGAATGTGACCAGAAGGAGAAGCTCCTGAAGATGAAGAGTTAAAATATTGTGAGTCTGAATAAGTTTGTTAGTTTGGGCAAATGTGTCGTGTGTTACTAGCAAGTAGCTAATTCTGCTAACTGGAAGGGGAACACTTACAGTTTTTCATATTAGACTGAATGTATTCAGTATATCAGTGAGGCAGAGCTCCACTACCAGAGGGAGTGGTTATTTCCCTGCATGCTGTCTTGAATGGAATATCTCTGATTTGCCTGTGTGAACACATTTACTAAAAAGTGGAGCAAGCAAGTGAAAGAGACGACAGACTTTCTTCACTTCTGGAGCTTCATACGCAGACTGTAGGGACATGTTACTGTTAGAAAACCTTTTGAAAGTCAATTTCCCATCATATGAGACCTTAAAGACCATTGATCTATTGATCCTCCATCAGGTTTCAATGACGCTAGAACATCTTGTGCTCTGGCAGACGCCACGTTCCCAAACTGTCCACCTGAAAGTGCCTCAGCTTGACAGATCTAAACAGAAGCACTGATGACAGGCTAAGTGGCTCAGTAGGCTAAGTGGAATTTGGTGAAAACAGACAAAGCTTTCACACCACCTGAAGAATTCTGTGTTTACCTGTGATGAAGAATCAATATGGATCTGGAGTCTCTCCTCTGACGAGTGAATCCTCCGCCATGTTCTCATAGTTTTAGTTTTTTCTGCCTGCTTCCTCTCTTCCACGGTTCCGAAACCAGACGAGACTTTCAGATGTGAACCTCCCGGTGAGATCAGTTGGTTTCTTTTAACGAAGCATCTCCTGTTTAATGTAACACCAGAGTGGAATCTCACAGTGGGAAAAAAGAAACACTCTCTGGTATGTTTTGCTCCTTAAAGATACAGTTTGGTTTTTTAAAGAATAAATCCATTTGAACCCTACAAAACATCTGCTGTGGTTTCTAATGGAGAGGGGGCTTTAAAGGGGGTAGAGCATTAAATGATGCATGCAATAATACTAATTAGATTTATTTTGAAGGTGGTATTGTTATATTTCAGGTACGTACTTCAAGATTGTTCAGTGTGCTGAAATGTCACCGTCAAATTTGGCATTTTCAGCCAATAAAGCCAGAGCATAAACACAAGCTTCCCATGTAACATCTTGTGTAAAACTGTTTTGTTTTGTGATAAATACATACTCTGATGTCCTACTCGTATTTCACCCCATTATTATCAGATAGCACCGATATGAGATTTTTGTCACTGCAGACCTCCACCTGACCTCAGACATTAATAAATGGAGTCAATTAAAATTAAAATAGAATTTTTCTTCTTTTTTTTTTTTTGAGGATGCTTATTTTTTTAGAGATAATCATGACGCGATCAAATGAAACCTTGAGCATCATCAGGGAGATGAGCCAGATAAAGGTGATGTGATCCCGTGAAGCTCACATTAACGCCGGTCTGAACGGCGCCGTGGCAGAAACAGGCCCAGTGACACGTTGGAACCAATAGTTGAGCAGGAGCAGAGACGTGGATCCCGGTTGAATGGCTCCAGGAGAGTGAAAGTGAAACTGCGTCACCTCTTCTTCCTTTACTGGACTTACACTTTTAAGCTTTATTTCTGCAGGTTTGTAATTTACATCCTGGAGAAATGAAACCTTTGAAGGAGCAACATTTCATATTCGCCGTGACGAATAGGAAGCGGTGCTGCATAAAAACAGGTCTTTTGTCCACTGAATCGTGCCTTTCTTCAGGATTTCTATATATTTCGATGCATTCCTGTTAACCTTTCCTTTAACAAGCCGTCTGGATTTTCCGTGATGATGTGCAAATTGCAATGTGTTAAAGTCACAATCTTCTGTAAAGTTTAACCAGAACAAACATCATCCTTGACATTGCAGTCTCACATGTATGCTGTAGACAGATAGAAGCGTCTTTAACTGATTCTGTCTTTGTGTGAAGAAACCACCAGGTAATTATTCTCTGCAGTCGTTCCCATCTGAACTCCCAGGCTTCAACATTTACTCTTTTCATCAAGAAAGTAAAAGTGTACTTCACATTGTTTGTGCCCAGAGAATGACGAGAGACTAAGGACCAGACGTTTCTCAGCAAATAAGGAGAATGTGAGGGTCATGAAAACAATCTGAATCCTTCAGATTGTTGAAGGTCAAACCACAACCTGCTGATTCCCCCTTTTCAACATTCAACACAACGTTTTCATGTTTTCTTCTGAACAAAACCTGGAGTCTCCACCAAACTAACAGCGAGCATGATGAGTCAGTCCATATCCGCTCAGCTCAAGGATACGATCTCCAATCCAGTAGATTCACCTGCCCTCACTGACTCTGAGGATTGTTACAGCCTCACCAGGATTATCACAGACAGTTGAAAGAACCTAGAAAAAGCGTTCACTTCAGGCAAAGGGCCCTTTGGAATGTGAAACGAGAGGTTCTAACAGAGAAATGACATGAATGGTTCGACCGTCATGTGCTCAACAAAGTTCAGCATTCGTCTCTGTTTCTGAGTAGAGCACGCTGCGCACACATTTGCAGAACAGGAGACAACTTTCTGATTCTGCAATCTCACTTTTGTGATCAAATCCAACAAAAACTGCAAACGCCTGTATTTCTTTCTTTCTCATTTTGTCTCATGAAACTCATAAACTTGGAGTTTACCAACATTTTTCAGCGAAAACAGCCGATGATGTAAAAGAAGTCTGATGCAACGCGATGGATGATGTGGGTGGATGAGTGTTAGATCCCCCCCCCCCCCCCTCCCCGAAAAACCACTTGCATACAGTTGATCTTGGCCAAAGAAGAGACCTGGTGTATAAAGTCTGACTAAAGGTCGTCAGCTTCTTCCACAGAAGGTCGTTTCCACGCTCAGGCACAAACATTACCTCACAGACGGAGTGTTCACTGCAACAGCTGAAGTGAAAGACGCTCAGTTTGAACACTCTCATGCTGCCATTAAGAAATTAGCACAGGTGCAACATATGGGTGCTGCAGACTGATGTAATCACTTATGCAAATGTACCGAACAAAACTCAGTGGATTAATTGCGGCACGAACACGTTTTACCAGAGACGTCCCCATTATCTGGTGTACAGATGGAAATCAAGGAGATATACTTGCATCAAACGTGGTTATCTCACTCTTTCTTTTAAGGCTCCACACACCCAAGTAGAATTCACCAACGGTTTAATCCTAAAACACACCACAGATTTCATGTTTGGTTACGATCCATCCAGAACTCTGCGTCTGATTCAAACGTGCAGAAACTGCCTTTAGTTTTTATTCTGCAAACACTTGGAACGAACTCCTCGAAAAGTGCAGGATGGCTCCAACTCGGAATTCATTCTGAACCAGACGAGGACCTTTCTGTTTCCTGCTGCCTTGTTTTTTTTTATTTATACTATTACTCAACTTTACTAATCAACATATTTATTTATTTATTATTCACCTTCTCATTGGATTTGATGAAATGTGTTTTAGAAAAGAAAATTGAATTGGGGGGGTTTATTTTGGCGTGTGATTAATTCTTTTTCTGTCATTTCTTTTTGTTTTTTCTGTCTTTTTCTCTTCTCTTTTTCTTTTAAAACATATTTTTCTGTCATTTTGAATATAACTTAGTTCATAAGGGTGATGATGTGGCTGCGGCATGTCCAGAACTGGATCTAGGCAGCATCATGAAAGACTGAAGAGAAGAGAAAAGCGTGATTTCTGGTTTTCAGGGAGGTGAAATGTGGCTGGGACAGTCCCGAACAAAACAGATTTCAAGTTCTCTTTGAATCATTCTCATATAGCATTGTTCAGATTCTGAGTTGTTAAGGCAATAAAGGCTTAACTACAATTTACAAGGATTATACAATATTAACCTCAGGTAGCACCGACTCTGAAAAAGCTGTTTCTTGGTCAGATTCCATTTTTAATTGGAATTATTGATCAAAAAATACAAAATAAACAAAGTAAAACAATTGAAATGTTTTTGCTCGCAGAAAGATCTCGCTGCTCTAAACGCTTGATCTGAACTCAGGAGACCAAGTGAGTCCATTGAGGGGAAAATGTGCTTCTTTCTGTCATTATGAAAGAAAACTCCTTGTAATTTATTGCTAAAGTTTTAGAACAACAAAATAAAAGTCTGAAGAAGATGCTTGGAGGATGATGGTGACATCCAGAGGCTGTGATTCCCAACCTGAGCTTCTTTCTGATGCTTAACAATCTAGTACCCTGAACGACACCGATCTAATAAACTTTGGGTCACGACGAGAAGTTTGCTGTGGGCAGATTGGAGGTTGACGATGATGAAGACGTAACATAAACATTAGTGGAGCTCTGGTTGTTGTGGCTTTTACTGTTTGTGTTTGGAGAGAAATTTCTCCCCATTCAAGACGGAGGAGGATGTGGATGCTGTCCCGGCTCGGAAACAACCTGGAAAGTAGATTCATCAGCTTGGAGATTGACGTAAGTAGTTATTAGTATCTGCTAGCATTTTACTTTTAGCATTTCCTGTTAGGGCCTTTCATTTTCCAACAAAACACACGACATGTAAACGTGACAAACAGCGTCAGCATCGCCACAAACATGGGACACGGTCTGAGTCTTATCACCGGTGGTCTTTGGTCGCCATGACAACGTCATTCCTTCAACCGGTCTCATGGTGCGACGAAGGACCAGCGGTTTACAGCCAAAGACTTCACAGACCAAAGATTTCACCGCGATTCTCCCACGACTGCTATCTTTCCTCTGCGACGGCTGAAAAGTGTGTGGCGGCTTTTTGGGTCAAAGACGTGGCCGAACAGTTTCCCTGAGCTTCGTTACCAAATTCACCTGATGTTTTCAGACTTGGTGCTTTTAAAAGCCGGCGAGGGTGTGTCACTGTCATGTTCTGGTGGATGAAAGGTCAGAGAGGAGACTCCTGCCTTCGGGTCGGATGTTCCAGTCAATATGAAGAAATATTGGGTGATTTCATAGCATATTTCTACCTGGTGATTACTTTGTTTGTTTTCCATCAGTCTTCAACTGCAAAGCCACATAAGAACTAATATTCGGTCAGAGAGCACCTTCTATCAATCACACAAATTACCCCTCACCTTCCAATATTTATGACAATGCGACCAATGACGCCGTGTTAATTGCAGCCATCCCTCACCTCTTCTGATGGGCTGATATGAGCATCAAGAGGAAGCCAGTTTCCCCTCCCCTCCCGCTCCCACTCAATCCATCATTTTAAGGCCTTTGTATGTGATGAATGCTGCATTTGCTGTGCATTATTCGGCTTGTTTGTACCCCCTGCCGCTGCGGCTCAGCTGTTTGTGAGGAATCTGACTTCTGTGTTCCTCGGAAGACGCAAACAGCTTCAGCCTCTGCATGAGATGGTATTTATGCTTCGTATTATGGAGGAAAAGCAGCGCCTCTGGGATTAGGATTTGTGGGTGTCAACACTGCTGGGTTTAACAGAAAGAAGAAAACTCTTCACAACTTCTAAGTGAAACGTAACGCCAGAGAGAGACAGTACGAGAGTTTCACACACATTCAGTCTTGATAGCATCCCAGTTCGAGATCAACGTGATCATGTGGTAAAGTTTGGGTCGTTTCCCAGGGAGTCGCTACCAGCTACAATTAGGAGATTGATTGTGAATACATGGGAATCGTACAAAGTATAGACAGGATATACTTGAATATTCAGATTTGAGGACAGATTGATGATGCCAGTGAAGTCAACCGCAGCACAGTTCTGACTCCATTAACCAGGTCGGTTCCTTTCTGGAATAATAGGGTTTGTGTAAAGTGTCTGTTATCAGTCAGCTGAGATCACCTGCAGCACCCTGCCAGCCTGAACAGCAGAACTCTTGTCGAGCTAATAAAGTAAGTCTTCATTCATAGTGTGCTGCTGTTGTAGGTTTGAATGAAATCATGTAAATGATGGGGAAAAATGTTATACTTTGAAAGCCGGAGGGGAAATTGCATCCAATTAGGGTACTAAGCAGTCGATCAGAATCTGTAAATGCTAAATGTTTTGATTATTATTATTATTATTATTGTTACTAGAGTATCAGATTCCCATAGAAGAGAATCATCATTTAGCTGGAAAAGAAAATATATATTCAAATGAACAACGTTGAAGATTTTAACCTTAACGGTCCATAATGTAATCAAAGCAATTCAATACAGTGAACTGTTACTATTCATTGATGATGATCAATGAGAGGAGCCTCACACAGCAGAATCAATGTTTATCACCACATCCACCTTAAATCCCCAACCCAATATATCTCTTTGTCCTCTTTGTAGCCCTCCTTCTATCCCAGAACCCCGACCGGAACCACTGGAAGTCTCCTCCTCCGAGTCTGGTTCTGCAAGTTTCTCCTCCTCAGAGTCTGGTTCTGCAGGTTTCTCCTCCTCAGAGTCTGGTTCTGCAAGCTTCTCCTCCTCAGAGTCTGGTTCTGCAAGTTTCTCCTCCTCAGAGTCGGGTTCTGCAAGTTTCTCCTCCTCTGAGTCTGGTTCTGCAAGTTTCTCCTCCTCAGAGTCGGGTTCTGCAAGTTTCTCCTCCTCAGAGTCGGGTTCTGCAAGTTTCTCCTCCTCTGAGTCTGGTTCTGCAAGTTTCTCCTCCTCCGAGTCTGGTTCTGCAAGTTTCTCCTCCTCTGAGTCTGGTTCTGCAAGTTTCTCCTCCTCAGAGTCTGGTTCTGCAAGTTTCTCCTCCTCAGAGTCGGGTTCTGCAAGTTTCTCCTCCTCTGAGTCTGGTTCTGCAAGTTTCTCCTCCTCAGAGTCGGGTTCTGCAAGTTTCTCCTCCTCAGAGTCGGGTTCTGCAAGTTTCTCCTCCTCAGAGTCTGGTTCTGCAGGTTTCTCCTCCTCCGAGTCTGGTTCTGCAAGTTTCTCCTCCTCCGAGTCTGGTTCTGCAAGTTTCTCCTCCTCAGAGTCTGGTTCTGCAAGTTTCTCCTCCTCAGAGTCTGGTTCTGCAGGTTTCTCCTCCTCAGAGTCTGGTTCTGCAAGCTTCTCCTCCTCAGAGTCTGGTTCTGCAAGTTTCTCCTCCTCAGAGTCGGGTTCTGCAAGTTTCTCCTCCTCCGAGTCTGGTTCTGCAAGTTTCTCCTCCTCAGAGTCGGGTTCTGCAAGTTTCTCCTCCTCCGAGTCTGGTTCTGCAAGTTTCTCCTCCTCTGAGTCTGGTTCTGCAAGTTTCTCCTCCTCAGAGTCTGGTTCTGCAAGTTTCTCCTCCTCAGAGTCGGGTTCTGCAAGTTTCTCCTCCTCTGAGTCTGGTTCTGCAAGTTTCTCCTCCTCAGAGTCGGGTTCTGCAAGTTTCTCCTCCTCAGAGTCGGGTTCTGCAAGTTTCTCCTCCTCCGAGTCTGGTTCTGCAAGTTTCTCCTCCTCAGAGTCTGGTTCTGCAAGTTTCTCCTCCTCAGAGTCTGGTTCTGCAAGTTTCTCCTCCTCAGAGTCGGGTTCTGCAAGTTTCTCCTCCTCCGAGTCTGGTTCTGCAAGTTTCTCCTCCTCCGAGTCTGGTTCTGCAAGTTTCTCCTCCTCAGAGTCTGGTTCTGCAAGTTTCTCCTCCTCCGAGTCTGGTTCTGCAAGTTTCTCCTCCTCCGAGTCTGGTTCTGCAAGTTTCTCCTCCTCAGAGTCTGGTTCTGCAAGTTTCTCCTCCTCCGAGTCTGGTTCTGCAAGTTTCTCCTCCTCTGAGTCTGGTTCTGCAAGTTTCTCCTCCTCAGAGTCTGGTTGTGCAAGTTTCTCCTCCTCCGAGTCTGGTTGTGCAAGTTTCTCCTCCTCCGAGTCTGGTTCTGCAAGTTTCTCCTCCTCAGAGTCTGGTTCTGCAAGTTTCTCCTCCTCAGAGTCTGGTTCTGCAAGTTTCTCCTCCTCTGAGTCTGGTTCTGCAAGTTTCTCCTCCTCCGAGTCTGGTTCTGCAAGTTTCTCCTCCTCAGAGTCGGGTTCTGCAAGTTTCTCCTCCTCAGAGTCGGGTTCTGCAAGTTTCTCCTCCTCCGAGTCTGGTTCTGCAAGTTTCTCCTCCTCCGAGTCTGGTTCTGCAAGTTTCTCCTCCTCCGAGTCTGGTTCTGCAAGTTTCTCCTCCTCAGAGTCGGGTTCTGCAAGTTTCTCCTCCTCAGAGTCGGGTTCTGCAAGTTTCTCCTCCTCCGAGTCTGGTTCTGCAGGTTTCTCCTCCTCCGAGTCTGGTTCTGCAAGTTTCTCCTCCTCAGAGTCTGGTTCTGCAAGTTTCTCCTCCTCAGAGTCTGGTTCTGCAGGTTTCTCCTCCTCAGAGTCTGGTTCTGCAAGTTTCTCCTCCTCCGAGTCTGGTTCTGCAGGTTTCTCCTCCTCCGAGTCTGGTTCTGCAAGTTTCTCCTCCTCAGAGTCTGGTTCTGCAAGTTTCTCCTCCTCCGAGTCTGGTTCTGCAAGTTTCTCCTCCTCAGAGTCTGGTTCTGCAAGTTTCTCCTCCTCTGAGTCTGGTTCTGCAAGTTTCTCCTCCTCAGAGTCTGGTTCTGCAAGTTTCTCCTCCTCAGAGTCGGGTTCTGCAAGTTTCTCCTCCTCTGAGTCTGGTTCTGCAAGTTTCTCCTCCTCAGAGTCGGGTTCTGCAAGTTTCTCCTCCTCAGAGTCGGGTTCTGCAAGTTTCTCCTCCTCAGAGTCTGGTTCTGCAGGTTTCTCCTCCTCCGAGTCTGGTTCTGCAAGTTTCTCCTCCTCCGAGTCTGGTTCTGCAAGTTTCTCCTCCTCAGAGTCTGGTTCTGCAAGTTTCTCCTCCTCAGAGTCTGGTTCTGCAGGTTTCTCCTCCTCAGAGTCTGGTTCTGCAAGCTTCTCCTCCTCAGAGTCTGGTTCTGCAAGTTTCTCCTCCTCAGAGTCGGGTTCTGCAAGTTTCTCCTCCTCCGAGTCTGGTTCTGCAAGTTTCTCCTCCTCAGAGTCGGGTTCTGCAAGTTTCTCCTCCTCCGAGTCTGGTTCTGCAAGTTTCTCCTCCTCTGAGTCTGGTTCTGCAAGTTTCTCCTCCTCAGAGTCTGGTTCTGCAAGTTTCTCCTCCTCAGAGTCGGGTTCTGCAAGTTTCTCCTCCTCTGAGTCTGGTTCTGCAAGTTTCTCCTCCTCAGAGTCGGGTTCTGCAAGTTTCTCCTCCTCAGAGTCGGGTTCTGCAAGTTTCTCCTCCTCCGAGTCTGGTTCTGCAAGTTTCTCCTCCTCAGAGTCTGGTTCTGCAAGTTTCTCCTCCTCAGAGTCTGGTTCTGCAAGTTTCTCCTCCTCAGAGTCGGGTTCTGCAAGTTTCTCCTCCTCCGAGTCTGGTTCTGCAAGTTTCTCCTCCTCCGAGTCTGGTTCTGCAAGTTTCTCCTCCTCAGAGTCTGGTTCTGCAAGTTTCTCCTCCTCCGAGTCTGGTTCTGCAAGTTTCTCCTCCTCCGAGTCTGGTTCTGCAAGTTTCTCCTCCTCAGAGTCTGGTTCTGCAAGTTTCTCCTCCTCCGAGTCTGGTTCTGCAAGTTTCTCCTCCTCTGAGTCTGGTTCTGCAAGTTTCTCCTCCTCAGAGTCTGGTTGTGCAAGTTTCTCCTCCTCCGAGTCTGGTTGTGCAAGTTTCTCCTCCTCCGAGTCTGGTTCTGCAAGTTTCTCCTCCTCAGAGTCTGGTTCTGCAAGTTTCTCCTCCTCAGAGTCTGGTTCTGCAAGTTTCTCCTCCTCTGAGTCTGGTTCTGCAAGTTTCTCCTCCTCCGAGTCTGGTTCTGCAAGTTTCTCCTCCTCAGAGTCGGGTTCTGCAAGTTTCTCCTCCTCAGAGTCGGGTTCTGCAAGTTTCTCCTCCTCCGAGTCTGGTTCTGCAAGTTTCTCCTCCTCCGAGTCTGGTTCTGCAAGTTTCTCCTCCTCCGAGTCTGGTTCTGCAAGTTTCTCCTCCTCAGAGTCGGGTTCTGCAAGTTTCTCCTCCTCAGAGTCGGGTTCTGCAAGTTTCTCCTCCTCCGAGTCTGGTTCTGCAGGTTTCTCCTCCTCCGAGTCTGGTTCTGCAAGTTTCTCCTCCTCAGAGTCTGGTTCTGCAAGTTTCTCCTCCTCAGAGTCTGGTTCTGCAGGTTTCTCCTCCTCAGAGTCTGGTTCTGCAAGTTTCTCCTCCTCCGAGTCTGGTTCTGCAGGTTTCTCCTCCTCCGAGTCTGGTTCTGCAAGTTTCTCCTCCTCAGAGTCTGGTTCTGCAAGTTTCTCCTCCTCCGAGTCTGGTTCTGCAAGTTTCTCCTCCTCAGAGTCTGGTTCTGCAAGTTTCTCCTCCTCAGAGTCTGGTTCTGCAAGTTTCTCCTCCTCAGAGTCTGGTTCTGCAAGTTTCTCCTCCTCCGAGTCTGGTTGTGCAAGTTTCTCCTCCTCCGAGTCTGGTTGTGCAAGTTTCTCCTCCTCAGAGTCTGGTTCTGCAGGTTTCTCCTCCTCCGAGTCTGGTTCTGCAGGTTTCTCCTCCTCAGAGTCTGGTTCTGCAGGTTTCTCCTCCTCAGAGTCTGGTTCTGCAAGTTTTCTTGTTAAAGGGAGTTCTTCCTTCCCACCATCTCCTCTACTTGCCCATTTTGAATTGTCGTTTCGCTGAAAAGGCATCTGGAACTGAGTTCTATGAAAATCCATCTGCACGTTATGGCGTATGCGTCCTTCAGACTTCAGGAGGAGAGGTTGTATCCGGGCTGGTGTGAGCAGCGTCATTTTGAAAAGACTGAAAAGCATACAGAAGTTTCACAGCATCTGCTCCATTCCCACCGAGGTCTTTCAATAAGGTGATGATGAACCACAACCAGCCTCCATCCCAACAGCGCCGGGTTCAGGTGCCGAGCTCCACAACTTTAAAGGAAAATGTTTGAGGCATCCAAAAACTAAAAGAACAAAGAGTTGAATCTGTTTCTAAGTAATTTATTCACATTTTATTTTTCAAATGAAGCAGTGATGTAATCTATCACGTTGGGTTTGAGCTAAAGAAAATGTGTTTCAGGCTTGAAATCCAGGGAGGAGGTAAGTCCTGGAAAAGCCTGGGCTCATCTTGTTGTTTCTCTTCAAGCATGATGGCTGATTGGAAACCAAGTTCAACATTAATTCACAGCATATTTCTCACACAGACATCAAAGTCGAGAGGGAAGCGTTGCTCAACACAAAGACTCTTTAAAATCAATCAAGTGACTAAAAGAATGGCTTTTGAAAATCAAATATGTTTGTGTGAAATAAGCAGTCATGCACACAAGGACAGATATTTTCCCCACTGTTCATCCCAAAAAGAAAAAAGAAATGTCATTTTCTTCGCTGGATGGTTCGGGACTGTCTTCTGAACTGTGAGAAAGCGGTGTGGAAACAAAAAGAGAAGAAAGGCTGATAGAGGAGAGACATCACAGAGAGCGTACAGGAACCACATTACCGGACAGATGTGCGCACAAAAACAGTGAAAGCAGATGGAACTTCAATGAAAACTCTGGTCTTGCTGTTTGCACTGTTGATTAAAAAAATAAATAAGAAATATCTATCTGCACCACATCTGAAGGTAACGTCTCCCCAGCAGGTGTAAAAGAGCTTATTTGTGTTTGTTTATTTATGTCAGTTTATAACACATATGTATGGAATTAGATGAAAAATGTATCGGTTGATAAAGAAGGCAATGAAAACGGCTCGAGATCCAAGGCGTCTTTATTGAATACTTTTAACATTTCACCTCAAACTAATTCTTTACCACTTGAATTCATCTCAATCTCCGTCTCAGAAATACTAAAGCAGCACAGTGGCTGGTTTCAAGGACATTATAGGGACGTTTGTGTCTCCAGATGAAAGAGCGGCTTACATAATAAAAGGGTCGGTGCATTTTCTGATTGTAAATATTTTAAGCGAAAGGAGTGTTTCCATTCCTCGACACTGATGAACCACGGGGCTCTCCCACCCAACCTCATGCCACACAAGCTCTGTCTCATTGCATTTTGGACTGACTGCTCAACTGTTCAGACCGATAGTTGATTAAAAACAAATGTTCCAGTTAGACGCTTTAATCGAAATATTGGTCGGACTATTTACACCCTGCTCTAAACATCTGCAACCCGTGTCACTACAACTCACTTATTACTCAGAGAAAATGCTCAAAAAGGTTTACATTTCCTGAAAGTTGAAATAATAATGGAAAAACAATATAACTAAAACCGTTTTTTAAACCATTGGGAATCATGCAGCGGCTATAAACAACTGAATGGCTAAAGAGGCTGAAATAGACAAGATGTATAAAATAGCTAAAGTTAGAAAATCCTTAAAAACAAACAAATCTGTAAACATGACCATAACAAAATAAAATATTATATCATAAAATCTATCTAAATTGTTCATATGACATTTCATGAACACAACTTTATCTTTTGTAATCACAGTAGGGCTGCTCGATTATGGAAAGAATCATAACCAAATAATATAAAATAAAATAAATAATATAATATAATGTAATAATATTTTGGGCAATATTGAAATCATGATTATTTACACGATTATGTCTTTGAATTTGGAACAGCATTTATTGAACATGTTTAAAAAAAACTCTCCTGTTAAATATATAAAAAAATCTTGCAGTGTAGAAGTAAAAAATAAACTGTTGTACTGCGATCAAGCTTTTGAAAACAAAAAATTAAACATTAAATTAAATACAATAAGAGATAGACATATTTCAATAAATAAGTCCAAAATAAATACTTTGATAAATTGTTCCAAAAATAAAATAGTGGAGGTGTCGAGCCGATGAACGGGAGTCGGAGGCGACGTGTTCAGCAAGGAACTCCAAACTTTATTCTCCATTCTAACACACTTCTCAGAAACGCTCTCTACAAAATAAAGTTCCCCGCTGCTCCACAGTAGCGGGGTGAATTATGAATTTAAAGGACTCATATCACACAACTTTTCAACACTTTCACATGATTACATTGTATTGGAAGTTCTTGATTTTCATCCAGTTGAGTATTCGATCATTGGAGTCTCATTCAGAATCTGTTGGTTTCAGGAGATTGGCTCCGCCCACATGCCCATTTTAGGAAGAGGAAGTGCTTCCTCTCCTTATACCATGTGCTATTGTTTACATTCTATCTACCTACGTATCATACTGGTTACATGTGGAAGTAGAACTATAACCTCTTTACAGCTATTTCCTTAAAAACAACAAAGCACAATTTCACAGTAACAAATGACAATAAAGGAAGTTAAAGACTGTAAAAATAAAAGAAGGACAATGAGAGAGTGTCAGTCAGTGACAGGCGAGGTGTCTTTAGTCAGGAAATGTCCCTGCCAAGTAGTTTTGGATGTATTGAGTGTTTAACACGCTGTCATTTTCACAGTAAAGCTCTTTAATATCACCTGATGTCACCTTACGTTTCTCTTCAGTGCAACGACATAAAGGTCCTTCAGAGGGCGATACTTGATTTTTGGACGCTGAAGACAAGATTTGTGAGTGGAGAGAAAATAACTCAGGCTTTGCGACAATCATCCACTAAACTACTAATTCTTGCTTTTAAGTCAGTCCATATAGATGCTCTATGGTATAAAAGTGTAATCAATTACTCTCTGTCAAGCCTAAATGTCGACTGATTCTTTATTGGTGTATGGAGGAAAAGTGAAAACTTGCTCTTCCCCCAGGCTGCCCACTAAACATCAGCAGAACAGCGCTTTAATCTCCAGGCAATCATTTGATCGCACATTTAGTTGACCTTTCTCATAAATCACAGCTGAGAAATCCGATAGAAGTCTTTGCAGGATGTGGAAAAGTTTGCGGTGTGGTCCAGAGTTTCCTCGTTGCGCTAGAGAACACGTGTCCGTGCCGAGTGTCTGCGGTCCTCTGGGCCGTGCAGATGTGCGGCCCAGCTGACAGCTGCGTCGCCGGCTGAAATAGAACCGGCAATTTCAGGCAAACATTTCTCGTTAACAATTACAGTCGAATGGTGATCTGAAGGTTAATTTGGTAATCAGCGAATCGGCAGTAATGATGGCTGCTATAAATGATGACAACTGGAAACGTTTATCCTTGGATCAAAAGAAAAGAATGTTTCGCAGCTGAAACTTGACAGGAGAGCAATGTGGAGCTTTGACAGTGAGACTGAAGCAGGGAGCTGGAGAACCTTCCAGAACATTACACCCAACAGCTGCAGCTCTCACACAAACAACCCCCGACGCAACGTTCCTCTCCTCTTCCTGTGGACACTTTGGGTTCGTTCTGTGCATTTGACATGAAGCACGTCATCATTTTCAGGGTGAATTTCATTTTCACTAATCAATGTTATTTTGAATACTGAACACTTTTGATCACAGAAACTCAGAGCTAAAGTTTTTTACCAAAGTCCAAGACAGTTTAATCTTTTTCAGACAAATAGTTCAGTTCAATTCAGATCATTTCCAATGTACCAATCACAACACAGCCGTTTCATGGCAACAGGCAGACGAAACACGATCACATAAAAGACCCTTCAAATGCCTCTAACACTTCCATGGTAGCCGACAATGTGCAGTTAGAACTTTTATGAATGTATTGAAAAGTATTGAATACACCTCTGAGAGTCTAAATACAATCTGTACTTTTAAGATCAGGCTTTAATCTTTATTAAACGATAAGGCTGACCGTTATCAGTAGGGACCATTTTCATTTTAATGTGAAAATATTAAACATTCATTTCATTTTGGGTGTTCGTTTGCACCACGACACGGAGCCAATGAAAACACAGGTTTTTCAAAATGGCTCGCAAGGGGGAACTTTTCAAAAATGCTCCAAGTCCGCCTCCGGAGAAAATACATTTCTGATACGTTGCTACTTTGCATGTAAACACTTGTTCTGCACGTGCTCAGTCGCTGGCCAATCAGAACAAGGTTTTCTCTGTGGGGTCATGACTCCCAGTCCATGTTCTCCTGGGACTTGGTAGCTTTATTTTGACAGTCACCGGGATAACAATCCAACTTGGTAGGTTTATTTTGACAGTCACCATGATAACAATCCAACTTGGTAGTTTTATTTTGACAGTCACCATGATCACAATCCAACTTGGTAGTTTTATTTTGACATTTGCCGTGATAACAATCCAACTTGGTAGTTTTATTTTGACAGTCACTGTGATAACAATCCAACTTGGTAGTTTTATTTTGACAGTCACTGTGATAACAATCCAACTTGGTAGTTTTATTTTGACAGTTACCGTGATAACAATCCAACTTGGTAGTTTTATTTTGACAGTTACCGTGATAACAATCCAACTTGGTAGTTTTATTTTGACAGTTACCGTGATAACAATCCAACTTGGTAGTTTTATTTTGACAGTCACCGTGATAACAATCCAACTTGGTGATCTGTGCACAAGAATGTTCTCAAATTGTAAATGTTTAGAGTCCATTGTTCTCTGCTGCGTGTGTGTGTGTGTGTGTGTGTGTGTGTGTGTGTGTGTGTGTGTGTGTGTGTGTGTGTGTGTGTGTGTGTGTGTGTGTGTGTGTGTGTGTGTGTGCTTTAAAAAAACTCGACATTGATTTCAGCATTTCTGTTGTTTTCATGTAACTGGGCATCATTTTTAAGACGTTGCTGAGTAAACACAATGGAAACGCGGAGAGGATGCATTTTTACCTGAATTGTTGGGCTGTAAATGTTTTTTTATACATTCTTCACCCCCATCATTTGTTTTCACCACTGCCCGTCACTAACTTCCTGCGTCAGTCTCTCTCTCTTGCACCTCTCTGCTCCCTGCTCGCTTCCTGCTGTCAAACTACCACTTTATCATGCACTTCCTGCCCATCGGCTGTCTGATGTCTCTGAGAGTTGCATGCGGCATGTCCTTCAGGAAAGCTTTTCTAACAGACCACACTAAAACTACTGGGTCTAACAAAAATGAATTAAAAAGTTCATCAACTTCAAATGACAAAGGCAAAGATGATCCTACCATTGAAATATCATCCACAGTCTCAGACAGTCACACAACCGTGAAGTCGAACCTGGAACAGGATCTTCCGCCCCTCAGGCAGCTCTGTGGTAAAAGCTGGCGTGGTTTTCTACTTTATGTAACTGCATATGTTCAGGAACACTTCCATCAATCATTGTCTTTGAATACAGTCTGCTGTGTCATCCAGGAACACATGTTGAAGCTGCTTCATGCAAAGATGAAGTCACATGTGAGCGCGATGAAGAAACGCCGTTGTTTTCTTCCAGCCAAAGCTTATTTGAAAAAGTCTGAGGCAATATGGAAAACTGCTCTGTGGTCAATCTTTTTCAAAAGCATGAACATGTGAACTCCTGTATGAAACAGGAGGCGACCAAGCAGCTTGTTATCAGCTGACAGTCCAAACGCCTGCATCTCGGATGGGTTGCGTTCGTGTTCATGAAGTGGGAAACTTACACACCTGGAAAGTCTCATCGATGCTGTAAAGTGCAGTGAAGTTCAAGCTGATGTCATCCAGGAAGACAACAGACAACATGAAGACAACAGGACATCATATAGCGTGACTCCTCCACGTATTCAGAACAAATATTGACAGGAAAGGATGCACGTTCAAACCAACTGAAACCATCCTACTGGGAAAGTGGGCATTTCAAGAAAGCAAGTAGACGCTAAGACCCTGTCCACTCGAAGCCAAAAGGATGTTTTTCTCTTTCCTCAGAAGTTCCCGTCCACACGGCACCATGAAAATGATACAACATGTTGCAGTACATATGCCAGGCCTATAGGTGGCGCTGTAACCCTGCCCCAGAAATACACTAAAAATGGAGAAGAAGATACGAAGCAACACATGTCCGTATTAAAATGAGTGGTGGGGGTGATGACATCATCGTCTTCACATCACAGCCGAGGCGGCGTTGTCAAATTTCTCCACTCTGGAACCCGTAATCAGCACAACGCCGTCTTCAGGCTCCTAAAACACCGCGCCGCGTGGAGGGTAGCGATGTAGTCACATGGGACAGCGTTGTCATGTGGGCGGGGCCTGATGTGATGTCAATGAAAACAGTGGCATTAAACAAAAGATGAAGCCGTTGTGTATAATAACATGTAATCAACAAACCCAGATTACATGAACATTGCTTGAGTGGTTAACCATGAAAAAAATAAAATATCTGTACTTCCACATGTGCAGAAGTTGGCTTCCGTCATCTGTCATTTAACTGCTGCTTTCCTCGGGACAGACTTGTGTCTGTTTCTCGTTGCCACGTGAACAAAGTGGGAAATGTGACTTTCCACTAACTTTACAAGTTTCAATTTGCATTATAGATGCTGGGCTTGGAACACAAATCACATGCTGTTAAAAAGGCAAATGTTGGATCAGGACTAATTGTGTGCCTTTGTTCTCGAGACGGAACCTGATAACTGGCAGTGATTCTCAGGAAGTTTTGCTGAGTAATGCAAAAATAACAGGAGGGGACAAATCCTCATCCAAAGGGAGAAAATATGTGAGAAACAATGCTGTGCATTGTGTTTGCTGCTCGAGGTAGATCCCTGAGGAGCGCCAGCCGCAGGACTGATGATGACCTTCTTAGCGCCGCGCGCGGCGCACTATGTGCAGGTCTATTCCCAAAGCTCTCTTATGTTCGATATCCCACATCAAGGTCATTAGGAGACGTGCAGGCGATACATCATGCGGCTGGCAGTGAGGAGTGAGGCGGCTCTTTTCACTGCCTCTCCACCAGGAGCCCTCTCAGCTGCTGTTTCCTCACTTCAGCTCACCTTTCAGTTCAACTCCACTCCCAGTTTGCTCAAAGAAACATCAGATCCGATCAGATCGGCAGATCCGTGCATATGAAAGGCCAGACAAAGTGGACAATATGTGATCCTGACGCCGCGGGTGGAGGGCACTTTTCCCTCTCCTCTCCCCTCAGCAGTCTTTTCCATTAGACCCATGGGGCGAACACCATGCTCGGATCAATACGGGCCCCATTAGGGACCCCTATTGGTTCTGGCTTCCAGGCATCGACCCGTCCACCCTGGTCGGTGAGGACAGACCCTCTGGGGATGTGTGGCTGCTGGGAGGCCGTCCCTCAACATCCAGCTTGGAATCTAGCCAGAAGATGCACAGTTTCACATCCTCATGTGCAGTTGTTGTCATTACCATGATTACTGGATGCGGTCTGGAGCATTTATCAGCTGTGTTTATTGAAATCAAGCTTCCTGCGCGGCGACGCCGCAGCAGCTGTTTGCCTGTAAGACCGGATCATTAGGAATTCAGTGGAAGTGATGCGGCGACTTGTGCAGCTGATTTCAGAGGCGGCGATATGTCTAAATGTGGCGACTGCACAAGCAAGGCAGCGGAGGGACAGATGTTAACAATCCTGTTGGTTCTGTGAATATCTGAAAAATCTGCATCGTCTAATCACTCCTAAAGGAGCAGCGTATCGTGTGCATAACACAGGGGTTTGTAAGTCATCTCCAAGCGGCGCTTCGTCTTCAGCGACCATACAAACACTCTGGTTGTTTTGTTTGCTGGTTGCCACTCACCCCCGAGCCTTCGGGGATCCTCCACCTATTCATTCGCCATGAATAACGCGGCGCATCTCATGTCAGATGGAAAGATAATGGTGTCACACCGCCGGGCCCCCACATCTCCCGCTCAGCACAATTTCACAATAGGCCACTCTGTGATTCCCCCGCCACCCGATGCCTCGCTCGGCTCTCCTTGGCGAGAAGGGTGATTTGCAGGGAGGCACGCCGCGGCCTTACACGGGCGCACACACGCACACACAAATCACGCTTGTTGACCTCCGACTGCCGGGATGCTACTGATCAGAGCTGATTGGACCGGCGGCTTCGCCTCCCGCAGGCTCCGGCTGACAGGAAGCTTGATGCAGTGCGGCTGCCTCGGGGTGATTCACAAGCTGTCTCGCCGCGGCGGTGTCACTGAACTCTGCTCATGATGAACCAGTTGCTTGAGTTGCTGTGTAATCAAACCTCCGCAACGTGGTGATTGACCAATCATGGACAGAGAATATGTATTTGTCTTTAGACAAAGGAGTGTGTTAAGAAATCAATACCACATGAATTATTCTGGACTTGACATTCGACCCTCATTGTCTTCAACAAGCGACTGTTACACTCACTTCAAAGAAATGAAGGGCTCATCAGGCTTCGGTTCCATAATAGGGGATTATGTGTGGCTTAATAACTCAATTCCAGACCAACTTGCAATGTTTTTATAGACATGCAATTATATATTTATGTGCTCACTGGAATATTCTATTTTTTACTCTGAAATCCCTGCTGAGGATGTCAACTTCAGAGAGGTTTTGCTTCATAGCAGAAACTAATAATGGGACAATTCCAGTGGCAGCCGTGCATTTCAGACCCAGACCTTCACAAGTGCTGGTCTGATTCAATCCACCCCTCAATAACTTTCATGGCTACAAAAACCATGTTACCATGCAGACATGCAGTATGAAAGGCCTCTGTATCACAGATAGATAGTCAATAAATACCTTTACAAATGAAAAATAAATCTAAGTTCACGTCTTACCTTCTGCTGCATAAAAAAGTGGCTGCTTTTCCCAAAACCTCTGGGGGTCGAGGAGGGAGACGAACGTCGGCTTTTCCTGGTCTTGAAAATAATATAATGGCAAATAATATAATCCTGAATCCTGCCAGGGAGTTTGTAATGAGCAAAAAAAATTGCACCTGATCTCCATGCACTTGAAGTGCTGTGGTGCGTTCAGTGACCTCTTGGAAGATTCCGACTTGAAAATTGTTTTGACAATAAATCTGCAACCAAATGTCTTTATCTTCTCCTTCAGCCATTGCAGGTTGACAAAACCGCTATTAAATAAACACAACTATATTTGTGTTCATGCAGCTCGCTACCGATGCAGTCAGCTCACTGGAGAGTGAACTCTAGGACGGTCCAATCAGAGGGCTTGAATACACTGACGTCATGCTGGGCCTTCCAGAAGGCTCTGACTCGCCAATATCAAAACCTGGTCGGTTGAAGCAGCAGTGTGACCGACACTTGCAGAAGACGCCCACAGAACTGAATGTGAAGGCCGAAGGCAGATTTCTTTACCCGGCAACAGGCGATGGCTGAAATGTGATTGGTTAAAAGCTTTAATATGGAATCACGTGTCTGGAAGCGGCACAGCCGGGGGCAGTAGTGGAGTCAGGATTGTGATTGTGGGTGGGCCTCAAGAAAGGTGGATGGGCGAGTGAAAACACAACGGGTTCCCCTTCGTCTCCGTTTCAGGGCTTTTCTGCGGCACTGACGACAGCGACTCAGCAGAGTTGTCATGACAACGGACCTGTGTGGCTTCACATGCTCTCCTCAAGGCTCGTCTGCAGACCTGGTGCAGGTCACAGGTGGTACATGATCGTATTCATGCTCCACTCTGGACTCACTTCCCTGTGCGTTCGTACGAAAATATCTCAGTTTCTGCTGCCTGGCGTTCTCCAGCTTTCCTAAAGTAGTTTAGCATTCATTTCAGGAGTTCTGAGCCGTGTGTCTTTCTTTATTTGCTTTTAATTTGTGGTTGTTCAGACGGGAGACGGAGGATCTGGAGCTCCAGAACGCAGTGGGCGGAGCGGATGACGATTTTGACGTCACTGCGCACTGGGATCCACATGTGGGCTTGAAGCTGCTGACTAGCTGAGAAGAATGAAAATCACTCACTACTCACTGTAGGCCTGGGTCAAAAGCATGGTCACAACAGGTGGGCCCGGACTTAAAATGGGTGGGCCCAGGACCACCCGGGCCCAAAAGTGGCGCTGCGGGTGGCTGGGGAGACGAGATGAGAAGAAGCGTTTAGAAATATTTAATATGTATTCATGGACAAAATAGAATCAACATCAGTCTGTGATCCCGATCTTGTTCTTAGGCCTGCAGAGAAGCCTTGCAGGTCCTGACAGCACGCCACTGGTTCATTCATTCTTTTCATGTATGACAGCAGTTTACACCTGGAGAGGTCGCCGGTCCACAGCGTTGCCAGATTGGGTCGTTTTCTGCCCAATTGGGCTATTTTTGTTGATTTCAGGGAGGAAAAAATACATTGGGTCGGTGCAACTTTGTGGACTACTTCGTAGCCTGGGCCGGTTTTTATTGGAATGGGCGGGTTCAAACATGTGATTGGGCTGGAAACGGTCAATCTGATCTGGCAACACTCCCAGTCCATCACAGGACACACACTGTCAAAACACTTCACTTCATCTACGTACAAAGATTAACTAAATTTGTGCATTAAAAATCTCGTCTAAGTAAAGTGAACTTACATTTTTTTCCTTCTCTCGGAATCCTTAGAACATCTGTATAAACTGGAGTGTGTGTTTGGTAGATTGTTCGTACGCTATCTTCCTCTGACTGTTGCTGTATTCAGTGTGTTGAAAGAATAAATAAAACACAGTGAAGGTAACATGATAGTTTTTTTGTTGTGTGAATGAATTCAAAAAGATTGGCTCACATTAGTTAAATGATTCATGTTCCAAAAAACATTGTATTTTGAACAAATATTTTGGACTTTGATGAGATGAATTAGTTTAAAGATACTAACTTGAATTTTTATTGTTGATTTTACAGATTCAATTAAGTAAAATTTAGTTCTCAGATGTTTTTTTTTCTCAGTGCAGGCACATCTGCATGACATCTGCTGTGGCTACTCTTTCGTCCCAAAATGTAAAATCAAGAGTTAAGAGGACGAGGCTTTTGACTCACAGAAAGTAAAAAGCACTCGCAGAGACATTTTCCAAGTTTCAAAATAAAGATGCACAATTTATTTAAACAAACAAAATATTTTCTCTGTGCTTGACTTTCTTATAGCATACACATACTTAACATAAATTGTAGTTTCTACAGTGGCTGTGCCTCCTTCCACCCTCACAGCTGCACCTCCTCCTGATTATAAGGAGGAGGAGAGATCCTCACAATTCTAGTTATCAATTAAACTACAAAAACAAGAATACTTCAAATAATATTTGTCATTATGTAAATGTATAGCATTTTCACAACGGAAACTTATAAAGACAATTGCCTCCAACATTCCGGCCCCTAATGCTTTCGCAAAACAATTCCATAACTAAAATACAAAAGGAGCTAAGATTAAACAAACAATGCAAAGAAATGATTTTCTTTACTTTTAAAGTTCATTGTCCATTAATCCCTCAGTTCAGTCATCTGCTTCCATCAGCAGACAGAGCTTGTCCAGTGCTCACTGATCTGTAGACATTTTGGTTTTGATCAAAACACGTCTAACAAAACCGTTGGGGTCTGGAAAGGTCTTTATATCACGTCCCAAACTCCATGAGTGTCTTGGTGCTGTGTTGTCAACGATGAGACTAGATCTCCACAACCCAGGTGTCTCTTCACGCTGCTCCACTTCATTCTCTGCTGCAGGATTAGAAGATAGTACTTCATCCATCTTTTCCAATAGACATCTGCCAGGTACTGTACTTGTCTCCATCTCTTTCTTGAATAAAGGTCATCCTCTCCAAACAGTCCTGGCGGCAGTATTGCTCTAGCCTTCAGCCGGAGTAGATGGTTTGGTGCTAGAGGTTCCAGGTCATTGGGATCATTCGAAACTGTGGTTCGCGGTCAAATCAACTCAAAAAACAACAGTGTTTTGTGCTTTGGCTTGAGGTACACTCCATAATGTGGGCTGTACCCTCGTTCATCTCGTCCGTGAAGCTGCTGATCTGAAACCTGTTCTGCATAACCCTTTTTGAGAATGTCGTTTTGTATTCTTCAGCTGGTGCCGTGTTCTTTTACCAACATGTAGGTGTCTGGCAGGACCAGGTCTTTATCCCTGAAGGGGAGTGGGAGATGATTATGACCGTTGTGAAGGGATGCTGAGCTTGACACAATCTCCATGAAGCCTTTATCTCCAACTGACATCTCATTTTTCTCCTCGTACATGCTTTCAGAGAAATCCTGGTTGTGTTGTCTGATGAGAAAGTCTTTTATCCCAACAACTGAGGTCTGGTTGGCCGACACTTCAATAGCTCCGGAATGTTCTGTAAGACTCCGTCCACTGAGGATGTTGCTGTGCTCCCAGGATGGAGGAAGAGTTGTTCCCCTTTGCCTCCTGAACTCTCCCTGGAATGACTGACAGCCAGTCGCTTCCGGCTGCAGATTGAAGTCTCTCCAGTCTCAGGACGGGGTTTCGATTGATTTTCCTGGTTTGAGGGTTTCATATTTTGAATATGAAGCACAGTAGGATGTTTCCTTTGACAAATTTGACATGTTCATCTTCTTTTGCAGTTTTTGCTTAGATGACCTTTTATTAAACAACCAAAACAATATCCGTGACTTCTTAAGAGCTGAACTTTTTGGTCATGTGACGAGGTTTTATATTTTAAGCAGTCAGTCAAAGCATGTCTTCCATCACAGAACCCACATGAAGTAATGACAGTACGGGGTTTATTTTGAGAATATGGTTGTGGAACCATTAATTATTTGACTGTGTGATCAGATGTTTCTGTGGTCGCTCCTGTTCAAGTAGCAAAGTTGCTGTTTTTGCTTCTTATTTGCTTTGGTTCAAGTGCCATTCATAAGTTCAATCAGCTGATTTTACTCACATTAAGAGTTTCCCTTAGAGGCGGAGATTTCCAACTTACAGAAAGTAAAAAACCTAGTAGCAAGAATTTTTTATTATTTTTTTTTTAAATAAGTTGTGCATCTTTATTTTGAAACATAAACAATCTATCAGCAAGTGCGTTTTACGTTCTACGAGTCAAAAATCTCCTCTTAGGAGACACTAATGCCTGCTTTAGTGTATCATAATATTATATTACTACTAGATATTAATTATATAATATTATATCTATATAATAATATTAACCATGTAATGGCCAACATGAGATCAGCATTATGCTGGTGATTGAAAGATTACATTTTTAAATAAAAATACAGACAGACAGACAGACAGACAGACAGACAGACAGACAGACAGACAGACAGACAGACAGACAGACAGACAGACAGTTAAATGAATGGTCCTTGGGGACGACACCAGTCCACTAGAGGCTCCGGTCCAGCCGTGGCACAATCGCCAATGTAAAGTGTAAAAATAAAACCTAAAAGAATAGCAGACATATATGTCATACAGTTTGTCCAACCTGCTCCTGTTTCCATCATATTGTAGCAGAGAAAACCAAAGTTTCTGTCAAGAAAAACCTGGCAAAGTGGTTTGTTATTGTTTTGTTGGTTTTGACAATCAGTGGTTCGACTCAGTGAGTTCTTTTCTTCTCTGTTTCCGAGGAGTCATTCAATTGTAGCACGAGCGCTCAGGTTTAACAAAGGCCTCACCACTGCTGTGACAGGAATGTATAATTCAATTTTCAAACTCGAGTCCCGTGTTGTTATTTAGCCTTTCAGAAGCAATTGCACGGTTAAATCAATGAATTTTAATAAACTGTGGTTGGAACGATTTTCCCCGGTGACACATATCTAGATATTCAGGTTGGTCTTATGACCATGCTGCAGAGTAGGTGTGTATTTGGCCACAGCAACCACCTAAAGCAACACATCTGAGGTAAGCGTCGTCATGCTGCGCTGGCGGAGTGGTTCGCAGGTCCAAGATTTAAGTGGAGGAGAATTCATGCCCACTGTGACTGCAGGCTCCAGGTCTATGGAGTTAAAGTCAACTATAAACTAAGAATAATGTCCCCAAGTCAAGAGGTCTGTCACCATTCTGGCTAAAACAGACATTTTTCACCTATTAAATTGGTCTGAAGCCACAAAATAAGTTCCACCTTCAAAATTTGGGAAAACACAGCTCATAAAGTTGTTGATATGAAGTTCTACATACAAAAGCTCTCTGAGATTGCATTTAAAAACTCTATTAACTACAGTTTAATAATTGTATTTATTTATTTATTTTTAATTCATTTAACTTTTTTGTCTTTTTTTTGAGCCGTTCTAGTTGATGTTTAGCTATTTTCTGTTTGATATTCTTACAGTAAGTAAAACCTATTCGTCCTTTTTGCTTAATGGTTTGTTTGTTTGTTTTGACTCGTTGGACAGACATTGAACTGAAAGTTTAACTGAACTAAGTGTCGACTTCCATCTCATGACTTTCACTTCTTCTGTTTAGAAAAAAAAATCCAAATGGAGTATTGATGTTCTGAATGGAAAGCTTGGTGAGGATCAGGTGTTTGAGACGTACCTGTCATAGTGTGACAGCGTATCTACGGTCTGGGATCCTTATTAAAGGCGAGTGACTTTGAGGAGCTGTGAAATGTGCACTCAGTCCTGTTTTCCTGTTCTGACGGGTTCCAGCAGCCCAGCTGGCGCCACACGGCGGTACGGCTGCAGCTGAAGAGGGTTTCTCTGCAAACTCATTCAGTCCACTTTAAGTTCAAATCAAACCAAACATGCAGCGCTTGTAATTAGACTGAATATCAACACATAAACTATTCAGTTTTTTCCAAATGTCACTGCGTTATTGCCATCCAAGTGAATCTGTTGAACTTTTCCAAAAATTGCTCTGTGGTATTACAAAAGTCACTCAGTCTGATCATCAACAGAGACTGCTGCTCTGCAAGCTGTTGGAAGGCGGTCGATATGGGAGCAGTTGATGAGGACGGCTATATATTTGTATGTACTCACAATACAGCCAGACTTTGACTTCAATCAGCTGCACTGTTAACCATCTGCGCCTCTGCCTTTGCATTAAGACCCTTTTTATATCCTTTTGACTTTGCAGCTACTGTGCTGCTAAATGAGCAACTGCACTTTGGAAAATAAAACATTCAGATAATTAAAGCTTCTTGGGAGATTTTGCTCCAAATCCAACAGCATCGCGCAGTTCCTGCAGATTTATCGGCTGATGATGTGACTCCCTTGTTCCACTGAATCCCTGAGGATGTGATGAGAGTGCAGACACTCGCTCGCTCACTCAGTGTGAGATGATTGCAGCTGTGTGACATGGTCTGGTGTCCTGCCATGGCCATTAAAGAGACACTGTGCTCATGAAGGGATGGACACGGTCAGCAGCAATACTGGTATGAATCAAAAGTCCCATATTAATGCAAAAATCACTTTCTAATGGTTTTCTAACAGTAATATGAGTCCCCATGGCCTGTGAATGAGGCCCCAGGTTGAACGACAGTGTTTATATGAGCCATGGAGATAAATCCACTGCAAACATTCGTGCATGACACCGGTGTTTTGGATGAACTGTTTTCCCTGTGAAATGGTGCCCGACTTCATTTAGCGCAGTGATTCTCAACCATGGGCCTTGGGCCGCTAGCGCCAACGACTGGGCAGTGAAACACCACTTGGGGCAGTGACACGTCAATCAGTTGCTGAACAGGCTGCAATGAGCAGCAGAAGAAGAAGCCAGCTGTAAACTTTTGACTGAAGTGATGAAGAAGTTTCAGATGATCTGTGAGGCTGCTGCCGTGAAGCCGATGAGCATTTCACCGTCAAGCCACACTGAGAGTCAGTCAGAAACAGCATCGACTTCTGGAGAGAATAAAACACAGCCAGTTTTCCTCTTTGCAGCTCGACAGTCCACTGACGTAACAAAGGCGGCTGGTTTTACCACAGCATTTTATTTAAATCAAACTCTTTTGGCATTCTGATTTTTTGTTGTTGTTGTTGTTAATATTGACTTGAGCAATACGTGTTCTCATAGCAACGCGAGTTCTTACAGTTGCTCTTCTGTTCAGTGTTGTATCTGCAGGCTTACACTCATGAGATAAAGAGTTGTTTTGGAGATCATCACAGTGAATCATATCATTTAATTTAAAAGTTTTTAGCTTGTAAATCTTAGTGGACTTGATTTAGTTAGATTCTGATCAGTTGAAATGAAAGTCTTAATACCGTATTTAAATGGACACTGTCCACTTTGTACTGGGAAAACTGGGCCCAGAGGGCAAAAAGGTTGAAAACCCCATGCTATACAGCCATTGCTGCTGCTTGTAACATCATATATTAAAATAAAACCCACAAAAGGTGCAGAACGTAATTGTAAATCCTGTTAAACAATGTTTGTCAGGACAGCTAAGGTTTTCTGTCATTAGCAGCAACAAGGGACGCTAAAGGGTCACCAGTTACCAGGGAAACCAATTAATCTAAAACACCAGAAAGCTCTTTTCCCCAAGACAGAAACAGAAACAGCCTGTTCTCAGTACAGCCACATGAAGGACTTTTACATTGGATGAAATTCAGGATCAAGGCTTGATTTAGGGAAAACACTTTGACTATAATGTTGTTGGATCTCTGACGCCTTTGTGAAAGTGTTGAAAAGCTGTATAATATGCAACCTTTATACTCTGCTCATATGGTTCTGAGGAGCGCAATGAATGCAAACGCAACGAATAGGGATGCGCTGGATACTCGTTTCAGACGAGTATCAGGTACGGATAATGCATTTTTGACGAGTACGAGCATAATACGAGTAAAACTCCTCAATATGCTCGTGCTGAAGGAAAATCCTCATTTGGTTACTGATCACACTGATCATTAAAAAATAAACAGTCTTACAGACCACATACACACATATAGCTGAACACACAAAGTAGCCTATATTAATGTTTTTTTTGTATATGGCTGTTCATAAAAATGAATGTATTATAAATATCCCAAATTAAGCTTTATATACTTGATATAGTATATAGTATTTTTACATATAAAACATTAAATCTAAATTTTGAGGCTGTTCTGTAAATAGTTTTCAAATAAACAATAAATAAAGCAACTTCTGATCAATCCCTATCAATTTCAGACTTAAAATAATGTACCGATTGAAGCCCCACCCAGTTTCAATTGCGCCACACCCACTCCGAGTATGGATTCGGATACAGATCATTTAGATGGTTGAACAGATACAGATACAGATATAGATAGTGGTGTACTCGCCCATCCTGAGCAATGAGCCACCCAACCCCCTTGGTTGTAACCACTGAGTTTGATCTTTCTCCTTTGAGCTATGGCATTAACAAGTCTGGCCTGTGTCAATGATCAGCAGCTCCTCAGAGCTTTGGTGAATGACTTTCTGACCACCACATCCTGAACTTGGATTGAATACCATCCATCGTTTTTGTACTGCTTCATCCAGTTCCGCCTCTCAGGGTGCCAGAGCCGATCCAAGCTAACTGAAGACAGGGGGACAGTCTATCACTGGACAAACAGACAGAGACACACAGCCCAACACCCACATTCATATGAAATAACAGTTAGCTTCAAATGCATGTTATACTAAACAACAAAGGACCTGGAGAAAAGACATTGCAGGGAGAACATGCAAACTAGCTAGTCAATACAGCGCTAAAGCACCTTGGGTTGCAGAGAATCCTGTAACACTGGAGTCACTCCCAAAAACATGAATGCATTGGGTTGCTGCCTCATGGTTTTGCTGGTTAGATGGAGTTAATAAGCAGTTGAACAAGTGTGCCTAATATTTTTCATACCGATTATGGAAAACAAGATGAAGCATTCGCCTCCTCAGCACTTCAAAGTCAAAGTTGGTTCAACATGAACGCTTTTCAGTGAGATCCCTATAAAGGGTTAATATTAAAAAACAACAACTATCTGACTTATACTTATAGTCTTACCAGACTGGTATAAAGCACCTCTGAGATGATCTGTATGAAATATAACCGTGGGCACTATTGCTGTTGGCACAAGTGATATGAATGAACTGAGCATCACATTTGGACTTTGTAAGGTGGTTTTTATTCCTCCAGTTGAAAACAGAGCCCGGTGCTCTGTGCAGGCAGCAGGCTAATAGCAGGGGCACCATCGCTCACCCTGCTCCACTGTGTCTTTGAAGGAACCATTGTATCTGCCAAATCCATCAACCTTTCCCACAGAGGCACTTGCCAGCCGGAGAAACTGATCGTCTACCTTGGGGATTGCGGACCGTAGCGCAGGGGAAAGCCATATTTTACAGCCTCCTTAAATACTTAATACGGGAAGGAGCCACAGGCCCGGCTATAAAATGGACCCCATGAATCCAACAACAGGGGCCTTGCCGGCCTCAATCAGCCGAAAGCATCCCGAGACGCCGGGTCCAGACTCGTGATGAATCTGCCCGCCGCTGCAACACTTAATCAACAGGAAATTTAGATTCGGGAGGGAAAGCAGAATAGTAAATGAATGCTCTTCAAGGTAAGGTGGTCCGATTTGCATTAGAAACACATTATCTTTTGATTTGCCAAAAAATAAATGATTGTAATCAGCCTGTGCTGTACTTATTAGACTATGCTTTATGAATAATAAGATCCACTTAAGTCAAGTCTCCCTGTGGGAAGTGAGTATGTTCTTAATGTCGCACAAGAGATTCGCATAGATTGTATAACCACACGGTCATTACCTGCCTTACAATGCTTTAAAACATTTTTTAATCTACTAATAAAAAAAAAATACTAAAAAAAAAGATTATCAAGGAAAAACAGGGAATGCTTTCAGACCTGATCCAGAAAAAAAAGATTTATTTTTGCTGAACTTGCAAAGCAAAATCTTTCCATTGGGTTTATAAGTTCTGATCACATTTACAATGTACATAAAATAAATAATTGGCATATCTTCAATAAATTGGTTATACAATTTTAAATGATCTGCAGCTAAAAAAGTGCTTGTTATTATTATTATGATAAAGTAATGTACTTTGTTGCTGCTACACTACAATTTCTCACCTGTGGGAGTAAAGAAGGTTTATCTAATGTAATCTAATTAACAAAGCCAATGTTGATAATCAATACTATCATTTCATGTCTTCATTCAATGTACACAGCTCCACAGGAAAAAAGGAAGAGAACTCTTCACCTGATGAATCGAAAAAGAACTCATTGGAGTCCGAGGTCATAAAACTGGAAGTCCAAACAATGAAAAACAGACTCTGGTCACTTTGTCTTCTTTGAGTTTGCTAAAACCAAGAGGCTGATTCCATGTGTGAGAAACTTCAGTGTAGATCCGATTCTTCATGTGATGCTCAACAACACTGCTTTTAAAAGTGAAGAACAGGTAGAACTAGAAATTTAAAATGAAATTTAGTGTGGTATCACTGCTGACTACTTGTTTACATTATGGTGTAGGTTAGCATGTTAGCTTGTTCTCATAGCACACATTAGCCTAGTAGCTTGTTGTATAGCACACATTAGCCTGGTAGCTTGTTGTATAGCACACATTAGCCTGTTAGCTTATTCACAGAGCACATGTTAGCCTGTTAGCTTGTTCTCATAGTACACGTGAGCCAGTTAGCTTGTTCACATAGCACACATTAGCATGTTAGTTTGTTCTCATAGCACATGTAAGCCTGTTAGCTTGTTCATATAGTACAAGTTAGCCTGTTAGCTTGTTCTCATAGTACACATTAGCTTGTTAGCTTGTTCACATAGCACAAGTTAGCCTGTTAGCTTGTTCTCATAGCACACATGAGCCTGTTAACTTGTTAACATAGCAACACATTAGCATGTTAACTTCTTCTCATAGCTCACATGAGCCTCTCAGCTCGTTAACATAGCGCAAGTTAGCATGTATTGAAGCCTAGCTTGAAAGTATGACGATTCCTCATGGCGTTGAAGTGGAAGGAATTTTTGGTGTTTTTCGCCAAACTCCCACCTGTTTTGTGTGACAAATGTATTAATTTTTTTGCAAAGTGTTTTGGAAATGGTTCAACGAATCACTAGCTAAAGTCAAATTCCAGAATTTCCCTCACATTTAGATGTGCTTTTTGTTCGTACTCCCAATGGTGCCAGACGATGCCTCAGGGCATGTAGTACATATGCCAAGCCTTTAGGGGTGCTGTGACTCTCCAAACACACCAAAAACTCAGAAGAAGACAAGGAGCACATTTAGAAATAGACTCCTGCTTATAGTCTCTGATATAACTCTGAGTTGTATTGGTCTGTGGCCCTGCTCCTCCTCCAGTTAGCGTCAGTAGCTTCTGCAGCACCACCTGAAGCCTGTAGTGTGCCTGCTGTGGTTAATATGTGACATCATGGACCGTGGTGGGGAGGAGAGGGGGGGCGATTGTCTCATTTTTTTTTCCTATTGATGATGGTCTTTCCCGTCCACACAACTGAGCTGGGGTTTTAGAATTTCCCCACTCGCGGACCCGTGTTAAAAAAAATCTCAGAAGTGCTTTTGGGCTGTGAAAGCTCCGCCTTGTGTGTATGAGTGGCCTAAAACCATTTACGTGAACTGGTGTTCTCATGTCGACGGCCCTTAAATACGACTGAAAGTGTCTCCATATGTTAAAGTCTGATCAGAAGATCATGTCCCAGCCCGTGAGATAACAATCAGCTCTATTTCAACGTTGTATTCGATGGTGTGACTCTGCTTCTCATCACCCATTCATTTCTCCTCCTGAAGCTCAGTTGTTGTACCGATGCCCTTGCAGCTGTCACTCACTTTTCTTAATTACCACTGCTGTAATCATTTATCCGATTTGTCGATACGGGGCGGCTTCAGAAGAATGTTTTTTGTGCCAAAAATATGATGTTTACCCTGCTAATGATGAAACCAGAAAGGAGATTAAGCTGGGAGACAGTGTTTGATTTGCAGATTATTTTGTTGACGTCTGACACTCGGAGGCTGAGTGGCTTTTTATTCATGATTACACACAACATTAAAGGGAGGATCAAGGCAAGATCCGCCACTTGCCAAATCAGTAAGCTCCTCATTGGCTTCAACAGGGCACACAAAGGCTCTGAACAGGTCTGATGATGATGATGATGATGATGGTGATGATGATGATGATGGTGATCATGATGATGATGAGTTGGCTGGGCTGTAGAAGTTGGAGGCAGGGTGTTTTTTTTGTTTGTTTTTTTTAACATTTACTGAGATGAATACATTTATTTGCTGCTGTGACACACACCTTCCTGTTTGAGCTCAGTACTTCATCACAGTGGGTGGAAATGAACCTGTCAGTCCAAGTGATTCCTCTCACCTGTATTTTCAATGTTTAACTCAAAGGACTGATTTCAAAACTGTCTGCCTACTGATTTAGCCTACATGTACCTGGTAAAACTCACACAAAAGCAAAATTTGCAGGATTCCTTCAGCATTCCAAAAGTCAATCAATTGTTGTCCAAAGGGTTGCTCTAACTGTGACTGTCCAGTAGTGTTGCCCTACCCTTGATTGTTGCCCAGTAGTGTTGCTCTAACCACGATTGTCGTCCAGTAGTGTTGCTCTAACCACGATTGTCGTCCAGTAGTGTTGCTCTAACCACGATTGTCGTCCAGTAGTGTTGCTCTAACCACGATTGTCGTCCAGTAGTGTTGCTCTAACCACGATTGTCGTCCAGTAGTGTTGCTCTAACCACGATTGTTGTCCAGTAGTGTTGCTCTAACCATGATTGTAGTCCAGTAGTGTTGCTCTAACCACGATTGTCGTCCAGTAGTGTTGCTCTAACCACGATTGTCGTCCAGTAGTGTTGCTCTAGCGATGACTGTCCATAGTGTTGCTCTAACCACGATTGTCGTCCAGTAGTGTTGCCCTACCCTTGATTGTTGCCCAGTAGTGTTGCTCTAACCACGATTGTCGTCCAGTAGTGTTGCTCTAACCACGATTGTCGTCCAGTAGTGTTGCTCTAACCACGATTGTCGTCCAGTAGTGTTGCTCTAACCACGATTGTCGTCCAGTAGTGTTGCTCTAACCACGATTGTCGTCCAGTAGTGTTGCTCTAACCACGATTGTCGTCCAGTAGTGTTGCTCTAACCACGATTGTCGTCCAGTAGTGTTGCTCTAACCACGATTGTTGTCCAGTAGTGTTGCTCTAACCATGATTGTAGTCCAGTAGTGTTGCTCTAACCACGATTGTCGTCCAGTAGTGTTGCTCTAACCACGATTGTTGTCCAGTAGTGTTGCTCTAACCACGATTGTCGTCCAGTAGTGTTGCTCTAACCACGATTGTCGTCCAGTAGTGTTGCTCTAGCGATGACTGTCCATAGTGTTGCTCTAACCACGATTGTCGTCCAGTAGTGTTGCCCTACCCTTGATTGTTGCCCAGTAGTGTTGCTCTAACCACGATTGTCGTCCAGTAGTGTTGCTCTAACCACGATTGTCGTCCAGTAGTGTTGCTCTAACCACGATTGTCGTCCAGTAGTGTTGCTCTAACCACGATTGTCGTCCAGTAGTGTTGCTCTAACCACGATTGTCGTCCAGTAGTGTTGCTCTAACCACGATTGTTGTCCAGTAGTGTTGCTCTAACCATGATTGTAGTCCAGTAGTGTTGCTCTAACCACGATTGTCGTCCAGTAGTGTTGCTCTAACCACGATTGTCGTCCAGTAGTGTTGCTCTAGCGATGACTGTCCATAGTGTTGCTCTAACCACGATTGTCGTCCAGTAGTGTTGCTCTAACGACGATTGTCGTCCAGTAGTGTTGCTCTAACCACGATTGTCGTCCAGTAGTGTTGCTCTAACCACGATTGTTGTCCAGTAGTGTTGCTCTAACCATGATTGTAGTCCAGTAGTGTTGCTCTAACCACGATTGTCGTCCAGTAGTGTTGCTCTAACCACGATTGTCGTCCAGTAGTGTTGCTCTAACCACGATTGTCGTCCAGTAGTGTTGCTCTAGCGATGACTGTCCATAGTGTTGCTCTAACCACGATTGTCGTCCAGTAGTGTTGCTCTAACGACGATTGTCGTCCAGTAGTGTTGCTCTAACCACGATTGTCGTCCAGTAGTGTTGCTCTAACCATGACTGTCATGTAATAGCATCACAAAACCTCTAGTGTTGCTCTATATTGTGTCCCCGCTCCGAGCCGTCATCAAGTCTTGTTGCTGCCAAGTTGCCTTGTCTCACCCTGCTCAGGAACCGTCCCTCGTCGAGGCTGTCACTCGCTGCAGCTGAGAGAACTTCGAGAACCTTCATTGCTGTCCAACTAAATAGTTTGTCTATTAAAATATGCACTATAATTCTTTTGCTGTGACAAATATTTTTTTATTTGTTTTGTATTGTTTTTATGATTTTAAAACTGCTTGGTAGAACTTACTGTTACAAGAAGTTTCTGGACAAAATGACAAACCGTTTAAAGGTTAGCATTCATGTGGTGAGGGACTTTTATTTTTTCACTGTTAAACAAAACACTCATAGCAGATTGGATGGGAAACAGTTCGTGTGTTATTTAGTTTGTGTTTATTTTTCCATTCCTACACTCAGAATGATCATCAGTAACGTTTCAACACGTCAGGCCACAGCCAAACTTTTGATGAAGCAGCAACTATTTTTTTTTTCAAGGCATCGGGTGCCTTTTCCCAGAAATCACCTCAATTTCTCTTCAAGACAAGAACAACAGATTAGCTGTGAAAAATCCACATTGTTGCATCTGTAAATACCAGCTAATATTTCCCGAAGGATCCACCTGAGCTGTGAAAATGCAAAGCCTTTTGTTTTCTAAATGGGTCGTGATCTGTTTTCCCCACAGACTGCAACAGGTAAGCCATTAGTCAGGCCAGCGCCTCCTCTAATCAATTTACACACTTCAAAACCATTCATCTCCATATCCCCGTTTGACTCCTATATTAGATGCAAAATGTCAGATACTGTAATAACGGTGAAGCAGGACTCAAGATTATTGCAGAATCACCAAATACAAATGATTTCCTTTCCTGTTATCGTCCCCGGGCGCTCCGCCAGGTTCTTCTGCTTTTCTCTGGC